>NC_091440.1:78767812-79106562 GCF_964237555.1 Oryctolagus cuniculus | reverse complement strand
AATTAACTTTATACTTATACAATTAACTTGATAGTAAGTAAAGTGTTCAGCAAATTGTATAAAGAAAAAAAAAAACTGTTCCTCATCAGTTGAGACAAGGGTTGTTCAAAGTCATTGCATCTTGAAGTGTTAATTTCACTTCTATAGATTATCTTTTAGGTGCTCTATTAGTTATCACAGATCAGGTCGAGAACACATGGTATTTGTCCTTTTGGTATTGGCTTATTTCACTAAGTATGATGTTTTCCAGTTTCATCCATTTTGTTGCAAATGACAGGATTTCATTTTTTTCTTAGTGCCATGTAGCATTCCATGGTATACATGTCCCATAATTTCTTTATCCAGTCTTAAGTTGACAGGCATTTAGGTTGATTCTGTATCTCAGCTACTGTGAATTGAGCTGCAGTAAACATGCATGTACTGATAACTTTTTCATATGCTGAATTCATTTCCCTTGGGTAAATTCCCAGGAGTGGGGTGGCTGGTCATTTGGTAGGTCTCTATTCAGATTTCTGAGATATCTCCATACTGTCTTCCACAATGGCTGTACCAGTTTACATTCCCAGCAACAGTGGATTAGGGTACCTTTTTCCCCACATCCTCGCCAGCGTTTGCTGTTTGTTGATTTCTGTAGGAAAACTATGCTTAGGGGGAGGGTGGTGAGGTGAAACCTCCTTGTGGTTTTGATTTGCATTTCCCTGAGGGCTAGTGATCTTGAACATTGTTCATGTGTCTGTTAGCTATTTGGATATCCTCTTTCGATAAATACCTGTTTAAGTCCTTTTTCCATTTCTTAAATGGGCTGTTTGTTTTGTAGTTATTGAATTTCTTGATCTCTATATATATTCTGATTACTAATCCTTTATCAGTTGCACAGTTTACAAATAATTTATCCCAGTTTGTCAGTTACCTCTTCACTTTGCTGTCTTTCTTTTGCAGTGCAAAAACTTCTCAATTGATGTAATCGCATTTGTGAATTTTGGTTTGATTGCCTGTGCTTCTGGGGTCCTTTCCAAAAAGTCTTTGCCTATGCCAATGCCTTGCAGCGTTTCCCTGGAATTTTCTAATAATTTGATATCAGATCATAGATGTAGGTCTTTACTCCATTTTAAGTGGATTTTTGCAGTGATTGATTTCTGACATTTCTTCTTTGTTCCATTGCTCTATCCATGTGTTTTTATACCAGTAGTTGACTGTTTTGATTATAACTGCCATGTAGTATGTCTGGAAATCTAGTATTGTGATGCCTTCAGTTTTGTTTTAGTTGTATAATATTGCTTTAGCTATTTGGGGTCTCCTGTGATTCCATATGAATTTCAGCATTTTTTCTATATCTGAGTAGAATGTCCTTGGAATTTTGATTGGTATTGCATTGAATCTGTAAATTGCTTTCAGTAGTATGGACATTTTGATGATATTGATTCTTGCAATCCATGAACATGGAAGATTTTTCCATTTTTTTGTCTTCTATTTCTTTAATGTTTTGAAATTTTCATCATAGAAATCTTTGAACATTCCTGGTTAAATTTATTCCAAGATATTTGATTTTTTTTTTTTTTTGGTATCTATTGTGAATGGATTGATCGTAGAAGTTCTTTCTCAGCCATTGCATTGTCTTTGTATACAAAGGCTAATGATTTTTGTGTGTTAATTTTATATCCTGCTACTTTACCAAACTCTTTTATGATTTCCAATAGTCTCTTAATGTAGTCTTTTGGATCCCCTGTGTATAAAATCATGTCATCTGCAAATAGGGATAGTTTGATTTTCTCCTTACCAATTGTATCCCCTTGATTTCTATTTCTTGACTAATGGCTCTGGCTAAAACTTCCAGGTGAGAGTGGGCATCCTTTTCAGGTTCTAGATCTCAATGGGAATGTTTACAACTTTTGCCATTCAATAGCATGCTGGCTGTGACTTTTTCATAAATTGCCTTGATTAGATTGAGGAATGTTCCTTCTATACCCAATTTACTCAGAGTTTTGATCATGAAAAGAGTGTTGTATTTTATCAAATGATTTCTCTGCATCCATTGAGATAACCATATGGCTTTTGTTCTTCAATTTGATAATGTGCTGTATCACATTGATTGATTTGTGAATATTGAACTATCTCTGCATACCAGGGATAAATCCCACTTAGTTCATGTGTATGATCTTTCTGATGTGTTGCTGGATTCAGGTGGCTAGTATTTTGTTGGTGCTCTTCTTTGCCTCTTTTGTGTTAAAGTCTGTTTTTGTGTTAAAGACTATTTTGTCTGATATTAGGATGGCTATACCAGCTCTTTTTTGGTTTCTTTTGGCATGGAATATCTGTTTTCCATCCTTTCACTTTCAGTCTTCATGTATCTTTGTTGGTGAGATATGTTTCTTGTAGCAGCAAATAGATGGGTTTTGTTTTTTAATCCATTCTGCCATTTTGTAGCTTTTAACTGGAGAATGGAGGCCATTTATGTTCAAGGTAACGTTCATATGTAACGACTTAGCCCTGCCAGTTTTCTATAAATATTCCTATTGTTTATTTTGGATTTCCTTTGTACTTTTACTGGGAGATTTTCTGCCTTCACCTTGTTTAATAGTGATGTCTGTGTTTCTGTGTTTTTGTGTGTAGCACATCCTTAAGCATCTTTTGTAAGTCTGGATGAGTGGTGACAAATTCTTTCAATTTCTGTTATGAAAGGTCTTTATTTCACTTTCACTCATAAATGAGAGTTTTGCTGGTTACAGTTTTCTGGGTTGACAGGTTTTTTTCTCTTAAGACTTGGAATATATATTTCTATTCTCTCCTAGCCTGTAGGATTTCTATGAGAATCAGCTGTGGGTCTAATTGGAGATCCTCTGAAAGTAATCTGGTGTTTCTCTCATGCACATTTTAGAATCTTTTCTTTATGTTTTACTGTGGAGAGTTTGACTACAATGTGACATGGTGAAAATCTTTTTGGTTATGTCTATTAGGAGTTCTATGTGCTTCCTGTCCTTGGATGTCCCTTTCTTTCTCCAAATTGGGAAAGTTTTCTGTAATTATCTCACTAAAATGGCCTTCTAATCCATTCTCTCTTTCCATGCCTTCAGGAACTCCTCTAAGATCTGTACGGTGGGTGGTTTGATAGTACCCCATAAATCTCCGACACTGTTTTTAGTTTTCTAATTTCCTCTTCTTTTTTTTTTTTGCGGGGGGGGGGGGTGTCTGACTGTGTAATTTCAAGAGATTTGTCTTCAAACTCAGAAATTCTTTCTTCTGACTCATTGATTCTGTTTTTAAATCTTTCCACTATATTTTTTATTTGCTGTATTGATTTTTCATTTCTAATATTTCATTTTGATTTCTCTTTAAAATCTCAATTTAGTGGGAAAAATTTTCATTTATGTCAGGTACAGATTTCTTTAGTTCATGAATTTGCTTCTGATTACTTAGATGTAATCCTATATATATTTTTTTTAATTTTGTTTCTGGCATTTTGTCATCTCATCTTCACGCTCTAGTGTTGAAGTGTTGTGTTCTTTTCGGGCATCATTTTGTCTTTTTTATTCTTGTTTATTGAATTGCTCCATTTATTATTAAGCATTTGTGATCATTTTTTTTTCATCATGGTTTTTATCTTTTGTCTATGCCTCTGGGCTTAATGGAGTGTCTGCTCTCTCAGTGAATACTCAGAGGACTGAGCTGGGTCAGGGAGCTTTGTTCAGTGCTCCAGGATGATCCCCAAGTTGGGCATGGTAAATCTCCTCCTCCTCTTTTATTTTTGTTTTTGTTTTTTATTTTTTTTAAGAGAGGAGTTTTATTCCGCTCTATTGGCATAATCTCAGTCTCACCTCCTCTCCTCAAATGAGACCAATGCCTGGGCACAAGCTCCAGTGTATTCAGTTTTTATCCATGCTGCTACAAGAACCACACAAATCATCTGTGCAGTCCTCAGTGTGAATACGGATCTTGCAACAATGACCCTGAACAGGGAATCAGGGCGCACCAAACATGTAGAGCTGCCCACAGTCACTGCCCAAAGGACAAGCCATACCCTGCACTTTCCCACACAGCCACAGAGTTTTTATAGTCCCTGCAAACAAGGTTTCTATGGTCACAAGCACCCAATCCCCTGTCAGTTCTCCCAGCCAGACTCATGCGTCTACTCTCAGCTGGTTGCTGGGAGTGCAGACTCGATCTGGTACTGCTGTTACATTTGTCCAAAATAGTGCCTGCCCTCTCTCAGCTGGTTATAGGACACCAGTGCCAGCTCATCCGGGAGCTTGGCAGCTACACTGTTCCCCACAGGGCTCCAAACTGGACCCCTGCCAGGCTCTTCCTGCACCTTTATTGCCAGTTTCTTGTGGCTGCTGCAGTCTGGTCCCACTTTACTCCAGAGCTGGAGCTGAGGCTCTGGGCTACTTGAGGTCCTGAGCTGCGTGTACACACCCTCCATGCAGGTCCATAATGTCCCCTTCCATTTTCTCACTAACCCTTCCCTGAAATTGCACTCTATCCACTTTTTTTAAAAAAAACTATCTTCCCCTAGACTAGAGCAGTGAACTCCCTTTTTATTGTGCCATCTACAACTGGAAGTCTTAATTGTTTTTAAAAGATAGTAACCATGATAGTAACAGAGTAATGACATCTTTAACATGTTGTAGAATTGGTACCTATATATAGAAAGCCAAGGGGCTGGCACTGTGGCGCTGTGGGTAAATGTCCTGGCCTGAAGCTCTGGCATCTCATATGGGCGCCGGTTTGAGACCTGGCTCCTCCACTTCCGATCCAGCTCTCTGCTATCGCCTGGGAAAGCAGTAAAAGATGGCCCAAGTCCTTGGGCCCTGCGCCTGCGTAGGAGACCTGGAGGAAACTCCTGGCTTTGGATCGGCTCAGCTCCAGCCGTTGTGACCAATTGGGGAGTGACCCAGGCGATAGAAAACCTCTCTCTCTCTCTCTCTCTCTCTCTCTCTCTCTCTGCCTCTCTGCCTCTCCTTTCTCTGTGTAACTCTGACTTGCAAATAAATAAATAAATCTTAAAAAAAAAAAGAAAGCCAAAGTATTTTATCTTAAATTGGTTGAAGGTTATAAAATTAATTATATCAATAATTATTATAACAAGGCTTTGAGCTCAAAAACGTTTTGTTACTTGCAAATCAGTTGGAAAAAGAATTTGTATTTTCATATCCACATATTTCATATTCATGTTTAATGGTTGATGTGTTTCTAGAGAAAAACAGTTATTCTATAATTGCAATAAAGGAAAAAGGCACAGTTTCTCTATAAACAGAAAGAAAAATACTTCAGTAGACAAATACTAAAAAGTGACTTTAGCAGTAGTAGAAAATAAGAATTTTCAGGGGGAGAAGAATATCAAAGCTGCAGTAGGCTAGTATATTTTAATCTTAAAAGTTAATATTGGCCAGTGCTGTGGCTCAATAGGCTAATATTCGGCCTGCGTCACCAGCACACCGGATTCTAGTCCCGGTCGGGGTGCCGGATTCTGTCCTGGTCGCTCCTCTTCCAGTCCAGCTATCTGCTGTGGCCCGGGAGTGCAGTGGAGGATGGCCCAGGTCCTTGGGCCCTGCACCTGCATGGGAGACCAGGAGAAGCACCTGGCTCCTGGCTTCAGATCAGCGCGGTGCTCTGACTACAGCACGCTGGCCACAGCAGCTATTGGGGGGTGAACCAACAGAAAAGGAAGACTTTTCTCTCTGTTTCTCTCACTGTCCACTCTGCCTGTCAAAAAAAAAAAAAAGTTAATATTAAATTATTTTGTTCTAAATTCTCAATTTTCTCCAAGTTAAAAAAATTAGTTTTAATATGGCTGGTAGAAAAACAAAATTATTCCATTAGCATAGTACTTCCCTATCTGACTTTTATAATTAGAAGACCATTTATTAAGGAATTTCTGTGCACAAAGGATTGCTGTAGGCATTATGGAAGATGTAAATTTTAAATTACCTTTAAAGTACTTATAATCAAAGTGAGGGAGAAAGGTACAGAAAATTCTGTAAAGTAGAGTTTGTTGAAGTTATAATCATGAGCACTAGGTCCTATGGGATCATGAAGAAGAGAGTTACATATTGTAGAAACTGGGAGATGCTTGATGGAGACAGTAGCTTTAAAATCAGCTCATTCAGGCTCATAAAGTATCAAGATTAAGTAGGAAATCTGTAGATTGAGTGTTTTGGTTTTTGTTTCCTTCATTGAGTAGGAATCTGCTTCCTCAAATACCCCTCATGAAATTAAACACTTAGTAATTATGATGAGTCTTGTATTTATTCTGGCTTGTGGGCTGAGATCAGTATTTTTGGTGTGGCACAGGGAGTTGAGAATTGGCATTGTGGTGTGTTTCTGGTGAGCCAGGGAAGTTGAGATCAGAACTGAAGACTGCAGAAACAGTTCAAACGTGTGAAACACAGTTCCCTGTGGGTCCACGACCAAGGGCTAAGCTATAAATGTACAGTGTGAGACTTCTTGAGCCCTAGCAGAGAGCAGATACTAACAGTAATAGAAGAGAATTACCAGATTTGCACAGTTGTTGGAAACTTTATAGAGTGTTGGCCTGGAGAGTAGTTATGTTTACATTCACAGGTGCTCTTTAATTATTGTACAGTGAAATGACAATAGAGCAGAAATTGCAGGTTTTTTCATTATAGATTATTTTTATATAAGTTATTTTTAAAAGTTTCTGGAAAATGGAATGAAAAGATGAACTTGTTTTGTTAGTTTTTAAAATAACTCATATATAGTTTTTTTCATAATATGCATTTTCCGTGAACATTTTGAAAACACCTTGTATCTTATAATTCACATTTTCCCAATCAAGTCATTTTTATAAATATATCTTTTATCTATATCTAGATTTTGGTTGATTTTGTAATTTTATTTTTATGAGTTGTAAACTACTAAAAAACTTTCTTCCGTGAAACTAGCTGCAAGTTAAAAATATTGGCTCATATTAGGAAAAAAAGTTACATGGAGTTGTTTCATACTGGCAAATGATGGCTTTATTTTATATAAAAGTCTTCTCTTACTAATTGTGTCACTATGTTAAATGATATATCTTTTGGACCATGTGTAGTATTAGTGATTTGTTTCTCTTTAATATTCGCAATTTTGAAGTGATTAAAAGGCTGATACTTGACACTTTTGCTAGTCTGATATATGTTATTACCATAATTTATTTGGATTTGATTGGTTTAATTATTTTCCACTGTGTTGAAATATTGTACTTCATACGTTGAAATTTTCTATGATAATCTTTTTGCCATGTATTCCATGCTTGTGACTATAATCTTTTTCTCCCCTCTACATTCTTGCTTGTTAAGGGGAGGTAATAATGATTGCAGGGCATGCAATTGAAAACACAATGTATCAAATGTTTATTGTATTCAAGGAACTATTCTAAGATTTAGGGATTAAAAATGATTAAGCTCATTCTCTCTTTATGAGAATATAATTACATCCCTAAATGTTGATAATTAAAAAGTTGACACATGTACCAAAAAGGAAATATAATGCAAATACCTATTAAAGCTTTGTGGGAGGATGATTAACTTAGCCAAAGAGGATTTAAGAAATTTTCATACAGAATGAGGTTTTTTAGGAATCTTGAAAGAGATTTCACAGAGTGAGTAAGACTTGATGGTCATATTTGAGACAAAGGGCATGATTGAAGAGATGGGATTATACAGGGGAATACTGAATATGTTTATGGATTGATCTGTAATTAGGCTTTATCTGATGCTAAATATATATATTAGGGTGATAGATATATGAATAAATACAAAGGTGATTTTAATAGGTTTAACCCAAGTTATTGAAAAACTTTTATCAAACTAATGAATTTGGATTTTGCTTTCCAAAAGTCAGGTAGAGTTATCAAAACATTTGTGACCAGAGAATTGATTGCTCAGATTTATGTATTTTCCTAGACAAGTTTGGAAATATAGGTAATAGAATCTGAATAATTATTGTCTTTGATGACTTTAGATGAATTATTGATTGTTATTTTGAATGGAAATTATTATACAATATGAGGTAAACCAAGTCCCATAGCAGCTGGAACTTGCACTGGAACTCTGATGTGGGATTCCAGTGTTGCAGGCCACAGCTTAACTTGCTGCCCCATTATTTTTGAGATTGAAGTTTTCCAGGGATTAGCACTTAGATGAAGTTTGTGGAGTTAAGGAAAATTCTGGTGTATTTTTTCATACTTACATTAAGTGATTCTGGTTTATATGATTAGGAATCCACTTAATAATGCTTTTATCACATTAACAACCATGTAACAGAAATGTGGTTCTCCAGTTCCTTCAATCTAATATGCTTATGTTTTATGACCATATACATGAAATTTTTTTTGAAAATATGTATATAATTTTAAATAGAAAAGAATTTAATAAAATAACATTTACCATTTTGGGTTTGATTTAAAGAACATGGATTGTTAAAAGTGCTTTTTAAATATTCTTTCATTTTATGTATAGTGTAACAGATGAAATATAAATAATTTGCTGATGTATCATCAGTAAGTTAGGTGATAGTTTCTTTTTTTTTAAGATTTATTTTATTTGTTTGAAAGAGTTACATAGAGAGGTAGAGACAGAGAGAGAGGTCTTCCATTTGCTGGTTCACTCCCCAGATGGCCGCAATGGCTGGAGCTGCGCCAATCCGAAGCCAGGAGCCAGAAGCTTCTTCCAGGTCTCCCACTTGGATGCAGGGGCTCAAGGACTTGGGCCATCTTCTGCTGCTATCAGTGATAGAGTTTTATTCAAACTCAAGCCTAACTCATTTTAAAACTAATGTTTTAAACTATTACAGTATGCAGAACTGATAATACCTGCTTCTGTTTTGGAGTAGTATTAGATTTTAAAAAGAAATAATTGAAAGATGTGTTTTGTTTTTTGCTAGAGCATCTTGTACATTTGTAATTGGGCTGCATCTTTGTTTACTTATGATTGCCTTTCCTTTGCTATCTCATCTTTGTACTTTGCAGTGGCTTTAGTGCTTTTGTTCTCTTCAAATCCCTTTGTGGAAATAAAAATTCCAAACTATTCTTCCATCTCAGCTCTGGTGACCTCTCCTTGTTCACTCTTCTGGCACTTTATTACTTAGACCAACTTTGCTATTCTTTATAGGAAAGACTTATCCTCCTATAAAGAGGAGAAGGTAGAGAAATCCTGGAAATATGCAGATTCTTCACAGTAATCTAGAATCGGGGCATTTGTCAGTAATCCTACTTTATTAGCTGCCTGCACTGTGTGTGTGTGTATGCCTGTGTGTGTACATACATATGTTTTTATATGCGTATACATTTATATATAACCATAAAGGAGAAGGTTTTAATATTTTAACATTTGCTACCTCTCTATTGTGGAATTTGGTGGATTAGTTTTTTAAAAAATTCCAAATGTTTTCTGATTAGTTTGATCTCATTACTTTGAAGACATTGAAAAAAATTCAGCTTCAGTTTCCAGTATAATGATAACTGGTATCCCCTGAGGAAACATTGTGATAGACAACATCAAAATGAGTGTAAATGCTTATATAAGCTGGCACGAAGCTAAAAGAAATGATAGATGCCAGAATTAATTTCAGCCTGTTGCTACTCTGAAAACTTCTACTAGTTTCTGGTATCCTAAAACTTAGTGTTGTTTTCCGTTTCCATCTCCATTTTAATTAATTTTTTTAACAAATTCAATATGATTTGTAGATACACATCTGAGAGTGATAACTCTCTTCTTGCCTCCCTCTCTCTGCCTTTCACCCTTCTTCTTTCTACCTTTCTTACAATGTAAATTTAAAATACACTATGTCAAAAACTTTTGTTTTTATTTATGATATAAGGTGAACTAGAATCAAAGACCTAAGGAAAAATGGGGAGTCTGGTTAAGTACATAGCAAATAACTATGACTTTAAAACATAATACCTTTAGTAAAAATGCAATGAAAAAATATTCATTCCTGCTGTTTGAAATGCTGAGATTTTCTTGTCTTGGTTTTTTGAGTACTGAATAGAGAAAGGAAAAAAAATAAATGAACTTTGAGAATTTCTCATCACTTCCAGATCCTGACATGGGTGCTCGATAATCAGTCAGTAATACTGAGTTTATGTTTGTGTGTATTTGTACGTCCCAAAAAGCTCAAGCAGAGAGTAGTGTAATTCTATAGATCCCGTTTGCCTTTACTTGTCTTACAGGAATGAAGTTGGATTTAGTGGAAAACATATGAACCCATAGAAATCTCAAACATTTTGATTATGAATTCACAGTAAAAAACCAACAAAATACATGAGAGAATAAGAAATGATCAGAAACAATTGCCTTCCAACATAAGAAGCAAAGCCTGTGCAGAAAGCAGCCATGTACAGTAATAATGTTTAAAGAAATCTAAGAGTTTATGAAAATTTTGCCTAGGCATAAGAAACTATCAAAAATGACTAGGCAGATTTTAAAATAATTTTAATAATTAAAATATATCATTGAAATTTGAAATTAAAAGAAAGAGCCAACCACTTGATTAAATGTAGTTCAAAATTAATGACATAGAGGATAGATCTGAAAAATTTAATAAAAATCTGTCACAAGAATCATTGAAGTGAAAGTAATGTAAGTTGACCTTTGGAAGCCTGGGAAGTACAGTAAGAATCTAAACATATCTATTTAGAGCACCAGTAGGAAAACATAGAGAAAATGGGGAAGTGGTAGTAAGCATATAGAGACAGATTGTACCTTTTCCAAAAATGATACAATTACCAATTAGTGAAAGGAGACTGAATCCACACAGTTTAAACAAAGTGAACTGAGTTGTATAAGTGAAGCAGCATAACAGCTAAGAGGATGATGATGTCTCAGAAATACTGAGAAGAAAAAAAATGTTAACAAAATAATTGAAATTAGATTCTTAGATAATTGTCTTGGTCTTTATTTTTTAAATCATTTTTTTTTTATTTATTTAGAAGACTGAGTTAGATGAAGAGACATAGAGAGAGAGATACCGTCTATCCATTGGTTCACTCCCCAGTGGCCACCACAGCCAGGGCCGGGCCAGGTTGAAGTCAGGAACTTCATCTGAATCAACTATATGGGTGCACGCTCCTTAAAATTTGGGCCATATTTGCTTCTTTCCCATGCACATCAGCAGGGAGGTGGATCATAAATGGAACAGCTGAGAAACCAGCCGGCACCCATATGGGATGCTGACATTGCAGGTGACAGTTTCACAGTGCCAGCCCCTGTCTTGTCCTTTCTGTAGAATGATATTTTCAGGGCTGTCAGAGGAAAAATAGTTTTCAAACTAGAATTGAATACTGTAGTGGAAAGATCCTAAAGACCCAATGAGCCTAGCCTTTTGCTTTTCATACTTCTGTGTAATTCTGTCTCTATGAGTATGAATGAGACCTCTTAGTTGCTGCTATAGAAGAGGTTATGGGAAAGCTGATGGATATCAGTCCCAAGATTGTGTTATGTGGGTAATATAAGACTCCACTTTGCTAAGAGTCTAACTTCTGCTTTCTTTCTGGGCTTAAAGAGGGAACAACCATATTGTGAACTTCCATTGGGGAGGGTCATGTGTCAGGGAACTATATGTAACCCGTAAAACCAATGACTCCTGGTAGAAGAAAACCAGCATGCATTTGGGACCATTAGAAAACTGCAAAACAATGAATTCAACCAACAACCTGAATGGATTTGGTTGTGGATTTTTTCCCCCATTGTGAATTAGGCTTCCAGGTGAGAATGTTGGCTGATTGACACCTTGATTGCAGCCTATGAGTTTCTTAACAACAGACCTAGCTAAGTTATTGCCTGACTCCTGATGTATAGAAATAGTGAGATAATAAAAGTGTGTTGTTTTAAGCCATGCTAATTTCATTTGCAGTAATTTAATATTCAGTATTGGAAACTAACACAAATGTGGAGTAAAACATATTTAAGTGAAGAAGAGAAAAAAGACCATTTCGGATAAACAGAGGCAGGGGAACTTTGCTACCAATAGAGCCCCACTAAAGCAACTAAGCAAAGATGTACTCAAACAGTAAAAAATTAATGACCCTTGAAGGGTTGTGGGTGGAAGTAAAGCATGCAGAGATCATAGTAAATATATAACCAGATCTGAGCAATATTGACTATTAGGAAACTGGCTCAGCCTTATCTGTGGCGTGATCTGCACCTTGTTTTACATTCTATACCCTCCCCCTCCCCCCCTTCCCACCGCCATTACTGAAAGCCAGGAGGCCACGTGGCCCAAACTACCTGTGCCAAGCTCCACCCCCAACCTAATGGGATTCACTGCTCCTGCTTCCCTGCTTGCCCTCTGGCAAAGTTTTAAAAGGACCTGTTCCTGAACACTTGGCTCTCTTGGCTCTCTCTCTTGGCTCCTCTCTCTTGGCTCTCCTCTCCTGCTTACTCTCTCTGGCCTTCTCTCCTCTCTCTCTCCCCTCTCTCCCCTCCTCTCTCCTCTTTCTCTCTTACTCTCCTTTTCCCTCTTTTCCCCTTCCCTCCGGTCTGCTGGGTTTTCCCCAATAAACCCTTTCCCTTACTCTGGTGTTCGGTGTGTTTTCTGACGGCTAACATTGACTATATTCATTGTGATTGTCATATCTAGCTTCTGAGATTAAGAAAATGCACTCTTGGGGCTGGCATTGTGGGTAAAGCCACTGCCTGCACTGCCGGCCTCCCATATGAGTGCCAGTTCAAGTCCCAGCTGCTCCATTCCGATGCAGCTATCTGCTATGGCCTAGGAAAGCAGAATATGGCCCAAGTCTTTGAGCCCCTGTACCCTTGTGGGAAGACCCGGAGGAAGCTCCTGGCTCTTAGCTTCGGATTGATGCAACTCTGGCTGTTGTGGCCAATTGGGGAGTTTACCAGCGGATGGAAGACCTCTCTCTCTCTCTCTCTCTCTGTCTGCCTCTCCTTCTCTCTCTCTGTAACTCTTGAATTTCAAATAAATAAATCTTTTAAAAAAAAGGAAAATACACTCAAATATTGGACTGAGTTTCGTTTTTGATGAGTAGATGCTATTATTGGGGGTAAAATTTTATATTTTTTATTCAAAGGATGTCTTTAAATTGAATATATGGTATAAATTTCTAGGTTCATCACTCAGTAAAATTGAGTATTTTCATATTCAAATAACAAAGTTTAGAAAAATAAAAAGTGAGAGGAATTTAAAATCATCCCAAGAAAGGTAGAAAGAAAAAAAATTGTAGAAGCAAAACAAGTAATTTGAAATGTGATGGATCAAATAAATACAAACATGAGTTATCACAATAATTATAAAGGAGATAAATTCTTTAGTAAAGAGCAAAATATAATGGTTAGGCTAAGAAAATAAGAAAAACAATTATATGCTATTTGTAAATATGGACCCAAAGCATAAATACACAGCAATGTTGCATTTAAAATGATGAAAAGAATGTTGAACCAGGGAAGTGGTATGCCAAACAATTTTGGGTAGCTGTTGTTTAAAAACAAAGAGGCAGGAAAAGGAAGACAAAACAGTATAGTTTTAAGGCAGGAAATACTACTAGAGAGAATTACTGCATATTGGTAGAAATTTTTAAAATAAATTTTGTTTTCCTCTAAATGTTAATCTGATTTATATAACCACAGTATATTAGTCAAAAATAAGAATTTAATAGTGGTTCTTTACTATTATCTGAACTATGAACTTTATTTGGAATTCTAGTTTGCCAATAATATTCTGTGTACTGTTTTCCTATTGATAGCTTGAGTGTTAATTTCTAGTAAGGAGCATTTTTGAAACTTAATTTAAAAACCCTATGTTTATTTGCTTATAACTTATTTTCTTTAGAGTTCTAAACATGAAGAAAATCAAAACACAACATATCAGAAGTCTTATGAAATAAACTTTTGACCTGAATTAAGCACGCACACACACACACACACACACACACATACACAAGCACTTCAGAAAGTTCATAGAAAAACAGAATTCGAAAGTAATTATTTTGGTGTAAAATATTTTTAAAATCCATGCATAGTTTTTTAGTAATGTACATTTTCCATGAGCTACTTGGAGAAGTGTGAAGTGTCTGTATAATTCAATATCACCCAAAAGAAAATTGAAATCTAAATTTTTAACATTGTATGTCATAGCAGAAGATGTTCTTATCTTCATGAGCAAATCATGTATATCTTTGTAGCTACATATGTATTTATTATAGTGACTAAGCTATGGTAGCCAATTTATGGTTAGTTATAAGTAAATCAGCAGGCCTGGGCCATGGCTCACTTGACTAATCCTCTGCCTGCGACACCGGTACCCCAGGTTCTAGTCCTGGTTGGGGCACCGTGTTCTGTTCCGGTTGCTCCTCTTCCAGTCCAGCTCTCTGGAAAAGGAAGACCTTTCTGTCTCTCTGTCTAACTCTGCCTTTAAAAAAAATAAAGTGAATCAGCAAATTCTTGGTAGAAGATCTTTATCATATTGTGATACTTTAGGTACTGAATTGTATTTTCTTTTAAGTAGTTGTTGAAAGCATTATACAAATGAGAAACCCAAATCACTTCACATCAAGAGTTTTCTTTTGAAAAATAAATCACCTGTCTTTCCCAATAGTATTTTTAAGCATGAATAAAACTACTTATTTCTGAATTAAGGTTTGTAAAGCATTTAATGTAATACTTGACTTAATATTGACTAAAATTCTCATCCTCTTCATTTGATTAATATAAGACTTTGGGGAGCAAGTTTTTAACACTTGGGCCGTTGGGAGACACTCAGGCTAATTTATACACTACAGGTGTCGCTCCTCCTCTTCGCGGAGGAACGACACTAGACCCTGCCTGGGTTTCCTATCCGAGTCACGGCACCATTATGTCGCTCCCCCTCTTCGCGGAGGAACGACACTGAACCCTGCCTAGGCTTCCTATCCGAGTCACGGCACCATTATGTCGTTCCCCCTCTTCGTGGAGGAACGACACAGGACCCTGCGCTGTTCTTTTGTCTGCTCGGCCCTCCCCGGGTTTGCTGCTGGTTCCTCCCGGGTTGGCTACCGTCCCTCCACCTCCGTGGAGGGGCGGGCCCCCTGCCACTTTCCCCACTTCCGCGGGGGAGCAGCACACCGCCGGTCGGCTCTCTCGGGGGCTGCTCAGATGTTCCTCAGGTGTTCCTTCAGATAGATGTTCCTGGTGCATGTTGTCTCTCTCCTCCTTTATAGTTCTCTTCCACCAATCCCAACTCTGCTACCCACAACGCCGAGTACGCTGCTCTCCTCCAATCAGGAGCAGGTCCTGCTGTTTATTGGTTGAACTGGAGGCAGCTGAGTAGAAGCTGTTTCCTCCTCTCCCAGCGCCATATTGTGGTAGAGCAGATGCATAGAATAAGTCTTAATTCCAGTAACTTAGCTTAGTCCGAGTTGCTCCCAGTTGCTCCCAGTTGCTCCCCACATACAGGAGTGGTATATAACAGTAGGTTAAACTCAATTTGAAATTTGTAAGCTGACTTGAAGTTCCACTGAGATTCCAGTAGTGTACCATTACTGAAAAATGTGCTTGCTTTGTCTGCACATACTCCAGGTATGGGTCCATAAAAATTAGACTAGCATGTTTTTTTCTTATTTCTTTCTTTAAATGGTTTATTTCATTTATTTGAAAGACAGAGTTACAGAAAGGGAGACCAAAAAAAGAGAGATCTTCATCTGTTGGTTCACTCCCCAGCTGACCTCAAGGGCCAGGGCTGTGCAAGGCCAAAGCCAAGAACCTGGGACTCCATCTTTTTCTTCCATGTGGCTTGCAGGGGCCCGGGTACTTGGACCCTCTAATACTTTTCCCAGGGGCATTAGCAGGGAGCTAGATTGGAAGTGGAATAATCAGTACTTGAACTGGTGCTCAAATGCGGTACTGGTGTCATAACAGTGCTTTAACCCACAACTCCACAATGCTGGCCACATTTTCATATTCTAAAAGGAAAGGAGAGTAATATGGTTATCTTGTTAGAATTGTACTTATGAAATACATGAAATCTGTTTTCTTTATATTAATACAATTTTTTAAAAGATTTTATTTATTTATTTGAGAGGTAGAGTTACAGACAGTGAGAGGGAGAGATAGAAAGAAAGGTCTTCTGTCCATTGGTTGGTTCACTCCCCAAATGGCCGCAATGGCTGGAGCTGCGCCAGTCTGAAGCCAGAAGCCAGGAGCTTCTTCCAGGTCTCCTACGTGGGTGCAAGAGAAAGAGAGACTAAAGCCAGTATCCCAAAACTCAATCCCTGCCTTCTATGCTGGTAGCATGGACATACCATTATCTGTTGCCTCCCGCAATGCATATTAGCAGGAAGCTGGATTAGAAGGAGTGTAGTCAGGATTCAATCTGCGCGCTCTGATAGGAGATGCAGTTCCTAAACTCGCGATGTCTTTTCTTTTAAAATAACTTACTTGAGGTATCCTTTTGAAACTTCTGATTAATGTTCAGTTAGTCTTTATTTTAAGGAGGATTAGTGTATGTAATATTTTTGAAAACATAAGAAATATCACTAAAATTAATAGCACATGGCATACAGTATGCATAATTATGAATCATATGTAGAAAATTCATAAATTATTTTTTACAAAATAGACTTTACCTAGCTATTTTTGTAGTTCCATTCGTCCCTACTCAGATCAGATCTTACCCTGTGGTATGATTTTCTTTTTCCCTTGTCCTATAGATTTTGCAAAGTGATATAACTTAGGGAAATTGTTCATTTAGCAACTCTCACTTGAGGTTTCAACGTTTATAATGACAACATAAATGATTATACCAGTCTTACTCTTGAAAGCTTGTGAATAGGTATAATGTCACAAGTTTAGAAGTATAAAATATTTATAGTCAATTTGAAGTTTCTAAACCAATCTTGAAGTTCCAATGGAAATTCTAAATGTTTTATAAGCCATGGTAAACTGTGAGAAATGTGCAGTTGTAGGCACCAATTAAATTGAAATCTAAATTGATTGTTTCTGATGTGAATTCTTGTTATAAGCTAAGACCTTGAAATATCTACATCTTTGAAAAGAATTTCAGGTTTTAATTTTTCAAAATTGTAGATATACTAGTGTGTAGTCCTAAAGGCAATTTTTAAGCTAGTCCTTTGTTAAGTTTGATTTACTGTTTGTGTTAAATACATATTTTCTCTGCCAAGCAATGTTTCATCGGTCTACATTAAAAAGGCATATATGACAGGTCACTGGCATTAGATAGTATATTACTTGATGCTTTCTTACTCTGATATATTAATAAAGAATTTGAGGATAATGTATGACAGAGAACTTTTTTTTTTTTTTTTTGATAGGCAGAGTTAGACAGTGAGAGAGAGACAGAGAGAAAGGTCTTCCTTTTCCGTTGGTTCACCCCCCAAATGGCTGCTAAGGCTGGTGCTGCGCCGATCCAAAGCCAGGAGCCAGGTGCCTCCACCTGGTCTCCCATGTGCAGGGCCCAAGCACTTGGGCCATCCTCCACTGCCTTCCCGGGCCACAGCAGAGAGCTGGACTGGAAGAGGAGCAACTGGGACAGGATCCGGCACACCAACCAGGACTAGAACCCGGGGTACCGGTGCTGCAGGCGGAGGATTAGCCTAGTGTGCTCCGGTGCTGACCGACAGAGAACATATGTAACATTAATGAATATTATGTTTTGCCCTTCCTTGCAGATAATTTTTGTAATTCGTTTATTTAAATATTTAATTTTCTAGAGAATTTAGACTAAAACTAGCCACATGTTTTATAAAATATAAGGAAGTTGTTTAAAATTATTTTAGTACAGATATGGAGAGTTCTTGAAATGGAAATTTATGTTACAATTATATTTTAATTTTATATAGAAGATTTACTTTCAGTGTAGTTTAAGAAAGCAGGTAGTCTAGTTTGCCATGTTATTTTCTGTGTAGCTTGTATTTAAGTTATATTTTTAAAAGAAAATTAGAAAAGGAAGAGAGAGGATGAGAGTGAGGAAGGGCAGGTTCAGCAGGAAGTATCATGCTCTTAAAATTGTGTATATAAAATATATGAAATTTGTTCCCTTGAGGTAAATTTTAAAAAAATACTAAAAAAAGATATATTTTAAAATTTAAAGTGGTTCAGAGATGGGCATTTGGTGTGGCTGTTCAGGTGCCAGATAGGGACACCTGAGACCCACATCTGAACACCCAGGTACAATTGCTTGTTCCATCTTCTAATTCTACTTTTTCATGCCAGTGTCTCAAGTAATTGGGTTACTGTTGTTTGGCCTCCATTCTTTGCTGGCTATTGTGGGTATTTTGGGGAGTGAACCAGTGAAAAGGAACTCTTTGTTCCCGGCTGTGTTTATTTCTGCCTCTCAAATAATTCTACAAACAAATATTTAAGTGTGGTTCATTATTAGTGAAAGCCTATTTAGCACATTGATGTCATTAGTACTTCATTGTTTTGGTGAACATTTATGAGTTATTCTTTATATGCACTCAGCTATGAAGAATTAATATCTGTTGAGTTGATAAAATATTATATTTTAAGGATCCATATGAATCTTGCATAAGACCTAATAATGGTACTATGTATATTTGATTTATAATTAAATAATATTTAAATAAACTTTTTGTAGTTGTCAGAAAATACCTGTAATTTAAAATCGTTAATAAGTAATGTCTATAATTAGGAAACAAAATATTTTCTTCCCGTAAGTAAGACAGTGCTGAAAAAGAATGTTTTTTTTAAAAAAAAAAACTAGAGGGATCAGAATAATTTACCCCTTAGAAACATGCTTCATGTGTAATGTTTTCTTATAAGGTACTTGTAACTTTATGAATAAAGACTACATGAAATCATGAAAGCAAAGAAAAAAAAAACAGTGTTTTTAAAACAATTATTTCCAATTTGCTAATCA
Source organism: Oryctolagus cuniculus (assembly GCF_964237555.1). Classification (NCBI taxonomy): domain Eukaryota; kingdom Metazoa; phylum Chordata; class Mammalia; order Lagomorpha; family Leporidae; genus Oryctolagus; species Oryctolagus cuniculus. The sequence goes on along the minus strand of NC_091440.1, from coordinate 79,087,734 downwards.
ATTATTGCTATTTTTTCAGTGCATTAGGGATGAAATCGAGTATTTTAAACCATGACATTTTTTAAATCAACTAATATTACTAGCTTATGAAGCATTATTTTGTGATTTATAAAATTTTGAAATTTTGAGCAGTGAGATAATTGAGTGGGGAACAAAAGGTCTGATCCAAGTAGTGTGATTTTGTTTGTTTGCCTGCCATATGACCCAGCCTTCCCATCTCTGGGAATTTACTCAAAGGAAATAAATCAGCATATGAGAGTTCTCTGCACCTCCTTGTTTATAGCATCTCAGTTCACAATAAACAAGATATGAATGAACCCAGATGTCCATCAAATGATCAATAGATATCTGCCACATGACCAAGCCATTCCACTCCTGGGAATTTACCCAAAAGAATTGAAATTGGCATATGAAGCAGTTATCTGTACCCCCATGTTTATAGCAGCTCAACCCACAATAGCTAAGCTATGGCATCAACACGAATGTCCATCAGCTGATGACTGGATAAAGAACTTGTACATATACAAGATGTACTACTACTCAACTTTAAAAAAGAATGAAATCCTTTCTTTTGCAACAAAATGGATGCAGTTGGAGAACATTATGCTTAGCTGATCCCAGAAAGAAAAATATAATATTTTCCCTGATTTGTAATAGCTAATATGCAGAATACAAAAAAATATAATGTATATGAGCGAAGTTGACATTTTGAGATTTGATTATTGTTTATAGGTCTTTTCTATATGTTTGAGGAACAGTGCTTTTTCTACTTAGTACTTGTTGAATTCTTTATTTAACAGAGATTTAAGCTTGTGATTATGAAATAAATTCAAAATATGTCATTGTAAAGCTTAAGAAAGGAAAGAGAGGGACAGTGAGAGGTAGGTAAGGAGAAGGGGTGGAGTTATAACTATCACTATGCTCTTAAAACTGTATGTATAAAATTTGTTACCCTTATGTAAATAAAAAAATTAAAGTGAAAACAAAAAGATATTTTAATATTAAAAATTATCTTTCCATTTGAGAGGAAAAAAAGGAAAATGTGGTACATATGCATAATAGAATACTATTAGGTTATAAAAAGAATGAAATCCTGTCTTTTGCAGTAAAGTGGTTGAAACTGTAGACGACTATACTTAGTGAAATAAGCCAGACCCAAAAAGCCAAATATCATGTTTTCTTCGATATGTAGATAATATGTAGAGAACAAAAATGTCTATGAGTGAAATTGACATCCTGGGATTTGATTATTTTTTAGTCCTTATCTATATTGCTGCTGAACAGTGGTCTTTCTACTTTTCAATTCTTTATTTAGTGGAGGATTAAGCCTGTGACTGTCAAATAGATTGAAAGTGTTTCATTGCAAAAATTAAAAGGAAAAAGAAAGAAAGGGAGGGAGGGACGGGGGATGGGAAGTATCATTGTGGGCTTAAAATTGAATACATGGGCTGGCGCCACTGCTCAATAGGCTAATCCTCCGCCTGCAGCACTGGCACACCGGGTTCTTCTAGTCCTGGTCGGGGCGCTGGATTCTGTCTTGGTCGCTCCTCTTCCAGTCCAGCTCTCTGCTATGGCCCGGGAAGGCAGTGGAGGATGGCCCAAGTGCTTGGGCCCTGCACCCACATGGGAAACCAGGAGAAGCACCTGGCTCCTGGCTTTGGATCAGCGCAGTGCGCCGGCCTCGGTGCGCCGGCCACAGCGTGCCAGCCGCAGCGGCCATTGGAGGGTGAACCAATGGTAAAGGAAGACCTTTCTGTCTGTCTCTCTCACTGTCCATTCTCCCTGTCAAAAAAAAAAAAAAAAAAAAAAAAAAGAATACATGAATTACATGAAATCTGTTCTCTTTCTATACATTTTGAAAACAGAAAAAAAGAAATAGCTAAACATACTGGCATGTAAAAAATACCACCCATAACCTAAAAAATACAAATTTTTAATTATTTATGCTGCTTTTATCTTGCCACATGCCTGATCATTAACAGTTGGCATCCAGGTTTGAGTTAGATTATAGAGATTAGTCCAGAAGTAGAAAACTTAACAAATTTTGATTTGACATATTAGGTCTGCATAGTGTTTAACATTTTTAATTAAATTAAAAATTAAGCAACTTTATTCCAGATTTCATGTTTCTTTTAAGAATATTAAGAACTGGCAGCATTGTATGATAATTGATGAATACTGGGGGCCACTTTGAATAAGACATATGTTGTCTACTTTGAGGAAATGCCCACTTGACCCACTTACTTTATATGCATATCTACTCGCCTCCCATAAGTACTTGAGTTTAGAACATTTTGCTTAACTAACTTAAAATATGACAGTAGGGAAATTAGAACCACATCAGTTAGATGATTTCCTAAGATAATTAATGAAAGAGTTAGGGTTATAGTTTTGATGACTTCATTATCAATCCATTGGATAGTGACTGTAAATCAGAAGATTGAAATTATGTCCTGGCTCCCTGCCTTCTAGATTTTATTTTATAATGTTGAATTTTATAGTTATAAATTGCAAAGAATAGTGATAGTGATAAAATTATTATTGCAAAGGTTGAATATTATTTATCAATGACATATTCATACTTACAGAGTAATTTTAACTGCTTCTAACAATACGCTTCTTTTTGCAGCTGGCAACATTTTCATATAAATAACATGTTTTAATTATCTTATACATTGAAGGTGGATATTGTGATGTTGTTGAGTAGCACTAGTACACAATATGATGATGTACTTTTTAGTAAATATATAATTATTTTTGCTTATGTACATTTTTCAAAGTCTCAAATGACAGTCATTTTTCTATATAACTAATTTGCCATGTCATTTCAGTGTGTTAACAGGAAAAATAAATTCATGCTATGAAAAGGCATAATTCTGTCTATAATAACATCTGGCTTTATATATTTAGTGAAATTATTTTAAATAATTAAAAATGAGAATACGAGCATATGAATATCTTCATTAGCAAAGTAAAGTTTAATTCTCATAGAACTGGAGTGAGAATAACAAAATAACACCACTGACATGGAGGACACAAAAATTGTTTATTGTAAATTACTGTGCTTTAAAACTTGAGTTTATTATGTTACCTTTAAAAGAAGTTTACTTTTATCTTTTCAGAGTACCTTCAAATTTAAATCTGAGAGTGATATTCATTTGGCAGAACATCATAAACAGGTTTTATATGATGGAAAACTTGCAAGTAGCATTGCATTTACATATAATGCTAAGGCCACTGATGCGCAACTATGCCTGGAATCATCACCAAAGGAAAATGCTTCAATTTTTGTTCATTCCCCACATGCTCTAATGCTCCAGGTTGGTGAATAATAGCTTAGTTTTGTTGTTCTTATCAGCATTAACAATATTTTGATTTTATACCTTAAACATTGCTTTTTTATAACTCTGCACTTGATTTTGTTTGGTTAGTTCCAGTTCTTAAAATGGAGCTTTTGCCTTCTGCCTTTTTTTGAGGGCAATATACTTTACCTTAGCCTTGTATACTTACAAGATACTAGAGATCTATTATATCTCTTACTTTGCTTGTTCTGTGTCTTTGAAATAATACCTGTTGATTAGCTGAACAAATTTAGATATAAAATTATACTAAGCTTTAAGAATGTATTACTCTCAAACATAAAAATTACCTGTCTTTAAGTCTGTTAATATTTCATATCCTAATGTAAATTTTGATTTCAGCTTCATATTTTAGTGTGAACATCTAAGATTTCCACTTAAAATTGATTAACCAGTATGCTCTAATTTTTCATTTTATATGTTTATCAAAGATTATGTAATGAGAGTTTCTGAAATCTCAAACTGTGTTTAATTTAGTTTTAAAGATATTGGAACAAGGAAATAATGATGAAAATTATGCTATAGAAATTTAATAAACACCTTTGTTTTTAAAAATATAGGATGTGAAAGCTATAGTAACACATTCAATTCATAGTGCCATTCATTCAATTGGAGGGATTCAAGTCCTTTTTCCACTTTTTGCCCAATTGGACAATCGGCAGCTCAATGACAGTCAAGTGGAAACAACTGTCTGGTAAGTTTTGTCTGAATGTACAGTTGATGATATTTTTGACACACTGAGATTCATACATGATCTACTCATTGCTGTATTAATAAAATACTTGGGTTTTATAATAGAAATGCTAAAAAATTCTTTTAAAACTAAGAGAGATACATATTTACTCAATGTAAAAAGTAGCCTAACACTTAGATTCTTACAACCATGAATGATTTGCCTTCCTATCTAATACATAATTTCTTACCAGATATTACATATGTAATATACAGTTCAGAAAAAAATATTGTCCCTGAAATTACACTTCCCAAACACTCATGGTTTGGATTGTCCATAAAATCCTGACAGGCTGAGAAAAATCACTAGGGTAAATTTTATTCACTAGACTTGTATTTAATAAGAGCTACATGATTTATATCTTAAGGAATGATACTATTTTATAATGCTGTTATCATAAGGTTAGCATAATATTAACTGATATCAGTTTTTCTTTATATATATAGTTCCTGTTTTAAGACTTATTTGGCATATCCCGTGTTCATGTAAAAACTAAGTATTATCTAATGAGGCTAATTTCATGTATACTTTTTAGTTTCCCTTAGTGCTATTAAAATATACCATTTGCATTAAACTTAATGTTATATCTTAAAATCATATGTATAAGAAGTTAAAACTGAATTGTAGGAGCTATTTTTACTGCGTATTATGAATGGACAGAGTATATATATATATAAACATTTTTTATTCTAGCTGTTATACAGGAGTTTTTCATTAGTCTGCTTACAAATACATGTGATCCTTCATGAGTCATCCAATTTTGGATTAATAAAGTCAATGAAGATATGAGAAAAATTTAAGATTCAGTGAAAAATAATGCATTATTTTATCATTTTTATTATCTGTATTACTTGTGACTGAAACTCTACTTCTAATGTTATTCCTACATTGGGACTATCCTTGTGTAAATTATAAATTTAAATTTAAATGTGGCCTATGCATTTACAGCATTCAGCTCCTGTCATTATAGTGTGAAGGTTGGAGTTTTGAAAGTAAAAAGCTTTGGAGTGAAAAGGAATCTTGATATTGTGCCTTTACTATGAGTTCTTAAATCGTTTCAATTTGGAGGCAGATAAACTTAGTGGAAAAATCAAATTTTAAATACTAGTCCTCTGTTTAAATTCAAAATGTTTTCCCTTTTATCACTTAAGTAAATCAACAGAAATTATGGTCACTAATTTAAAACTGAGTAAGTGCCATGAAAGGAAATTAGAGAAAAAACTTCATATATAATTTAACATGAAATAGGAGTATGTACATTTTTAACCTGAAATGGATTTTGTTGCTCAATGAAGAGAATATCAGAAAAATTATACAGCTTGGAATGCTACAACTAAAATTATCACAATGATTTATTTCATCATGAAAATGTATTATATAGTCTTAGTGCTAAAACCTTATTTAACTGGTTATTTAGTCCATTCATCCAAGACACATGGTTGTTTTCCATTACCTGTCTTTAAAACTCATTTTAGAATTCATAAAATATTTTGTTATTTAAATTGTCTTCATTTTATTTTAAGAAGATAAAAAACAGTGTGAAGAATTAGCATATAAATTTTCATCTTGACTTGTTTTTAGTTCTTTTATATCATTCATTTTAATTTTTTCCTATAGAAAATAATTCCAACTTTTTTAGTTACTTATATTACTTTCTTAGTCAATAGTTAATAGAAAACTTAGGACAAGGAAGATAACATTCTCATCTTTATAATAATAATCCATACTCAATTTTCAGCTATGTTGTAATTTAGTTGCATTCTATTTTGAATTCTTACTACTTTTTGTTTGTTTCAAAGCCTTGATGTCTGAGGTCTGTTTCACCTTTTTTGTAGATGTATGTGTGTATCAATAATATAGTCTTTTGTTATTTAATGTTTATAGGAGACCATTAAACAAAGATATGTACATCAGTGATACAGTCTTTAATTTTTTAAAACTTTAAAATCTAATTTGTTCAGTAGGAATTTTCCCTCTGTTTTTAGCCATGTAAATTTTGATAGAATTTTCAGTTTAATTGCCATGCTGTCAATTCAGATAAATTATTGGGACCTTAAAATAGGGTGGATCATTTTATTTTCAGTCAGTTTTAAATTGTTATAGATACATATAAATCAGTTACAGACAGAATTCAGTATATTATCTTTTGGATGTCTATTTGCACAATAAATACATGGCAAACGTTCTGAAAATGTGTAATTTAGAGTTATCTTTTATAGAAGTTGAATCAGCTTTAAAACAGCTTCTCTGCCCTCTGTGTTTCAAGCTGAAGCATTTTATATTATGTGTCCTTTCTTCTACTAAGTAGTCTATTTTTAAGAAACATTTTACTGTCTCTATATAGTCTTACCTCTTTATTTTTTTAAAATTTATTTGTATGTATATTGTATATAAATTTAAAACATAGCAATTCTTCCTGCCGTACCCACTCTGCCACCCACTCTCCGACATCTTCCTCTTCCCCCTGTTTAGTCTTAGAAAGAAAAAGAAAGAAAGAGAAAGAGAAAAAAATACAATGAAAAAACTAAGAAAACTGTTCCTTAGCAGTCTAGACAAGGGCTGTTCAAAGTTACTGCTTCTCAAAGGTGATCTCACTTGTTTTTGTTTCCCATACTCCTTTTCCTTCCTTCCTTCCTCCCCCTTCTTTCCTTTTGGAAGCTTAATTATCTTTAAAGAAGAGCCCAAGAATTATACATCTTTTCGAGTGCTCAGACTTAACTATAACTTATGAGACATAATCATATCCTTCACTTAATACACTGAAAGGAAATGATTCTTGAGAATAAGTTTTACTGTTAAATCTCATGATAACAACTATTTGGGGACAGAATTTCTTGCATGGGAAGTTAGTGCACAGTGGCTCTTGTTTTTTATTTAACAATGAACACTCTTACACATGACATCAGTGATCACCCAGTGCTCTTAACATGAGCTGCCTTGGCTATGGAAGCCTGTTGGTCTACTAGCTCTGCAAGGCCATATGCAAAGTGAAAGCTTTCGCCTCCCTTCAGAGAAAAGTACATCCTTTTTGGTAGCCGCTTCTTCCACAAGGGTCTCACCCACAGAGGTACTATATGTAGAGCATTTTTTTGCCTGAATGTCTTGGCTTTCCATGCCTGAAATGCTCTCCTGACTTTTCAGCCAGATCAGAATGCCTTAAGGGCTGATTGTGAGGATGAAGTATAGAGCCTTACCTCTTTTATCAGTCTTATTTTTCCTAAACCTCATGAGTTTTTTTTTTTTTTTTTTACCCTACCTAGAAGGATAATAATGAAGCAATATATTGGAAGATTAATATGTTGTGGAGCTGTAAAGATAGGCTTTATTTGTGCAGGAGGATTTTTTTTTTTTTAGTTTTGCTGTACTATGAGGATATGTATTATAGTTGTTGTATATATATGTACTTTCAAGTTGGACAGACTTGGGTTCAAATCTTGAGTATAATGTTTATTACTAGTGAAAGTTGGGAGTGCATCATAACTATTTTTGCTACAGTTTCTATAACTATAAAATTAGAAAAAGAATAGCTCATAGTATTAGACTAAATGCAGAAATATGTATACATCATACACAGCATATATTCAATACATTCTAGTTTCAGTTATGATGACAATGAGCTAGTTGAGCTCACATGGCTATATCTAACACTAGAGTTTAATATTTAAAGCTTTCTATACCACCAATGTAGAGAAGTATATAATAACATGGTCCATATTACCTTTTATTTGAATGACCTTTTGTTAATAATACTATTTTCAGTAGAGAATTGCATGATTAAGAAATAAAAAAAAGATTTATGTTTTGAATTTCAGGTGTGATGAAACTTAGTTTTGAACCATCTATTTTTCAGGTATAGTGGCTTACAATTCAAGGATATATTAGCTCAAGTATGAAAATTAGGACCAAGTCATAGCATGACTTCTCTTTAGTGAGTTTTTTACTTAGCTGTTCCCTTAGTCTCCAGGAATCATCCATTTGTTGCCTTTTCTTTTAACGTGTGGTTAGCTATTATCATGGCACAAAATAAAATTAAGCAACAAAAGTACTAGAGAAATAGTAGAGAAATATTAGTAGAGCTGAATAGATCAATAATATTTATCTACTATATTATTATTATAAACATTTATGAGTATAGAATATTTGAAGTGATTTAATTTTAAATAAGTTAAGGAAGCCAATGTGTAGTTACAATTGTGATTTCATCTTGTTTATACTTTTTCTTGATCACTTTGAATAATGCCTCCAAATGTTCAATGCTGTTTGGATATTTTGTCATTTCTTGAGCATTAATATTCTTTTATATTGCACTGATTGATTTTAACTTAGTTTAGTAAATATTGAAGGCAATAAATAAACTGCTTTTCATTAGATCTTTGATAATTATGTAATGATGAAAAATGAGCAAATGGTATCAGATGATTCAAGAAGCATAATTCCACTCCTGACATAACGTATTATCTTTTGTAGTTTTTGTACATTACTCAGTAAATTAAATAGGAACTGCATTTTCCTGTGAATTGAATGATCACATACCCTGACTAAAAATAACATTTTCTTTTTACATTGGGATACTTTAGGAGATAAAAAAACAAAACAAAAATTTCCCAATGTATGATTAAGGAAAATGTTGCTTTGAAAAATCAAATGTTTATGTTTACTGGAACAATGTAGAAGCTCACTTTTTGTAGGTAAAATAATTGAAAATATACCAAGAGTGTAGTCGTTTTTGTCTATGATCATACTACCTTGAACATGCCCAATCTTGTGTGATCTCGGAAGCTGAGGGTCCTCATTAGTACTTGCATAGGAGACAGTAGTTTTTTTTTTTTTTTTTTTTTTTTTTTTTAAACAGGTAGAGTTATAGACTGTGAGCGAGAGGCAGAGAGAAAGGTCTTCCTTCCGTTGGTTCACCCCCCAAATGGCCGCTACGGCCGGCGCTGCACCGATCCAAAGCCAGGAGCCCGGTGCTTCCTCCCGGTCTCCCATGCGGAGAGTAGTTCTTTTTTTAGAGGTAAAGGGATATAATAGTAAAGTGTCTTTTTGAGTTCAAACCCTGTTATACTATTTTCTTTGTAACATTAGGTGATGATAGATCAGTCTGTGGGTACGTGTTAGTTGTACATGATGTTTAATAATTACTATTTGCTATTCACTGTTTTTAATTATAATACCTCATTTGATTATATCATCTCATTTAATTTTGTTGATGAGGAAGAAAGAAATTGACCATGTTGCCCAAGATCACAAAAACTATTAAGTGGCAGACTAGGATTTTAATCTTGAAATCCTGACTTCACAACCTTCAGTATTCTAAACCATGTGTAGCCACTCTAAAAATCACTTTTGCCAAATTTATTTCATTACAATATTAATTAAAATAAGATAGCATAAATAAAGTATCTATCATAGTAGCTGATATACAGTTTTCTTAATGAGTTTTCATTCTACTTTCCTTTGGGGAAACTAGATAGTCTATTGGTATGGTATACTTTTTTATTACTAAGATTAATTTTTAGTGTTACTTTAAACTGTGATAATTTTTATATATAAAATCCAATTTCTATTGATAATTTTGATGACTTCTAAATATAATAATTGTTTAGGGAAAGTAGTGCTTTTAATTATGGAAAATAAAGGTTGTTTGAAAGACTTACTGATGAGATATAAAATTTAAAAAATTAGAGAATCCTATACTTTTTTCAACAGACCTATCATATTCAAGGTCTTCTTATAATGTAAATATTTACTTACTTATTTTATTTATTATATTTATTTACTTACTTATTTACTTATTTGTATAGTGAACTTACATCACAATTTATTTCTCTTAAAAGTGTCCTGTTAGCCAAGCTTATTCTTGTAATTTACTTGAATTTTACACTCCTGTTAATAATTAAGCAGCCCCCCTTGATAAATGTATCATTGTTAATTCCTGTTTATTGCTGTTGTCATAATTAAAGCCACAAGATTATCTGGAAGACTGAAATAGTTCAGTGTCTAACTTAAAATAGAGTTCCCTAAACACTCAGAAGTATCATAAAAATCCTTTGTCTAGTATACAGGTATTTCCTGGGTTTTAGTTCAGAAAAAAGTGTCTTTGATTATATAATTTTATAATTCCATTATATACCTTTTTTGGACTAACTTAGAAGTGATGTGATTGCTTTTAATCTATAAAATAATTAAAATCAGTACCTATTTTGTAAGGTTTGTTTCTCCTCTTTAGTATGTGTGTGTGTGTGTGTTTATATATTATAGAATATTAACTTGGTTCAATGATTAAAATATTTTATCGGGCTATGAATTATCCAACTATACTTCCTTTATATTAATTTTCATATTTGCTTGTTTGCTTTTTAAAAACTTAATAAATTGGTATTAGAACTTTTTAAGTGAAACATAGATTCAGTATACATATTCACTTTGAACTTTTCTTTGCAAGAAACATGGGTATTAGAGTAGAATAACTGAATAATTTGTTTAATGAGATTTAACTAGATTAAAGAGTACCTATTTAATGTATGTGCAAATAAATTTGTAGAAAAAATATTCCATATAAATCATACCCAGTCACAATGTAATGTTCAAATAGTGTTTTCTTCTTTTTCAGATAATACCTTTTTATTCAATCAAGTCATTAAAGAAGAAACCTAACAATAAAGTTTATAAGACAGATAGCAATTTAATGAGTTTGTTACCTATTAACAAGAAAGGACACTTTATTTTTTTTCTAGACATCTGTCTTATGATTCACTGACTATCAAATAAGCCATTTTCCTGTACTGTATTTTTATGTTATTTGCATTTCCATTATAATTCTTACATAATTTTTTATTTTAGTGAATTTTAATGTCATACTACTTCTTGTTGTTTTGTTTTCAGACTTCACTATACTCTGTAAATTTTCTACTGCTTTAATACAAGTTTTCTACTTTATGTTTGACTTTCCAACTCCACCCCGAATCCAGGGCACATATTTGGCAGTAAGGGTGATGACAGATTATTCGTTGCAGAAAGTTGGGCAACCATCATTACATTGTCACTGTACTTGGTGCCTTAACTTTTTCAGTGTACTCTTCTGCATTCTCTGTCAGTATTTCAATTATGTATATTAGAATGGAAGATATTATTTATTCATGGCAAAGGTTTCATATCGTTGATTTTTCTACCTTACATTGCATTTGAAAGACAATAAGGTGATTTGTTTGATTCATTTTGATTATATGATAATTATGAAGATATATTTATTTGAGCTTCAACATTAAGGTAAATATTTGCCTTAACAAAAAATATTGCCAAATTCTTGAATATTCATAATTCTTCCCCAGAAACCCAGGGTATTTCTAACAGAAAGTAAGTGCAACAGTCTTACAAATGTTTAGGCCCTCTTTCATGTCTGCCACAGAGATGAGATGTGATCAACATTATGTGCAATGAATGGAATCTTTAAGAAAAGAATCAATAAAGCATCATGAGAGGATTCTAGTTAATTTAACTTTATAATTTTTGTGACTTTATTTCTAATAGTTCGTACTAAATTACCAGGTTCATCTTATTAGTGAAATGTGATTTCCAAAGTATTTTATCTAGACTTCTTTATATTTAGGCTCTTATATCCACAGTACTAATAGTTTCATGTAGAGCATATCTCAGACTTAACATGACCCAAATAAACCCTCATTGAACTCCTTCTCTACCCAAATCTATTGCTTTTTCACTTTCTAATTTTACTGAGGAATGTATTCTTGTTACAGTGACTTGCAATAAGACAAAAAGGTAACTCACCAATTGTTTTCTTCTCTTTGAGTTACTAAAATATTAGTTGTTTCTATATTACTCATATACAATCTGTCATGATCAATTATTAATATTACTTCTTAGTCCTCAAAACTACCATTTAATATCTATCCATATCACTACTATCTATACATATCACTTACAGGAACTTAATGTAAGTTCCTGTTATTAAATATTTCAACTAATATGATGTTTATAATTAGTTTTGTTTAATCCATTATGTTTTAATTGATAGAAGAGTTATCTTTCTACAGGAGGAATCCTATCATTTCACATTTGTGGTTATTCACTGCCTTATTATTTAGGAACATAGTGCCTTGTAGGCTGTTAATGATTTGGTAATTCTTACATCTCTTACATTCTTATATTCCCAAGCTCAATTCCATATAAATGCAAAGAATGCATGTGTTATCAAGTAAGGAGAAAAACGTGTGAAATACTATTGCTGACATATTCTGGAATGTGTATTTATGAATAAAAAGTACTTGAAATTTGAAGATCCTCAATAATAATATATGCTGGGAAATGTAGGGTTTTTTGAACTTGTAAATGTATAATGGGAATGAATTGTAATCCATTTAAATTGTCTTAGTGTATTACTGAATATTACTTGGTTACCGCTAAATGACCAAGGTATTGAGCTGGTGAGTATTATACAGTTAGGTTGTCCTCCAGCTTTAGAATAGAGATGGAGTTTGTACCATTATTCAGTTGGACGAGAGCGCAGTCATTTGCATTCTGTATACCAAACAGCCAATTATATGATTGTATAGAATTGTATAGAAAATTTTATTAAAACAAAGAAAAAATCATCCTTTATGAAATAAGAGCAGACTACCTTAAGGCTGACACCAAGAGATAGTAATTATCAGAATTTCTAGAGGTGATGGTCAAAATCTACATTTTTGACAAGCTTTTTAGGTGATTTTGGTATCAAATCAAGTATGGGAAATGAAAAAGAATACTTTTCTAAATCCTTTAGGTAAATACCAGTTAATAAATTAATGACAGTACACATGTTTCTTAGTATATAAAGTTTTTCTGGAAATATAAAAATAAAAAAAGTAGTATTTGTAGGAAAAATACAGGAAACCAATGGGAATGAAATCTTAATGTGGCAATTAGTGGCAACTAAGATAATGACAGCCTATATATCCTAGTTTTATAATAAACTGTTAAAAAGACAGAACCTCTTAAATTCACTCAAAAAACTCCAGATATGTTACAATTTCTCATTTAGAGTAGAGTTAAAAAGAATATAGATATGTTTTTTTATCCACCATAATTATGGTAGTTTTTTCCCTTGCTGTAATACAAAGTGTGGATATTCTGTCCCATGTAGAATACATGACCAATACATATTTACTTTAGAGAGCATATAGTTCTCATTTACTGGCTAGAATAAGATCCCTTACACAACACAGAAATAATAGGAAGTAACCCACCCTTTTTGTTGTATCTTATCTAGAAAGAGACTGGACCATATCTAACATACTCTAAAATGTTCCCCCAAATTTTAACTTCTTCATGGATGGCATACAACTTTTCCTTTTCCTTCTTACAACTACTCATTTTCACTTAATCCATGCTTGTGGTATGCTTTTCCTGCTGGAAGAGTCATTGTGTGTTACATGGTTATATGGATAAATCTTCTACAGCATCAGCTATACTAATCCTTTGTTAAGTTTTAGTAGATTTTGTAATAGTAATGCTTGAATGCAGCTCAAATATGGGTTCAAATGTTTACTTCTGTCTACTGTACTCATTTTAGTGATTGCCGGATTCAAAGGAGGTACTTTGAAATTAATTTCGTGAGAGAGTAAGGGTTGGGTTTCAAAGAAAGTTAAAAAAATAAAAGTTCTATGTTGAAAAGTAACGGGTAGTGTTTCTGTTTTGATTGAGCTGTCCTACTTGTTATTGTAGGTCACATAGGAATCTCTCCCTTGCACAGTAAAGTATTAGACATTTAGAAGGATCACCTTTGATATAACTTTATTGGGTACAGTGAATAGGGGCTTGAGTGGGGTCTCATTTATCTGATGGGAAAAGGAGGTTGAGGCCTTCTCTGACAGAGAAGTTATCACCAACATCTCTGAGTTTAGATCTAATCTCTAGATATTTTTTACAAGGTAGCTCAACCTAAAATCATACATCAGATCATAGTAAGGCCCAGTTGCAAGAAGATAATTTTCTTGCTAGGGAGGTTTTGGTATATGTTGTCATTTTGAGGGTAGAGATGACTCAAAGGTGTTTGGGTATTTGATACATGTCTCCTACAACTCATGAAGCCAAGTACACCAGTTTGTATATCTTCATTGTAGTTAAAGAAATGATTGTTAAGTGGGTTTAGATATAAGGAGTTTTAGTAGACTGATGTCAATAGTCAGGAAGCCAAGGTTAAGAAGTTTAGCAGTAGTTAGTTACTGTGAAATGAATATGTATGTCAAGTTTAATGTGCACATATGTATTTGAACCAAGTATTTTATGGTTGGAAATGGGACACAGTACTTGGTACCTTTAGTAGTTTATGTAGTATTGAATAGGACCAGATATAGTTAATTTAAGTGAACTTTGCTGAGGATCCAGTATCAGACTGCAGATCCCAGTATCCAAGTTTATTGATGTGCTCCTTAAAATTCAGAAAGGACAATGATACAAAAGCAGTCTATGGTTTAAAATATTGAATGGGGTATATATATATTCATAAATGCCTTATAAGTGGATTGCTGCTGGGGCCTAAAAGTAAATATCATGTGACTAATCCTCAATAATTCATTAGAGAATAGCAGATTCCATGTTTTTTTTTTTTTTTAATTTTGGTGGCTATTCAATCTCATGAGAGTTACTATTATCTGTCTCATTAGAATTTAATTCCTGTACAAATTGTAACATACCATTTTCTAATTTCATTTTGGCTTTTTCTTTGATATTTTTTATTGAAAGTACATTTGAATTTGATCTATATTAGCCACTTCCTTTCAAATTGTCTTTATTAATGAGCAAGGTACTATGGATTTGGGTATTAAGGATTTTTATTGACATCTTTTTTGGATGGATAGACTTAATCCTCTTCAAAATATACAAACATAACTTTTTGCATATTTTCATGGGAATAAATTCAATTTAAATATTAGTGCTTTTCAGGAAGATGGCAAAAGTTTTATTTGCATGCCTGCTTTCATTGTGCATTGGGCGTATATGGCAGAAATGATTATTTGTTAGAGAAATTTGAGAAAAAATTAGGAGTACATCAATAATGTTTGTTTCTTTGCATCAAATTTTCTTTTATTGTTCCACCTAATATGTTAAGTAGGGGAGAAGACATATTTATATCATCTAACAGCAGTTTGTGAAATATCAAAGATAAAGTTGCTCTTAAGGATATTTTTTAAAAAATATTTATTTGAAAGTTTTTCCTCCAAATATAATGTCTGTTCTTATATAATGAAACAACACATTTTACTGCTGGAGAAGGCAAGTAAGCACGAAATTTAATTTGAAGGGGAAGTGACTATTATGTTGGCTAAAACATGAGTCACAGCATCATCACATGGCTTTTGCTCTGCCTTGGATTTTATAACAGTTACAGTGGAAGGAAGTTGTAAATTATTTAAATAACAGTGTCAAAATAACATGTCAATGAGATTTTTATTTCAATTGAAGCTAGAAATTCTTGTTTCCAGGATTGTGTAAATCATGAACAACTTGAAAACCTTAAAGGAGTCGTTGTATCAATAAGCATTATAGCCCCAAACTAGACATTTATGAAATCGAGGATTTATACCCTAGAGGACATCAACTGCAGATGAACTGCAGAATATTCACAAGGCAATGAAACTTCGTTACCTCATGTAGGAATAGATGGCATAACAAGAGACTTATAGACTGTATCCGTAGACTTAAACATGAGATGAATTTTGGAAGTAGATTGTCAAACAGCTTTGGTTTTTGTCAAGTAGTCTGGATTTTTAGTGGCAGGAGCTTATAGTAAAGGAGTTAATATAGGGACACTGAGTAAGAGTAATGTAACCCAGGATAGCATAGGGTTTTATATTTTCCAGGCATTCTATTTTGCTTTTAGGAATGGTGTTGAGGCTGTACCTTGTTCTAATGTAGAGATTGAAAAAGCCTGCATTAATGTTGCAGCCAAAGCTACCAGTGCAGACAGATGCTAATAAGCTTCTGTGAAATTGAGGAAAAAAGTGTAATAAAAACTGGGTATAGTTTGTTCTCATCAGTCTGCCTTAGTATATCCTAAATAATTGGTAACACATTTAATACAGCCAATACAGGAGTGTTGACAGATCTCCTTTATGTCAGGGTTAAGTCCCTTTGGCTTCCTGGTTCTTGGTGATAGCCTGCCAGTTGTTATGGGAGCTGACCTATTGTAATACAACCCAGTTTCCACTGTTAGTCATAGATATCCATGAGTAATTGTAGCTATTCATAATCATCGTGAAATAATTTGATCTAGGAGCATTGTAGGTATTCTTTATTTAGGAAAACACTGAGAAATTTTGTGTTTCCAGTCTGAGTCAAGTATACTGGATTATTTGATATGAAAGATAAATAAATATTAGATACTGTATTGTTAAGGGTGGGATAGTAGAACAAAACTCTGAAATACAAGTAGTGTACAGGTTTTATTATTTTTCTTTAGCTTTTTTAGGATAGGCTATGTTATACAAATTAACCCTGAAATCTTAATGGTTTGCTACAATAAAAATTTATGTAGTCCTCAAGTGACCAGTATAGTTCAGAGAGAGCTGGGATTTTAGGTCACACCATCATATATCTGAGTATCCAGCATTCATTAAGGAAGGAAAGAGAGAGACTGGATAATAGTGCATAGAGTTTTCACCATTGTAGGCTATACAAGACTTCTGTCCTTATCTCTGCTGATGTAGTTGCAAAAATAACAGTAAGGTAGCTGGGAAATGTAGTCACACAAGACTATGACATAATAATTATTAATAAATGACATTGCTTCTGGTATATTTGGTTTCTTTGCTTTTAAAATTGGCAAATTGCAGTAGTTTTTGATCAGATTTTACTATTCTTTGCTGTAAAAGGGTGTGAAGAATATTTTGGATGTGGTAGCATAGTAGTATTAAACATGATTCCAGCTGGTGGTATACCATCTGCCAAATATCTGGGCATATTGAATAAATATGTGCCATCAGCATGCTGAGATCAAAAAGTGGGGACCTAGAAGGAACTGAGGGAGCATTAGGTCCTCTTATTTTGGGACATTGTTTAAGTCAGTAAGAGTTAAAATTTTGAATTCCAATTCTGGGTAAGATGAAGTGGGCTTACTCTATTCTGATTCTTCTTATCAATGTAAGAATAAAACCCAACATGGAAAGACGCCATGGAGTAGCTATTTAAGAGTTCAGAAAGTAGCAACAGGTTGGTTGAACAAGACTAGCAGAATTTGAAGTCTTTTTGAACTGTTGGTGTGTTCACTGTAAGTTTTTTACCTCTAGTAAATCCTAGTATAAATGAAATTCACTGGAAACTGATAACTGTTGATTTTAATATCTCTCTGACCTCTGTTGCTGGCCCTGGTTGTGGAAAGAGTTATAAAATTGCTGAATTGCCCAGAGGCAAGAGGTTTGGGGATGTAACATGTTGTTTGAGATGTTTTTTAAAAAGATATAAGGGAGCAACAAGTTATTACTAGTTAGTTGATATGTTTGGTATTAGTATTTTGAGATCCATCATTGCTTCCCAAAACCTGACTTGATAAGGATTACTCTAAGGAGCTTTTAAATACAGATTCCTGAAGTTTACCCTGGAGAAACTATGTCTAAAATGGGCCATTATTTTAAAGCTCTCCAGTGTTCTAATAGCCAGGTTTGGAAAACCCTGTTCAAAAAACAGTGGTGTGAGAATAGGCAACAAAATAAAAGTTAACTGGACATCTCTTTGTGGTAGATTTTTCTTTCTTTTTTTTTTTTTTTTTTTTTTTTTTTTTGGACAGGCAGAGTGGACAGTGAGAGAGACAGAGAGAAGGGTCTTCCTTTTCAATTGGTTCACCCCCCAGTGGCTGCTGTGGCCGGTGCACCGCGCTGATCCAAAGCCAGGAGCCAGGTGCTTCTCCTGGTCTCCCATGTGGGTGCAGGGCCCAAGGACTTGGGCCATCCTCCACTGCACTCCCAGGCCATAGCAGAGAGCTGGACTGGAAGAGGAGCAACCGGGACAGAATCCAGCGCCCCGACTGGGACAAAAACCCAGGGTGCCGGTGCCGCAGGCAGAGGATTAGCCTATTGAGCCGCGGCGCCGGCTGTGGTAGATTTTTTAAAATTTAAATTAGTACCAGGTTTCACAGAACTTATTCAAGGTACATGGAGGAATAATGAAGATTGAGGCTATTGCTCATGTCCATTGTTGTTTTTCATACATCTTTAAAAATTTGCATTTCTAGGACTTAGTATTGTTGATCATAAACACAGCTAAAGGACATGTCCCTGAATTACATGATTATATATATTTACTGTAAAATTTTTACTTTGTTGATATAAATTTTTGTAGAAATAAGCAATGAAATACTGCTTTCATCTTTTCAAATGGTATTTTTCAAGGCAGTGTCCTCTTGCCTTTAAGGTAGGAGGGAGTAAATATTCACTCTGCCTGTTTCCACAAGAATTAACATAAAGTCACGAACATTTAAAAATCTCAATTTTTACTTATTTACTGTGCAGTATAGCTGTGAACAAGTAATATAGATTTACTTTTCTCATGTTCAAATGCCCTGATCACCCTACCTCACAGGGTTGTTGTGGGGATAAATAAAACTTGTATGGAAGGAAAAAAAAAGTGCACAGCAGAGCTTCAGGATCAGAAATCATCAGGGACATCACAGAAAGGGAAAAAATTGGAACAGAACTATTTAAATTTTTATGATGCCAGTCATGTGCTTCAGATGCATAGATGTAATCCAGATTATTCTAACCATAAATAAGGTAAGAAAATGAAACAAAAGTCATACAGTTTAGAAAGAAAAAATAGTACTGTCCTTTTTCAGAGATTGTCTCCATAAAAAATTCTCAGGGAATTAACATAACACATGAAACTCTAGTATTAATAAACAAATTTGCCAAGGTTAAAAATACAAAGTTCTTCAACAAAAATATATTTATCTGTATTAATGTTGTATAATAGGAAACCACGTTTAAATGTACCATTTTTAGTAACCTCAAAATATGAAAATATTTGTATGTAAATTTAAAAAATATACGGACTATGTACTGAACAGTACAAGTCACTAATGAAAGAAAAAAAGACCTGAATAGAGGGCTATGTTGTGTTCATGGATGGTAAGACTCAATGTAGTAAAGGTGTCATTGTATTGTATATAAATGTAACTCCATCCTAGTCAAAATCCTAGTTGAGTAAGTTCACTGATATGGAAAATGTGATAGTTAAATTTATATGGAAAGGCAAAGTAACATAGCTAAAATAATTCTGAAGAAGAATAAAATTGAAGGAATTATATTTACCTGGCCTTAAGACTTATTATAAATCTATAATAATAAAAATATTGTTATATTAGCAGAATGGTAAGAACATATTTTATAATGGAGCAGAATCTGTAGTCTAGAAATAATCCCACACATATGTGGGATATTGATTTTTGGCAATATTCTGAAAGCAGTACATTGGAGACAGAATTGTAATGTGAATAATGAGCATTGACCCAATCCAGATGTTATAGAAAATTGACTCTGAAGTAAACAGTTAAGTATAAATATAAAGCATAAACTTTGAGGAAACATATGAAGAAACATTTGTAAATTTGGCTAGGCAAAGCCTTTGTAAACATAATACAAGTATGTATAGAAGAAAAAGAATTAGTAAATTTGGTTTTACTTCATCAAACAAATAGTTTTACTCTGCAGAAGATGTAATGAAAAGGCATGTGCAGTGTGGGAAGATAATAGCAAATCTCATACTTGACAAAGAACTTATGTCAAGCACATTCATCCCTCAATAGAAAGAAAACAAAATGGTTGATTAACAGGTTCAAAATTATAGTACAGTTAAGAATTTCTAACAGAAGAGTGAGTATAGATTATAATAATGTACTCTATATTTGCCTAAAGAAAAAAAACAAGTAATTTGGAATGTTTTCATCATAAAGAAATGTTAAATATTTGAGGAGACAAATGTGTTTGCTCTGATTGGATATTATACAATGGATACATTTATAAAAGCATCACATGGTACCTCATAACATGCATAACTTATAAACTCAGCTAAAATTTTTAAAATAAATGAGTGAAAGATAAATAGGCATTTAATAAAGAAACTATAAATTATATCAGAATAGCTCATGAGAAGATGTTCACAGTTATTAGATCAATAGGGAAATATGTTGAAACCATTATGTGATACTACTCTCCAAACTGAATGCCTGGGATTTAAAAAATATATATGATGCACCAACTGATAGATGTGTAGCACAGCTAATTAGAACACATTAATGATTACTGGTTGGATTGCTAAACGGTACAGCCACTATAGGATATAATTTGGCAGTATAAGTTTTAATGTATACTTAAATATATAATTTACCCTTTCTACTCCATTGTATTTATGAGAAAATGAAAACTGTGTTTACACACTCACAAAAATGTATTATGTATTTTTCCTATGCACTGTATAGCAAAACCACATAGTACTAGAAGTTAATCTGTTCCCACAGCCAGCATCTTTTTTTTTTTTTTTTTTTGACAGGCAGAGTGGACAGTGAGAGAGAGACAGAGAGAAAGGTCTTCCTTTGCCATTGGTTCACCCTCCAATGGCCGCCGCGGCCGGCGCGATGCGGCCGGCGCACTGCGCTGATCCAATGGCAGGAGCCAGGAGCCAGGTGCTTTTCCTGGTCTCCCATGGGGTGCAGGGCCCAAGCACCTGGGCCATCCTCCACTGCACTCCCGGGCCACAGCAGAGAGCTGGCCTGGAAGAGGGGCAACCGGGACAGAATCCGGCGCCCCGACTGGGACTAGAACCCGGTGTGCCGGCGCCGCTAGGCGGAGGATTAGCCTAGTGAGCCGCGGCGCCGGCTCCACAGCCAGCATCTTATTGTATGGGGAAATGTTGGAATCATTCCCACTGAGATCCAGAACCAGGCATGGATGCCCACTCCCACCATTGTATTTAATATAATCCTGGAAGTTTTAGCCAGAACCATTAGGCAAGAAAAAGAAATCAAAGGGATACCAATTGGAAAGGAGGAAGTCAAACTATCTCGTTTTGTAGGTGACATGATTCTATATATAGGGGATTCAAAAGACAACACTGAGGGACTATTGGAACTCATACAAGAGTTTTTGTAGCAGAATATAAAATTAACACACAAAAATCAATAGCCTTTTTATATACAGACAGTATCACGGCTGAGAACTTCTAAGATCAATCCCAATCATAATTGCTACAAAAATAATTAAATATGCTGGAATAAATTTAACTAAGGATGTCAAAAATCTCTAAGCTGAAAATCACGAAACATTAAAGGAAGAAATAGGAGAAGACACAAAAACATGAAAGAATCTTCCATGTTCCTGGATTAGAAGAATCAATATTATCAAAGTGTCCACACTACTGAAAGCAATTCACAGATTCAATGTGATTCCAATCAGAATAGCAAGGTCATTCTTATCAGATCTAGAAAGTAAGATACTAAAATTCATATGGAAACATAAGAGACCCAAAAAGTTAAAGCAATCTTATACAACAAAAACAAAGCTGAAGACATCACAATACCAGTTTCAAGATACACTGCAGGGTAGTTGTCATCAAAACAGCCTGGTGGAGCCAGTGCTGTGGCATAGGAGGTGATGCTGCTGCCTACAGTGATAGCATCACAAATGGGTACTGGTTTGAGTCCCAGTTTCTCCACTTCTGCTCCAGCTCCCTGCTAATGTGCCTGGGAAAGCAACAGAAGATGACCCAAGCACTTAGACCGCTGCCACCAATGTTGGAAACATAAGAAACTCCAGGCTCTTGGCTTGGGATTGGCTCAGCGCCAGCTGTTGTAGCCATTTTGGAAGTGAACCAGCAGATGGAAGACATCTCCCTCCCTCCCTCCCTCCCTCCCTCCCTCCCTCCCTCTCTCTCCCTGACTCTGACTCTGTAACTCTGCATTTCAAATGAATTAATAAATCTTTAAAAAATAACCAGCCTGGTACTGGCACACAAACAGATGAGTAGACCAATGGAAAAGAATAGAAACTACAGAAATCAATCCGTGCATCTACAACCAGTTTATTTTTGACAGAGGAGCTAAAATCAATCCCTGGAGCAAGGACAGTCTCTTCAACCAATGGTGCTGGGAAAACTGGATCACCACGTGCAGAAGTATGAAACCAGACTCCTACCTTACAACTTATACCAAAATCCACTCAAAATGGATACTATCAAATTACTAGAGAACATTGGAGAAACTCTGAAAGACATTGGCATAGGTGAAGACTTTAAGGAAAGGACCCCAGAAGCACAGGCAAGCAAATCCAAAATTGACAATTGGGATTACATCAAGCTGAGATTCTTCTGCACTGCAAAGGAAACACTTAGCAAAGTGAAGAGGCACCTGACAGAGTGGAAGAAAATATTTGCAAACCATGCAACTGATAAAGGATTAATATACAGAATCTATAAAGAACATAAGAAATTCAACAACAACAAAGCAAACAACAGAGTAAGAAGTGGGCAAAGGACTTGATCAGGCATTTTTTAAGAGAGGAAAATTAAATGGCCAACAGACACTCAAAAAAATGCTCAAGGTCACTAGCCATCAGGGAAATGCAGATCAAAACCACAATGAAGCATCATCTTACCCCAGTTAGAATGGCTGCCATACAGAAATCAGCAAACAGCACATGCTGGTGAGGATGTAGGGGAAAAGATACCTCAATCCATCTTTGGTGGGAATTTAAACTGGTGCATCCACTGTGGAAGACTGTATAGAGATACCTCAGAAATATGAATATAAACTTACCATATGATTCAGCCATCCCCCTCTGGTAATTTACCTAAATGTAAAAAAAAAAAAAATCAGCCTATGAAAGTTATCTGAACCCCTCCATGTTCACTGCAGCCCAATTCAAGATCAACCAATATGTCCATCAACTAATGACTGGATAAAGAAATTATGGTATGTATACATTATGGAGTAGTACTCAGCTGTATAAAAAAAAAAAAAAGAAATGTGTTTGTTTTGCAACAAAATGGATCATACTGGAATCCATTATACTTAGTGAAATAAGCCAGTGTTAAAAAGATAGGTATCATTTGTTTTCCCTGACCTGGGCTAACCTAATAGAGTTACTTAAAACGTAGAGTATTAGACTAAAATGGACATTTTGAGATTCAATGATTGTTACAAGCCCTTATCTCTACTGTTGAGGAACAGTGTTTTTTTTTTTTTTTTTTCCTTCATACTATTTGTTGACACCTTTACTTAGTGTAGGGTTAACCTTATGAGTAAAAAGTATATTGAAGATAGATCTTTGTGAAAATTAAGAGTGGGAATGGGAGAGGGAGGAGGAAGAATGGCTGGAACATGGGTGGGATGGAGGTTACGGTGGGAAGTGTGACTGTGTTCCTACATCTGTATATATGAAACTTGTATACTTTAAATAAAATTTTAAAAAAATCTTTCATGTTTTATGTCCATGTGCCTCATTTGCACTACTAGTCTTTCAGTTTGGAGCCATGGTTAAGTAAACAGTTGCTTAAATACAACATCTACACTATCTTGACTGTCTAATAACCAAGTTAGTTACCAAGTGACTAATGGGTGGGTAATGTGTACAGGACGGATATGTTGGACATAAGGATGTTTTCCATACTGGCAGGGTGGACCTAGTGGTGTAAGATTTCATCACACTATTCAGAATACATAGTATAAGACTTATGAATTATTTATTTCTAGAATTTTCTAGCTAATGCTTTCTAACTAGAGTTGACCACAGGTAATTAAAACTGTGGAAATGAAGCCATAAGTAAGAGAGAGCTCTGAATCAGTTAGCATTCTTAGAATGGCAAACTGAAGGGAAAAAAAATATCTGTGTTTATCAATTAATGGTAATTTAATAATATAATTAATTAAAATAATAAAAACTTAACACAAGTATCAAATACCTGTTTCTGTTTTTAGAGTAATTGCATGCTTTCCTGTTTATTTTCTTGTGTTTGACAATTTCATCATTTCTGTGGTATGCTATTAATTCTCCTTTTGTCTGATAGACTGAGGATTTGGCTGAAGGATTAGCCATTTGACTTTCCTGCCATGACATTTTTGACCTTGATGGATGTTATTGTATGCATAAATAGCTAAGATCATCTCTATGTAATTACAATATACTTCTGTTATTTTTTTTTTCTTTCCAGTTTTGAATTTCTAAGGTTCTCTTTCAGTTTGGAAATTCCATCAGTACATTTCTAAAATATTCATTCTTCCATAGTTACAGTGGTGGCTTCTGGTTGCAGCATGTCCAAGACGTTGTTGTAAAGGGATTAGGACACATAGTGCATTGTAAGAGATGATGTATCTCAGATGGGTTAAACTGTAAAAACATTAGGCTTTGAAAGTTCTTTTATATTTGACAGTTTTTGGTAAAGGCTGTTTTGTTTTAAAACTATGTAAATTCTGTTAGATACTATGTACCATTATATTACAACATATTATAGGATTTTAGAATTAATTTTTTTAAGTGTACAATTTTAAATTTGGTTTCTTTTCAACAACATGACATGTTTCAGTCTCAACTTTTTAGATTTGGATTTTTTGCTATTTTTTCAGAAATAAAGTAGGCACTTAAAACATAAAGAGAAAATTTATTACAAAACAAAGGAAGACATAAATACTACAACTTAATTTTTAATAGGTTCTATAGAGTGTATTATTAAATATCTATGAAAATGGTGGCAAATCGGTGTATAGTTGTGGCTGCCTGTTTATTATATTGAAAAAAAAAAAAAGACATTACTGAGGAGAGATTTCATTGCCAAGGGAAGGCTAAGTGATTTTATGTGTTATTCTTTATTCCATCTGTCCTTATATTTTATTGTGTTGCATTTCACTGTTTTTCTTTTTTGACTCCACAGATAAATGTATCTTACCTACTTTGGCTTATAGTTCCTCTTAATGTCTGCATTGATGAGTGTTGACAGTGTGGGTGTCAAAATTTTTATCGCATACTTAGTCAGTGGTCTTTAAGATGGCAAATTCAGGAGCATTTTGTTTAAAAGTAACTGTTAAATGTGCCTGCAATGAGAAAGCTTGGGTTTAGACTTTGTAATTTTGAACTGTGAGAAGTTAATTCTTCTTAATTGTGAGTTTTTTTTTTTTTTTGTCATCAGACATTGTCTTGAATATGCATTTGAGTTGATTTCATTTAGTTTTGTTCCATCCATCTAGGAAGGTTTTATAGTGAGATAAATACTATGGAAACTCTAGAATTAGATATTTTATATAATTTTAATATTTTAAAATATTTCAGTGTATTTTAATACTAAAATAGGCTGGTTTCGAGGTTAAACCTTCTGAAAATGGTCAAAAGAGTTTCCCCATTTTACTGATATCTTAAATCTTAATTGGAAGTTAACTACTTCTGAATTTTTACTGACAATTACTTTCCCTACCATGTTTCTCAAGAGATTGATGACTTCCTTTTAAAGTGGGAGGAAGTATTAGATCTCAGGGGGAATCTTTAATTTTTCCAGAAGCTAGTTTGATTCTTATTAATAGAAAATGTTTACTTTAAAAGTCAACGCTAGTTATGGTAATTTGCTTGTTTTAATATAAAGCAAATTGAATATCCAGTTTTTGTCTTCTAAGTGCTGCCTTTGAACTGAACTTAGGTTATACTGTATATTCATTCTTATTTCAGTTAAAACTAGATTTATCTTTATGATACATTGCATCTCTAAATAATAGTATTATCTCAGAAATAATAAAATTTTAGGATCCTATTACATGAAAATTTTACATTGGCTTTTTTAAAAAAATTAAATATATAAAATAGATAAAGTTATAGTAAAATATCAAAACATTCTTGTAAATTTTAATGAAATAAAATGTAGTATATATACTTTCATTAGAAACAATTAGTTCTATTTGTTCATAATCAATATATATTATCGGTATTTGGGGCCAAGACTGTTGTGGTATATCTTAATGTGAAATAGGAAGCACTGGAGACATTATGAATATGCTAAGTTATTTTAGTATTTTTATAGTGTTTCATTATTTCCCTAAGTTCTAGCCCTTTCAAAAATGATATTTGAAATAAATATCATTTCCAAGTGTAATTGAAGCTTATTAAGAATTGGCAGGTAGTAATTATTTTGAAAAGAAAAACCATAATACCTGTAGATTTTCCATGTCCTTTTCCTTAAAAGGAGACAGAATAGATAAACCCTTAACTATTCCTGAAATAGAATTGCTTCTTACAGAACATGATATGTTATAGTACTATCTGTTGAAAAGTTTAGCAGTTTTATATAATGATTAATAATCAGCATACTTTTTGTCTTTTAAATAAAATATTCCTCTAAAAATCTATTCCTTGGTTGCTATACTTTTCAAGAGAATTTTCTATATTGTGTATATTAGGTTTGGCTGTCACAGATACTTGCTTTTTGCTTTATCCTATAAACCTAGATCCTCTACAGATGAACTGATGTGTTCTAGACAGGAAGTGGTATGTAGGAGATATAGGAATGGGCTGAAGTATCCTTTATATTTGCCTTTGTATCTAGGGGAGTTGGAAATAGGCAAGAATGGAGAGAAATTTTGTATGGCAGTACACAGAATTTTGCAAGTTTATTGTGAGCCCTGCAGCAATCCGATGCATTTTAGTTACTGGTAAGTTTGTTAAATTATGTTTGAAAATGTACCTCTTCGAAGATGGCCATCTATTTACTATTACGTCCACCATGTCAAATATACTTTATTTTAAAGACTTTTTAAACACTTTTTTTTAAAGATGTGGTATTACTATTGCATTGAGTTTTAGGTGTAAAGTAATTGATCAGTGAATGACTTTTAAATTGTTGTCATGGTTAATACTGAAGAGAAGTTACTTTTTTGAACAGCGGTCATATGTTAAGATTTTATAATTTAATAAAATTAATAGTTCCATTTTTGTAATAGAACTAGCCATTGTTTAGAGGTCTGAATTAATTCATTAGATATTTCAGAATCAGTAGTTCTTGTGACATGAAAGAATTTAAAAACTGGTGTCCTTATAATTTTATGTGGTTCTGCATTAGAGGGTGATTTATTGTAAGAAATACTTTGTTGCATTTTTTTTATGGACCATAGGGACCATTGTGAGACATGTATAGTCTTTGTTTTTGGCAGTGCTGATGTTTAGGAATCCACTTCCTCCCTAAATCACTAACTTGGGTGTAGGTAAGAATTCCATGAACAGATTAGGAAATTGGGTAATCTGTGACTGGTATTTTTCTTTAGTAATTTCAAACATTTAGGCAGAATTGTTATATGTAATATACTACTTAAGCAGTTATTTGTGAAGTGAACTTGGCTTTGATTCAGTTAATTTAAAATGGACTAGATTGCTTAATAGCTGTACTTCTTTAGAGAATTACTTTAAAAATTCCCAAGGGATTCTTCAGTGTTTTGTGTTTTTCTTGTAAATATCTACCTTTGACTTAAGGACAGAGTAAAAGAATATTATTGGTTTGTAATGTTAATTTATTTCTTTGTGTTTTAAAGATGTAGATCCAGTTAAAATAATAGAATCATAATTTCCTGTAATGAAGTACTTTATTTCCTGATACTGTGTACTTTCAGCTGACATTATGTATTCAGTCTATCAATTTTAATAATGCTAATGATAGTTTTGCTATTAATTCTTAGGAGAACAGTTCTGACTTGAACAGAAATATCTTCAGTATCAGAGAAATGTGTTGTCAATCATTTTGAAACCATAAGAGTTAGACTAATTCCGACTACAATAATTTAAGATTGCTTTTGGGCTTAAATAATTTTAAAATTTTCCTCATTACCAAATTTTCTTAATAACTTGTAATAATGAGTATGTCTACATTTAAAATATACTTGTATTTGTGGTTTTTCCCTTCTGACTATAACCAGGTAATTTAAGTTATATTAAAGACATTGTTAGTAGAGTTTAATTCCTAATAAAGATGATTTTTAGCAATTTATTGTATACTATAGTAATGATATACAATGAAGAAATATGTATTTCAGTTTTAGGGACTCTGTATTCATGTATCAGTGCTGTTGGTCAAATTTGTCACATGCAACTTCGTGCAGTAATACATTATCAAACATTAATTCAATGTGCTAATTGGTTTTCCTTTTGTTTCTTCATTCATTCATTCAACAGCCATGTCAAGTGTGTAATCTTTGGAACATATCTTTGTGTGCTTTTATGTGTCTGTGTATACACTAATTAATTGCCACTTTTCATTTCAATATTACACAAATCTTTTTTTTCCCCTGCTCTCATGAACTTTTTTGAGGGCATACTTGGATACAACTGACATGTTGCATATTTCTCTGGATTTTATTTCAGCAAAGTCTTTTTAAATAATAGGTCTAAATGAAACATTTTATTTAAAAAAAAGTTGTGTTCATCTAAAGCAGTATTAAATACATACTTAAAAATTCTCTAGAAAATGTTGTTATTCAAGAAATAATTATGAGAAGTTTTTATTATGAAAAATGACATACGTGTGTGTTTCTTATCTTAAATTTATTGAACAAATATATATATATATACACATTTATATACAGATAAACTTGCCATTTTATGGAGGAATAAAAAAACATGGTTATGGTTGAAAAGGGGGAAAACTTTTTATACTTGTGAGAAAATATATTGTATAATATAAGGTAAATTATGGTTGTTATCTTATTCATAATAAAATACTAGAGTGGAATACTATGTTTATAATAAACATTTAATGGTTGCATAATGAAATTATCTGTACTTTACATGCAGTGCTACTCTTTTGGCATTCCTGGTTGAACTACTTAAAAGCTCAGTAGCCATGCAAGAACAGATGCTGGGTGGAAAAGGCTTTTTAGTCATTGGCTACTTACTTGAAAAGGTAAGTGACATATATTAATGATTTCATTATGTATCTTTCAAAGTTGGACAACTAAGAATCACTAATTACATTTTGTTTCTCGTTTCCCTGTTCGACAGTTGGATAATCCTAATGTTTGCTCATTCACAAGCCATTATACATTTATACATAAGTACAGACATGAAATAAAAGTGGATAGTAAAAGTATAATTAGTGAAATAATCCAGAAATAGAAAAACCAACTGCATGTTCTCCTTTAATGGAAGCTAAAATTAAAATATGGGATATCATTTAATTGGAGTTAGAATTTAGAAAGAAAAAAAAAACTCAAAAAGACGGAAAGAAATACCTGTGTGTGCTGATATTGCTACAAATGTAGTTATGTGTAATCTTTGTCAAAATGCTACTGTAGTTTTAATGATCTGCGTTTATTTTAAGATTTATTGTTTATGGGTAAAATGGTTATCTTTACATTTGATTATTGTTTGTATAGCCCTTGCCTATATTCCTGCTGAAATAGTCTTTTTATTTATGACAGTCTTTATATTTAGTGAAATATTAGCCCTTGACTATAGTGGAAAAAGAAAGAGGGAGAGAGAGATGGCGAGAAAAAGAGACAAAGATAGAGAAAAAAAAATGAGAAAAGAAAGGAAAGAAAAAGAACTGGAGAGGGAGGAAGGAAGGGTGGGAGAATGATAGGGAAGGAGTGGGGATGAAGGGAATATCATTATATTGGAATTGTGTCAATGAACTACATTGAGTCTCATGTTAATATTACATTAACATGAACAAATAAAGTATCAGATGTTTAAATAGGAAAAAATATGGTGATATTTAGTTTAGGTGGATTTACTTTTTAGTTTTTGCTTTATTTTTAAATTATTTCAGATCCTTATTTTGTACTAACAGAAACATGATTTGATGCTCCTTGTTGCAGCTTTTTATATATTCAGATATCTCAAGTAGCTCCCTAAAATTAATATGTCATTTAAACAATTTAATTAGAATTAGATGGGCTTATTTTTTCCAATTTGTGTCATTTATGCCAGCC
Organism: Oryctolagus cuniculus; assembly: GCF_964237555.1. Classification (NCBI taxonomy): domain Eukaryota; kingdom Metazoa; phylum Chordata; class Mammalia; order Lagomorpha; family Leporidae; genus Oryctolagus; species Oryctolagus cuniculus. The sequence continues at coordinate 79,057,706 of NC_091440.1, read as the reverse complement.
TCCTTTGCTAATGTTAAAACTGTACTCTTATGATAATAAATGCTGAAATTTAATTATGTTTCACAAGAGTTTACCTTTGTTACATAATTTCTTTAAATGTTAATGTGAGATTTCATGAATAATAGTATTATTTTTTCAAAGACATATCTGTCTCCCACAATTAGTACTGTCAAATCTCTTCTTATCAATTAACTCTTTAATTCTCAGCTTCTCTGAAAACCACTTGAGAAAAACAGATAAGCTATCAAATAAGAGGAATAAAATAATTTTTACCTTGGGGAATAAAACTGAGAAGACTTTTGGAAGTACCTGTCATTTCATCTTCAGTTGTTTAATATTTGAAATATGTATACCTGATCTTTGAAACAAGTGCTAATGTTTGTTTAATGATTGATGATTACGGGATGGTAGATTATCAGATAGATCCATCATTGGTATAATTTCTTTATTGAAGCTTTTTTTCTCCTGTAACATTAAGAACTTCATTAAGACCCAGTAGTTTATTTATTTTTTTAAGTTTTTTTAAATTTATTTTAAAGTCAGAGTTACACACAGAGAGGAGAGGCAAAGAGGGAGACTTTCCATCCTCTGGTTCATTCCCCAAATGACCACAATGGCCAGAGCTGAGCAAGTCCTAAGCCAGAAGCCAGGAGCTTCTTCCAGGTCTCCCACATGGGTGCAGGGGCCCAAGGACTTGGGCCATTTTCTGCTACTTTCTCAGGCCACAGCAGAGAGTTGGATCAGAATTAGAGCAGCCGGTACTCAAACTAGCGTCCATATGGGATGCCAGCACTGCAGGCAGCGCTTCACCTGCTATGCCAGAGCCCCTGCCCCAACTACTAGTTTATTTACTTAGAGGAGGAATGCTGTTTTCATACATTTAAAGTGTTTTGAATTATTTTTAGGAGTTATATGATATGCTGTATTCTGTATTAAGTAGATATTATGAAATGCCTTTGTTAGATTAATGAGTATGGCAGATGAATTTTCAGGATGCTTTTTCATCTGTGTACTGATTTTTCAGTATAATTATAAAGTCAGAATTCTTTTACACTTAAAACTTAAAGATATTGTTTAAAAATTTCAAAACAGAAAGATATATTTTCTTTTTCTTTCTCAAGAGTACTTGAATAGTTAACATCCTTTAAATTATACTGTCAATATAGTGGGTGCAAAGGCTGTCAAAAAGAAGGAAAATGGAATTAAAAGATAAATTTATTTTTCTGTAAATATTTTGAAATTTATTATTATAATACAAGTTTTCTTTGAACATTTGAATATTTCTTATTGTATCCCATTGGTGTATTAATTTGTATTTTTTCAGTATTTTGAATGAGGTTAAACATACACACTTATGTACATACAAACACACAGAACACACATATTTTACATTGTCTTGTTTCTCTTGAGAAATGCCTTGTTCATGGCCTTTACCAATTATCCTTATAAACCTTCAAGATACCCACAGGTAGGCAGCCTGTAATTTACATCTATGTCTCTAAGACTTTGCCTATTCTAGATTTTTCATGTAAGTGGACTCACTTAATTATTTTTATTTTATATATGGCTTATTTTGCTTTGTATAATTTTGCATAATCAAGATTTCAAGCTTCATCCATGTTATAGCAAATAGCAAAACTTTATTCCTTATGGTTGAATAATATTGCATGTTTATACTAGATTTTATCTATTAAAAACTCATAGCTTGGGCCGGCGCCGTAGCTCAATAGGCTAATCCTCCACCTTGCGGCGCCGGCACACCGGGTTCTAGTCCCGGTCGGGGTGCCGGATTCTGTCCCGGTTGCCCCTCTTCCAGGCCAGCTCTCTGCTATGGCCAGGGAGTGCAGTGGAGGATGGCCCAGGTGCTTGGGCCCTGCACCCCATGGGAGACCAGGAAAAGCACCTGGATCCTGGCTCCTGCCATCGGATCAGCACGGTTCGCCGGCTGCAGCGGCGGCCATTGGAGGGTGAACCAACGGCAAAAGGAAGACCTTTCTCTCTCTGTCTCTCTCTCTCACTGTCCACTCTGCCTGTCAAAAAAAAAAAAAAAAAAAAAAAAAAAAAAAAAAAAACAAACAAACTCATAGCTTGACAGACATTTGTCTTGTTTCTATCTTCTGGTTATTATGAACAGTGCTGTTATTAGTATTCATGTACAAGGTTTTTATTAACAATGGGTTTTCATTGCTCTTGAATGGATGCTACTAAGCAGTTCTGAGTTCTATGTTTAACCATATGAGGAACTGCCAGTGCTTCCCAAAATCCGTCAGTTTACATTCCTGCTAACAGAATTTGAGGGTTCCAATTTTTCCAATCCTTAATGCATTAATTTTGCCTATCTTTTTTGATCCTAGTCTTCTAGTAGATGTGAAATGGCATGTTTTTTAAAATATGCATTTCTGTGATGACTAACTATGTTGAATGCTTTTCATGTGCTTACTGCCTGTTTTCATGTGCATTTGGGGTATTTATTGATGTATCTTCTTTGGAAAAATGTCTTCACATATTTGCTCATTTAAAAAGATGAGATATTTATCTTTTGATAATTTAATTGAGGGATTTAAAAAAAATTTTAAAATATTTTTTATGTTATGCTTTCAAAGTTCCAATTTCAAATTTGTCATAGGTGTATAGAAACATAATTGGTATTTAAATTCAAGTGGTACATACAAATGTTGCTTTTCCTCTGTTAATTCTGGTAGTCTATAGATTTTTCAGAATTCTCTTTGTAGACAATAATATCATCAAAAATGATGGGTTTTGTCTTTTCCTTTCTATTATTTATCCTTCTTCTTGTTTTATTGTATCATCACACTTCTTGTATAGTGTTGAAGTTTTAATTGTGGTTATACGTCGTATTCCTGCTCTCACGATAATGCTTTTAACAGGTATGAGATTTACTAAAGACTACTTTTTGTAGATTTTTAAGTCAAAGAACTATTTCTAGTTTTAAGAATTTTATTTATCATAAACAGATGCTGAATTTTATCAAATGCAGTTCTACATTGCTTGAGAAGATTATGGCGATTATATATTTTTATTAATTTGATGAATTTCAATAATTAACTTCTAGTTATTAAACCTTCTTTATGTACCTGAACTCCCATTAAGTTTTTTTTGAAACGTTTATTTATTTATTTGAATTCAGAGTTAGAGAGAGAAAGAGACTGAGAGAGAGAGAGAGAGAGATCTTCCATCCACTGGTTCACTCCCCAGTTGGCTGCAACAGCTGGAGCTGTGCCTATCCAAAACCAGGAGCCAGGAGCTTCTTCCAGGTCTCCCACGTGGGTGCAGGGGCCCAAGGACCTGGGCCATCTTCTACTGCTTTCCCAGGCCATAGCAGAGAGCTGGATCGGAAGTGGAGCAGCCAGGATTTGAACCAGCACTCATATGGGATGCCAGCACTGCAGGTGGCAGCTTTACCTGCTGTGCCACAGTGCCAGCACCCCATTTAGTCTTAAATCTACTGTTATTCCAAACTAGTTTTTATGCTTGCACTTCCCTTGATATGGTTCATGTCACTGGAAGCAGTGGCTTTCATACATTATCCTGTGATTATTTCTTAGTCTTCATGTTATTTGACCTCTTTGATATGTTTTGTAGTAAGTTTCTCTGTTTTTTCTACTTTCTTAGCCTCTTTTTCTCTCTTATAATAGTTCTTCTTTCTAAATGCTGAAGTCTTCCTTTTCCTTGTACTGAATCTTTCTCTTTCTCTGTCTATAGTAGTACCTTGCTCTATTTGAGCATATCCATTTCCTTAGCCTTCATTATCTTGTAAATATTAATTACTCTCAAGTGTTTCTCCCATGTTCAGTTAAGTTCCTCTTGCATGTTTAATAATTTTCACAAATCTAAATTAGCCAGACTTTTCTTTTGACTTTTCTCTCAGATCTTTTTTCATCAGTTTTCTATGTCTTGATTAATGGCATTGTCATTAAATGGGTAGTGCAGACAAAAACCCTTAATCCTTTTAATCCTTCCTTTCACATACTGGATCCAAACTATTGTCCTACTATCAGAATCTATTAGCAATCAATTACTGTTTCCTATTTACTACTCCTCTCCTTTTTATCTCTATTGATACCACCTTAGAACAAATCATCCTCTTTTTACTTTTAGCTATCACATATCTGTTTTTGCTTGCAGTTAGACCAGTCCAACTAAAATGTGCCATATCTTACTACTCATCACAGTCAGAATGAAATCATAAGTCTTATACCCCTGATATAACTCTCATCACTCTTCTTGCTTTCTCTGTTTCAGCCAAATCAAGGCCTCTTTGCCTTTCCTTTAAAAACTGAAGTGGTAAACATGTCCATCTCTGGTCTTCTGTGTTTCCTTTTCCCATTGCTTCTGCAGATATAAACTGGTTTGATTCTGTACTTTCAGAATTTTGCTTATATGACTGGTTGTTAGGGAAGTTCTATTACTTTCATAATCATCACTATCTCCCTACTCTACTGTTTTTATAGGACCATTCGGAAATGCTTTACATTGTTAATTTTCTTCTTATTTCCACTAGAATAAAGAAGACTTTGTGAAAGCAGGGAAAGTATATATTTTATATTTCCTTATTGTTATATTCTCAGCACCTAGAACAGTGCCTGCCTCCATAAATATTTGTTGAACTGAATTGAATAAATGAAAATATCTTGCATGCTTCCATGATTACCTATAAAGGTGAATGTTCATATGTTTTTTTTAATATTTATTTTATTTGGGCCGGCACCGTGGCTCACTTGGTTAATTCTCCGCCTGCCGCGCCAGCATCCCATATGGGCACCCTCTTCTAGTCCCGGTTGCTCCTCTTCCAGTCCAGTTCTCTGCTGTGGTCCAGGAAGGCAGTGGGGGATGGCCCAGGTGCTTGGGCCCCTGCACACACATGGGAGACCAGGAGGAAGCACCTGGCTCCTGGCTTCAGATCGGAGTAGCTCCTGCTGTGGTGGCCATTTGGAGGGTGAACCAACAGAAGGACGACCTTTCTCTCTGTCTCTCTCTCTCTCACTGTCTAACTCTGTCAAATAAATAAAATAAATAAAGAGTTATTTTATTTATTTGAAAGAAATTTACATAGAGAGGTAGAGCCAGAGAGAGAGAGAGAGAGAAAGAGAGGTCTTTCATCCACTGTCTCACTCCCCAAATGGCCACAATGGCCAGAGCTGAGCTAATCTGAAGCCAGGAGCCAGGAGCTTCTTCCAGGTCTCCCACGTGGGTGCAGGGGCCCAAGCACTTGGGATATCTTCCACTGTTTTCCCAGGTCATAGGAGAGATCTGGATTGGAAGTGGAGCAGTGGGACTTGAACTGGTGCCCATATGGGATACCAGTGCTACAGACTACGGCTTTAAACCATTGCGCCACAGCGCTGGTCCATATTGTTTTATTTTTTAACAATCAGAAACCACTATAGTAGTATAGTTAATAGAGGTTCCATTTATTAATACATTTGGACTGTCTCTTTAAAAAAAGTGCTTTTGGTATATATATGAGTTAGAAGAAAACTTGGTAGTGATTCTGTATATTCACAGAGATATTTTTGTTTGTGGTTTATAGAAAGTATGATTCAAAGTAGCTGAACATAAAGGAAACATGCTAGCTAATATATTGGAAGTCTAGTGCTAGATGGCTATGTTAGCTTTTTTTTTTTTTTTTGTTACTATAATGAAATAACTGGAGAGACTACTTCATATCAATAAAATGTTTTTATTTGACTCACCATTTTGGAGTTGCAAGGTCAAGAGGCTACATCTGATGATGGCCGCCTTACTGGGGGTGTCCTGAGAAAGCAAGAGGTATCACATTGCAAGGCATAGGGAATGCACATGTTTATCTGTATTAGTTGCTTTTTCCATAAAGTTATCAGGATTCAATAATGGGGGTTCTACCCTAATTACATTATATAATCCTAATCACTTCCCAAATACCTCACCTCTAAACAACGTAGATTGTCTTCACTCTCTTAATATCTTGCAATGGGGACTATATGTCAACACATGAACTTTGGGAGACAGTATCAAACCATAGCAATGGGTTATCAGTCATAGTCATAGCAGGAAATAATGGCTTATTCAATCTGGGTTATTGAGAAATGTTAAATGCAAGGTTGTTTGAAGATTTGTGGGCATTGTTAAGAGAATTCAGGAAGGTTTGAAGAGAGAAGGGAGTTAGGTGTTTAGTACAACTCAAAAGAGTTATTTTAGCTCTAGGAGTAGGGTACCTGAATGGAGTATTGTTTTTAGTAAAGCAATATTATGAACTAACTTTAAGTGGTAAAGCCGGGGAATAAATACCTCAATTTCATTTTCTTCTTGTCTTTTAATTTCCTGCTGATATCTCCAACTAGTCAAAACCCACTGGAAAAAGAATAGGGAAGGTTGGGGAGCCAACAAGACAGATTCAGTAAGTTGGCTTCAGAGTTGAGTTATCTGTCTCAATAATGTCATCAATGATGCTGTTTTGTCTGCATCTTTCCTATTCCACATAAAATGCTGATTTTATGCTAACCCTGGTAGCTTTTGTGGTCATGGGAAAGCTTCCAGGGGAACATGGTACTGTAGACCTTCACATCCAGGTGAAGAGTAGGAGTGCTGCTTTCTCCCAGTTACTGAACAACACCCTTCCCTCCAATCTGTTTGATAGTCTTAGATCTTGGCATACTTGGAACCAACAGCTGTTGCCATGAAAATGCTAAATTTTGATGCTTGGCCTCTGAAGTAATCATTGCTTTCTTTCAGAACACACCCACACAAATCACCACCAAAAGCAACAAACAATAAAAAGAAATGATTATTATGAGTGGCTTAGACTATGTGGAACTCAACCTCGGAGTCCTAGCCAGAGTAGAATGCATACTAGGATCAACCTCTTCATGATGTACCTCTACCAATTAAAATCACTTTCAATGATTTATTTATATAATCATGCATGTTCTATGTATATAATATGGTTTCTTAAATAAAAACGAACATTTCTAGCAACTTATTCCATTATAAACTGCTTTGAATTTTGGAAAGATTTACATTTATTGAGTAGACATTTCTCTTGTGACATTGAGTCTACCTATTTGGCTTAATTTTGGAGTTGATACTGTACCTTTTTTCTAATTGTTCAGATGCCACTTCAAAAATGTTTATTCATATCTTGTATAATACTTAAAACTTAAGTATTCCATAACCACACAAAATAATGTCATATAGTTCAAACTCCAGAGCTTACATTTCCTATGAGAACTAAATTGTGTTTATCTAATGTCCGTGTATCTGTAACTATAAATTTCTTTTTATGAATTTCTTATTAGAATAACTTTTTGAGAAAATGAAAGCAAGTACTAAAATATTTTAAACTAATAAATCAAAGTAAACATATTAAAAGTACATTTGTATATCTTCTTTCATCCTTTCCTAATCTGTTTATGTTTCTCCTTATCTGTTCTCTTCTTATGCTATTCTTGAATTTGACATGAATTCAGTTAAATATTTGCTAAGGAATTAAAGTAGTGAATGGCAAAAGATGAACAAGATAGCATGCATGCTTTCTTGTATCAGGACATAGAGATATGAGTAAATAATAAAAAAAAAAAGAAACTGGATTTAACAAGTCTGATTTGTGAAAAAGCATGCTAAGGTCTTTGAAAAATGACATTTCTTTTTTGCAAATTAAATATAAATCTAAGAAAAACGGAAAAGAAAGAGAAAAAACAATCAAAAAAAAAAAGAAATCAATACTACTTATAAGTTAACATGCTTCTTTTGAAGAGAACATTCATTTTATACCTAGTTGTGTTTTGTATAGGCCAATAAAAAGATGCAGTGTTAGAAAAAGTTAAATTTTTATTTGCATTTGATTTATTTGAGAGGAACTTGGAAGATGGGAGGGATGGAAGGACATGGAGAGAGCAAATGAGGAAGAAAGCACTGCCTCATCCATTGATTATCTTCTGAAAAGCCTTCTGGGCCATGCTGAAGCCAGGAGTTGAACTAAATTCAGCCACATGACCGAGTCCCAACTACTTGCTCTATCTCCTGCTGCCTCCCATAGTCTACAAGGACTGCAGTGGGAGAAAGAGCCAGGACCCAAACCTAGGCACTTCAGTGTGGGATATGGGCATCCCAAGCAGCATCTTAATCATTAGGCCAAATCCTTCCTGAAAAAATATTTCTTAATGATGAATTTTAGAATTAAAAATTAGTCTCTAATAACATTAATTTGAATGATATTGGCATAGTTTTTTTTTTTTTTTTTTTACTAATGTGGCAGGACTCATGTGTTGTGTGTACTGTACCTTTTATGATATGTAGCAAGTTCAAAACTACTTTCTAAATTCTGAATTACATCCTTAAATGAATATGTTCATAATGGTCAACTTATTTTTATATTACAGTTTAGTGTTGTCTTTATAAGCATATGACAGTTTTTCTAAGTGGAAGCCTGATATCTGAACATTTATCTAGGAATAGGATCTGACTATATTGTATTTCAGAATTGTAAGTATAATAGCATAATAGATCATATTCTTGAAATCAGTACCACTAAATAAAAAATTGAATATATAAGAAAACTATTTGAAATTATAACCATTGAAGGAAGTTACTGAAGTTGTATGTAAACATTGATCTCTTATTTAAATTTTATTCTTACTTATATGAATAAAATATTCTAGAATTTACAGCAATTCCTCCTGTCTTTTTAAGTTGTTTTAAACAAGAATGCCTGATCCTTACTTTTTAACCCCTTAATTCAGCTGTTTCTTGTTATTTTCTCCATTATTTTGTGAACTTTTAATGTAAAATCACACTCTAGGGCTTGGTTTAAATTTTGTAAGCTACTGTTTATATATAATACCATTGAAATTTTTGTCAAAAACATAATCCTGTGAATATAAAATCATTGTTAGCCTATTTGTGATTAGAACCAATTAAATGCCACCTCATCAAACCCTCTTCCGTAAATTTCTGAATTGCTCCACTTTTTTACATGTGCTTATTAACATGCTATATACTTCACCTTTTCATTTTATTTATGTCATTTTCCTGTCTTTTCCTCCCTTAGAATGTAAATTCTGTGAGGGCAGGGTTTTTTCAGTTTTGTTAATTGCTCTTTTCACAGTGCCAAGGAGGGTGCCTGGCTAATAGTAAGTACTCAATATATGTGTTTTCTAAATGTCTATATGAAAAGTCTTGAGCTCTACAGTTTAAGGTTTGAGAAATGGATGCAAGTGAACTAAAAGTTGAGGGAACATCATGGAGAAAATAAATGGACCAAAGTGAAATCACATACTGAAATTTTCCCAAAGAAATACTTTGATTGAAAAAAGTTGTTTAGTTTGAATTTGAGAACTTGAAACTGTCCTTACCAATCTTTATTGTCTTCTTACTTAATTCATTCATTGTAAAATAGCAATCATTTGAGGTTGAGAACCATTAGAAATATGAAAATGTATAACTTGTAGGTCAGATTTCAGCTGCAGGGATGTGGGTAAAATATAGGGAAGGAAATTTGGCAAGAGAATTTTAGTCCTTTTTCAATCTTGATTTAGGTGTGCTATAGGTTTGAGTGGCAATTGATTCTTTATCCTAACACTGGGAGGGTGGTGATACTACTAAAGGAGTCACTAGAAGAGGAAGAAAGGACTTTTTTTTAAAAAAAGATTTTATTTATTTATTTGAGATGTAGAGTTACAGACAGTGAGAGGGAGAGACAGAGAGAAAGGTCTTCCTTCTGTTGGTTCACTCCTCAGATGGCTGCAATGGCTGGAGCTGAGCCAATCCAAAGTCAAGAGCCAGGTACTTCTTGGAGCAGCCGGGACTAGAACCGGCACTCATATGGGATGCCGGCGCCACAGGCAGAGGATTAACCTACTGCGTCACAGCGCCGGCCCCAGAAAAGACTTTTTTTAATGTTTGACTTATTATGTTTTATGAAGGTTTTTTTCTGTCATAACATTTTTATCTTAAATTATTTTTTAGGATGGCATTGTTCAATTCATATATATTTCAAGTATCACATGCAATTTAAACATTTCCAGTAAAATGTTACAGCTGAAATTAATTAATAATATATTTCATTTAAATTATTATACACAAAATATCATCATTTCAACATATGTTCAATAAGAAAGAGTAAGAATTTTTACATTCTTTTTTTTCATTCTGAGCTATCAAATTCCAGCATGTAGGCCTTACAACACATTTCATTTTGGACTAACATCATTTCAACTGCCAAGTAGCCATATAGGATTATTTGCTAGTGTATTGGGAAGAGCAACTTTAAGGTTTAATTGGAATTTTGCAGGGTCTCTTGTTTCTCTAAATACCATTGGTAATAGATTACATATTGTTGATGGCAGCTGAAAATGGTTGATGGGAAATAATCAGCAGAAAGTTAGTGTTACAAAGCTGTGGAAGCATAAGATACCGTCCAAGGAGGGTGTATTTCTGGAGGTGACTGAGGAAATAATATTTTAAGCAAAGAATGCTGAGAAATAATCTGAGGATCATGAAAGCCAAATAAGTACAGAATATCCAGGAAAGTCAAATTTGCTTTTTCTGTCAGAAACTGGATTCATCAGAAAGTTTTATACTCAGGAAGGTTCACTGCATTTGTCAATGTAGAACTCATAACTTTTGAAGAAATGATTCAGTAGAATAGTAGAATTATGTATTTTGAGTTTGGTTTGAAGTTAGTTTGAAAATATTTCTGTTTCAGAGCATTCTGTCTCTCTCTCCCTTTTTTTGGTATATGGTAGTTATTTAAATATTTTAATATCTATGCCTAGATCTCCTTTTCTTAGTTTCTACAAAAATAGAAGGAAATCATTCTTATTAATAATTTATTTAATTTCTTTTGCTTGAGCTAAGAATAACATTATTTAACCCAAGTTATTTGTAATTATCCAGGAAAGGTCTTTAGATTGCTTCTAAGCTACCACTCAAATATTCTATAATTCTAGGTTTCTTAATATAATTGTATTTAAAAAGCAAAATTATATAAAATTTTCATTTTATGTACGCATGCTTGGTCAAAATTAAAGTTTGATATCCTGGATATTTTTAGCTATTTCTATTTTCTTGTTTTAGTCATCAAGAGTTCATATAACTAGAGCTGTGTTGGAGCAATTTTTATCCTTTGCAAAATACCTAGATGGTTTATCTCATGGAGCACCTTTGCTGAAACAGCTTTGTGATCACATTTTATTCAACCCAGCTATCTGGATCCATACACCTGCAAAAGTATGGATTTTATTCTTATTCATTTTATGTTACTGTAATGTTATAAATGATAGTTATTAAATCTAAAATGTCCAATAGAAAGCATTAAGAAATTTCATCTTATTTAATATCAATCAAATGAAATTGTGTTAGGTAGTATCAGAGATGAAAAGATTAAATATATAAGTATAAATATAAATAAAACTATAGTAAAAAATCAGGCTTAGTCTAACACTGCATTCTAATGGCAGTAGATGTGGAAGATTCTCTTCCAAGGAAGAGAATTTGGTATACCAATTATTGAAAGAGTAGAGTAACAGAACATAATGGGAAGAAAAGAGAATTGTATTGATTACTGTGATTATTTTAATTGGAAATTGCTTTAATTTTGAACACAGAATTTGTCATGGCATGGAAATGATTCTTCTTAAATAAATATTTTTCTGGATAGTAAGGTTTAATTCTTACTATTTTGCTTACCTTAATTTATTTGTACAGTCTACTTGTAGAAATCAGTAAGAAGATATGCTGATTTTGAACTGTGTTTTACAATTTTACAATCTTCCATATATCTAGTTAGATAATGCCTAAGTTCTGATTTTTGTTATTGTTCATCTTCTTAATTATTGCACTAACCTCAAACCTGAAGTTTCTTCAGTCTATTAAATACGATTTTTGACTTACCATATCAGTGCTTTCACATATGTACACAATCAGGTAGTATGGCAATGGGTGAAAAAAATTTGAAATTACATTAATTATTCAGATATAGTATTTTTGCAAACATGTTGTAGCTGATTGCTGTAAATTTTGTTCCCGTGAAGAAATACATACATTTGAGCTACTGATGGGCTTTAATCTACTTGACTTTAAAATAAAAATTTAATCTGTCAGATTAGTTTCAGTTGAGTTATTGAATCATTTTAAATTATTTGTCAATTACTATTAGATAACATTCGTTAAAACAAGTTTTGTTAGATTGTGTTGATTGTAGTCTATTTACTTTATGTAATAGGTTCAACTTTCCCTCTATACATATTTGTCTGCTGAATTTATTGGAACTGCTACCATCTACACCACCATACGCAGAGTAGGGACAGTGTTACAACTAATGCACACTTTAAAATACTACTATTGGGTTATTAATCCTGCTGACAGTAGTGGCATTACACCTAAAGGATTGGGTAAGTATAGCACTACCACTGTGTTGATACACTGTGATTTTTCTATTATACTGAACAAATTTTATATTTGTTAGATAAATCTATTTTTATTTTGCCTTGCAAATAAAGGATTCATGTCATAACCATAAAAATATTAGTATGTATTTCTCTGCATTGATTGGTTTATGACAAGTATAATTATATCTAATTGTTACTAAGTACTTGCAGTTTAAATGGAAGAGGTGCCGTTCCTGTTCCTTTATATATACTGATCCATTTAATTCTTACAAAATATTCTCTGACAAAAGAGTGTTGTTATGCTCATCACAATAAAGAAGAAAAAAAACAGGGGCCAGTGCTGTGGCCTAGTGGACTAAGCCTCTGCCTGCCACATCAGCATCCCATAAGGTCACCAGTTCAAGTCCCAGCTGCTCCTCTTTTGATCCATCTCTCTGCTAATGTCCTGGGAAAGCAGTAGAAGATGGCATAACTGCTTGGGTCCCTGTACCCATATGGGAGACCTGGAAAAAGCTCCTGGCTCCTGGCCATGAATTAGTCCAGCTCCAGCCACTGCAGCCATTTGGGGAGTGAACCAGTGGATTGAAGACCTTTCTGTCTCTCTCTCCCTCTGTCTCTGTAACTCTGCCTCTCAAATAAGTAAATAAATCTTTAAAAAAACTGAGGCAAAGAGATATAAAATTTGTCCAAAATATTAAATAGTAGCAAAGTAAAAATAAAAGCAAGAATTACTATGATAATAATTGTCTCCACTGAGGTGGAATAGTGGATGGGATCAGGAAGGTTATACACTTATGTATTCTGTATGTGTGCTGAATTTCATAATGAAAAAGGTTTTTGAAAAAGAAATAGCAAGTTTTGATAAGGAAGGAAGGGGCACTTTGTGTACTACTGGTAGGAGTAGAGCAAAAAATGTGAAGAGCAGTCTAGGAAATGAACAGATTTCTCAATAAAAGGTGGAATGGATTACTTGGATGATAAGGTGAATCCACATATAATAATGAATATGAAAAGATTTGTTGTGTGAATAAGCAGATATTATAAATTATGCATAGTAGTTGACATTTGGCCTACTGGTTGATTCCAGTTGAGAACTTGTATCCTGTATCAGAGTCGTCCTTTATTTGGAGTCCTGTCCCATTTTGGAGTTTGATACCCAGCTTTGGCTCCCAATGAAAGCTTCCAATTTCAGCTTCCTGCCCATGTATATCCTGGGAAGCAGCACATGATAACTCAAGTAGTTGTGTCCTAGCTACCCCTGTGAAAAACCTGTATTGTGTTTTTGACTCCTGATTTCAGCCTGATTCAGCCCCTGGCTACTGTGAGCATTTGGGGTATGAACCAGCAGAAGGGAGTTCTGCCTGTTTCTCTTTCTTGACTCTCGGTCTCCCAAATAAATTTTAAGGAAATTGTTTTTAATTATATATGAGGGGATTATGCTTTTATTTATTTAATTTATTTTTTTTTAAGATCTTGTTTATTTTTTTGTAAGGCAGAGTTACAGAGAAGCAGGAGCAGAGAGAGGGTCTTCCATCCACTGGTTCACTCCCCAAAGATGGGCCAATCTATTGCTGGCGCCGCGGCTCAATAGGCTAATCCTCCACCTAGCAGCGCCAGCACACTGGGTTCTAGTCCCAGTCGGGGCGCCGGATTCTTTCCAGGTTGCCCCTCTTTCAGGCCAGCTCTCTGCTGTGGCCCGGGAAGGCAGTGGAGGATGGCCCAAGTGCTTGGGCCCTGCACCCCATGGGAGACCAGGAGAAGCACCTAGCTCCTGCCTTTGGATCAGCACAGTGCGCCGGCCGTGGTGGCCATTGGAGAGTGAACCAACGGCAAAAGGAAGACCTTTCTCTCGGTCTCTCTCACTATCCACTCTGCCTGTCAAAAAAAAAAAAAAAAAAAAAAAAAAAGATGGGCCAATCTGAAGCCAGGAGCCAGGAGCTTTATCTGGGTCTCTCATACAGGTACAGGGGCCCAAGCACTTGACTATCTTCCTCTGCTTTCCCAGGCACATTAGCAGGGAGCTGGATGGGAAGTGGAACAGCCGGGACTTTTACTGGTGCCTGTGTGGGATGCCCGCACTGCAGGCAGTGGCTTTACCCACTATGCCACAGCACTGGCCCCAGGCTTTTATTCTTTAAAATTTTATTTATTTTCACATTATTTGAAAAGCAGAGGTGCAGAGAAGGGGGTAGAGAGAGAGAGAGAGAGATATCAGAATTCTATCCAATGGTTCATTTCCTAAGTGCTTGCAATAGCCAGGGCAGGGCCAAGCCAAAGCAAGGGGTCCAAAGCCTAATCCTGGTTTAGTACGTGGGAGGGAATGACCCAAATAATTGAGCCATAACCTGCTGGCTCCTGTGGTACACATTATCAAGAAAGTGGATTGGGAGCAGAAGAGCTGTGGCTTCAGCCATACATTCCAATAGGGGATGTGAGTATCCCAAGTAGCCACTTTACTGCTAGGATCATACCTTTAAAACTTATACATCAGCTATATAAATCTTGGCTACTTCAATAAAGGCTTAATGTCCCTGGATTTTGATGATTTTAGTTATATTTCTTAAATGTATACTGTGTGTTAATAGGTGTTACATGTATAATTTCACATTCTCATTTTTATTGGTAGATAATTTTGTAATTACTTTAAAATCTAGATATAATAGAACTGATATGTACATTTTTAACTTTTCATTATCATTTTCATTACTGACTACATAAACATTTATTGAGTGTCTACTATTTTGTTTTCTTTCTATATGCAAGTGACATGGAAGAAATAGCCTCTGAAACAAATAATTGTGATACAATAGAGTGACACTTTTTTCCATACATTGTTATATGATGCAAAAGTTGAAAAGAGCAAACTAAATGAAAGTACGCTCAACTGAGG
Organism: Oryctolagus cuniculus; assembly: GCF_964237555.1. Classification (NCBI taxonomy): domain Eukaryota; kingdom Metazoa; phylum Chordata; class Mammalia; order Lagomorpha; family Leporidae; genus Oryctolagus; species Oryctolagus cuniculus. The sequence goes on along the minus strand of NC_091440.1, from coordinate 79,042,430 downwards.
ATGGAAGAAATATTGAAAAAACTTTTGTTAATAATAAATAGGAAGGATTATCTGCGTAAATACTTGGTGGTTTTTAATTTATCAATGGATAGTAATATTTTTTAGTTTTAAAAAAGTTATATTTCCCTAAATCTGAAAATTTATTTTTGGGTAATATGTTAAAAATTGTAAATCATTTTACTGCTAATAAATACCATAATAAGTAAAATTACCAAAGAATTTCACAGTATTCTAACATAATTGCCTTAAGCACTTTTCTTTTTTTAACTGTTTTATTCTAGATGGTCCCCGGCCATCCCAAAAAGAAATAATATCACTAAGGGCATTCATGCTACTTTTTCTGAAACAACTCATTCTAAAGGTAAAGCTATTTTACATAATTCTAACCTACAATATATTAGATAAAAATAATTTGTGTCATAGTTTAAAATCATTAATATTAAATTAGCAATAAAGGTAGCTTTGAGTTGCTTTCAAAATTCCATAAATCTTAATGTTAGCTTTTGATGATCTTAACTTTTGTATAAATGCTCTTTTAAATTCTTTGTACTGAAGAACGTAGCAAATCTTGACAAAGAACACGTGAATCAGAATTGTGCATAAAGATTTTATTCTAGGAAACTGTATTCCACTTTAAAAAGGGTTACATAATGGTTTTTTTTTTTTTAATGTTTTTTTTTTTTTTTTTGACAGGGAGAGTGGATAGTGAGAGAGAGAGACAGAGAGAAAGGTCTTCCTTTTGCTGTTGGTTCACCCTCAAATGGCCGCCACGGCTGGCGCGCTGATCCGAAGGCAGGAGCCAGATGCTTCTCCTGCTCTCCCATGGGGTGCAGGGCCCAAGCACCTGGGTCATCCTCCACTGCCTTCCCGGGCCACAGCAGAGAGCTGGCCTGAAAGAGGGGCAACCTGGAAAGAATCCGGCGCCCCGACTGAGACTAGAACCCGGTGTGCCTGCGCTACTAGGTGGAGGATTAGCCTACTGAGCCGTGGCGCCGGCCAGCATAATGTATTTTATCACAGGATTTTCTAAAGATTAAGATAAAGACAAAAGTAAACTTGGTTTAAAATGTACAAAATTGTTGAAATTGTTGTAAACTCTTCCATTTGTAGTATTATTTATTTATTTTTATTTTTTTTTGACAGGCAGAGTGGACAGTGAGAGAGAGACAGAGAGAAAGGTCTTCCTTTGCCATTGGTTCACCCCCCAGTGGCCACTGTGGCCGGTGCACTGTGGCCGGCGCACCGCACTGATCTGAAGGCAAGAGCCAGGTGCTTCTCCTGGTCTCCCATGGGGTGCAGGGCCCAAACACTTGGGCCATCCTCCACTGCACTCTCAGGCCACAGCAGAGAGCTGGCCTGGAAGAGTGGCAGCCGGGACAGAATCCGGCACCCTCTCCAGGACTAGAACCCGGTGTGCTGGCACCGCAGACGGAGGATTAGCCTATTGAGCCATGGCGCTGGCCCATTTGTAGTATTTTAAACAATGAACAAAATGACTAGAAAATAGTAATATGAATACAGTTAGAGTATGGAAACATACTAATGTTGATAATGAATATCAATCAAGTATTCATAACTTTAAAAAAAGTTACAGTTGTATTTAATTTTAAGCAACATAGTCTATGAGTGGTGAGGTAGCTGGTAAATTTAATTAAAATGTCACTGCTTTTAAATTATTTTAAAGTGATCTTATGAATCCTTTATTTTTTAGATTTAGATTTATTTTTAGATTTAAATTAAATATTTTTTGTTAATAGGATCGAGGGGTCAAAGAAGATGAGCTTCAGAGTATACTAAATTACCTACTTACAATGCATGAGGTAAGAAATGTTAAGAGTTTTCTTTTTTAATTATTTTATTGAGTCCTTGAATAAAATTTTAACTAAATAAATGTTGGTCATCATTTATTATGCAGGATGAAAATATTCATGATGTGCTACAGTTACTGGTGGCTTTAATGTCAGAACACCCGGCCTCAATGATACCAGCATTTGATCAAAGAAATGGAATAAGGTATGATTGTGGTATAAAAATATTATTATTAGAATTTAATGGATTATAGTTGTATGTCCTAGAATGACACCTATTCTTTGGATGTCTCAATAAATATAGCAAAATCTTATGTAAAGAGGAAATAAATGGAAAAAAGCTTCTATTACCCCTCTAATACTCCAAGAAACTGATGCAGTGTATGTAAAATTGTCTCAGAAACCAAGGGTAGTAAATTGTTGTGACTATAGTAAAGACATTGCCAATAGTGGGAAGAACAGTTTTTTTAAAGAAGATAAGAAAAAACACAGTGTGTATCAGCCAAGAGATGCAAGAAAACTATATGATGTTAGGCTCAAGAGAGAGAAAGCAGCACAATTTGGAAGGTCTATACAGTGGTAATAAGTTTAGAACTTCCAGTTTTAGCTCTGAGGATAGCTACATTTTCGGATTGTGAACTTGTATTTTGTCTTTCAAGGTTATTTCTACTCTTCAGTGTTCTTATGATCTCACTATTTTAGTTTTCACATGTTTCTATTTTTGAACTTGACTTTTTTAATTACTGCTTGGTTTTAGACCCTAAAAGTTCTGAAAATAGATTTGAGTGTAAACACATACATATTTAGGCATTTGAAGAAAAAATCATCTTCCAAGGTAGGCAGTCATCAATAGTTTACCTCTTCTTGCAGTCCATCTTCAATAAATGAAATGCAAAAATAAATAAGTAAATAAAAGAGAGAGAGAAGTAATAGCAACAATATCTTTTTTTAGTATTGTAACCTAGTGGTAAAAGTAAAAAGACAATAATTTTAAGCTTTTCATCTTCTTGATAAATGTCTTTTAAATAGAGAGAAAATTGTATTGTATCCTATATTACCATTTGTTTTCTGTTCAGCCTATATTATTTCACCTTCATAATATACCATGGTACTTTATTTAGTAAAAATAGAGTATGATGTAATACATCCTAATTTTTTGGAGTAATCATTCCTACTCCTGGGAAAACCTTCCTCAATTTTTGAATTATTTGCTAATATATGTCATTATATTTGCCCCCTTTTAGCTTATGAGATAAAATGGGATACAATTTTTTTTAAAGATTCACTTATTTATTTGAAAGTCAGAGTTACACATGCACACACACAGAAAGAGAGGGAGAGAGGTCTGGAGCTGTGCCAATCCAAAGCCAGAAGCCGGGAACTTCTTCCAGGTGTTCCACATGGGTGCAGGGGCCCAAAGACGTGGGCCATCTTCTACTGCTTTCCCAGGCCATAGTAGAGAGCTGGATCGGAAGTGGAGCAGCCAGGATTTGAACCAGCACTCACATGGGATGTCAGCACAGCAGGCGGCAGCTTTACCCACCAGGCCACAGAACTGGCCCTGAATATGTGTTAATAGAAACATTTTTTCCCAAGTAACAAAAAAACCCTCAAGCTATTTTTAGTAAAATTAAATTATTGCATGTTATAAAAATCTTGGTTAGAGTAGGTAATCAGGTATTGCAAAGCTATCAGGAAGCAAATTTAGTTTCTCTATTTTTTCTTTGTTTCATTCTTTTATGTGTGGACTAGCCTTTCTAAACAGAAACCAAAATTTGTTGTCCTAGTTTATTTTAAATTATTTCTTAATTCAGGAGCCTGACAAAGACACAATACTGTTTCTCAAACTTCATTCCAAAATCTTAGAGGGGAGAAATAATTGAGCCAATGTCTACCCATAATGTCCTTTACCATGAGCAAGAAAAAAAGTCATCAGTTTCAACTGTTGGACAGTTCTGGGAGAAAAGCAGATGTGACTAATAAAGTTATCTTTAAATTGAAAATTTCATTCAGTTTGCTGTTTGGCAGTACTTAGGAAGAACCAATCATATTGCCTTTTGTATATAACTATCTGAAGTATAAATTTTGAGAAAAATTAGTAAGTTGTACAAATTTTTAATTTTTTCAAAGAATTTTAAAATCCTAAAAGATATTTTATGTTTTATGTCTGTATAATTTATTAGTAAACTATAAAGTATCTTTGTTTTCAATATTAATATGTGCCTAACAGTATATATGATTTTTAGGGTGATCTACAAATTACTGGCTTCTAAAAGTGAAAGTATTTGGGTTCAAGCTCTGAAGGTCCTGGGATACTTCCTGAAGCATTTAGGTCACAAGTAAGTTATGTTTTCCCTTATGAATTATAGAGATACCTCTCAAAATTATGTTTTTATGAATTTTTAACTAATATAATTTATGAAATTTGGAATAATTTAAGAGTAGACAAAGTATTTTCATGTGATATTAGTTGTAAAAGTATTTTATAAAATAATGTTTCATTAATTGTATATTATTGAATAAAATCAAAATTTAAGCAATATAGTTTATTTCATTTTCTTCATGAAAAGAAAATATTTTTAATTTGAACAGTTTATTAAAATATTTTGTCAGTATAAAATGAAGTGCTTATGTATGCAATTTCAATGAAACTTTACTTGATTCAGGGAGTACCATGTATATTAGAGTCTCTGGGAGAGATGATTTTATATTCACATATGAATTTTATTTATTTGCATTCTCTTCAGCAATGAGGCTTCTTGATACCTTTTGTGACCTGAAGTTTTTAGAGTACCTTATCACTTCCCCCAATTCCAGAATTAGATACTTTTCAAAAATACTGTAAGCAACAACTATTAATGATTGTATTTTATATTATGTTGTCCAGTGCATGAATCTTCTTTTTGAGTCATTTCTTAATACAAATATTCCCTAGGAAATAGTGCTATGGTTTAAGAATTGTGTAATCCAGAAATTTAGATTTTTTTGTTGATAACTTAATCAGTAGTTAAGTAAGGAAGAGCAGAGACATTTTAGTTATAGGGGATAGTTTGAACAAAGTCAGGATTTTAGAAAAGTATTATAGTTGAGAAAATGTAAATATGCTAAGTAACAGGTTCATTGTTGAGCATTTGATCTAGGATTTAAGCCACCAGTTGGAATGCCTCCATCCCATTATTAGAGTGCTTGGGTTGGCTTTTCTGCTCCACTCCTGACCCCAGCTTCTTGCCAATGTGCGCACTGAAAGCAGGTGATGGCTCAAGTTGCTGACTCCCTGCCACACACTTGGCAGACTCAGAATGAGATTTTGGCTTCTAGCTTTGGCCTGGCCCAGTCCCAACCATTTAGGCTTTTGGAGAGTAAATCAGTGGATGGGAGTTCTCGCCATTTCTCTCTCTGGCTCTCTCTCTTTGTCTTTCATATTAAAAAAAACCAAAGGTCTCTCATTGTAACTTCAGTTAGGGAAAATAAATTTACTTGTAGAAAGGTAAAGAATTATAGCTATTATAGCTGTAGATACACCCTTAAAATATATATATATATATAAAAATATATATAGAGAGAGAGATAAAGAAAACTCATCTAAAACTACAGAAAAAGTTGAAAATCATGCAGAATTAAAAATAATAAGCAGGCAGTTTCCATAGATATGTTGTTAAAATGTTGTTAAGTTTTCCTTTTCCTGTAAAATCCATAAATACAAAGAGTAAAAAATAAAAACTCTCATCAATTGAATAGATAGCTAAATTAGAAGATAGCTACAAGCCATGAACTCTGAAGTGTGAGTATTAAGATTATAGGTATTGGTATTAAATCTTTTAAAATTGAATTATAACTATGAAGAATAAAGAAAAAAGACTATAAAGAGAATGATGAGAGGGTTCATTGATATTAAATTTTACAAAATATCTAGGAAAATATACTTTCTGAAGATCAAAGACCACTTTAAGGTGAAAAATACATCGGTTTGAAGTACTAGCTACATACACATTCATCAATCTAATAGCAGAGTCCTTGAGTCACATTGGTTTCAGAAAACCAGATGCATAACAAATACACAGATGAGCTGTATTTATAGAAAGCAGTCTATCTCTGTGGAGATAGAGGGAGAAGCCATTTTGGGACTGTGAAAGAAAAAGGTTACCAGTGTGTATTCCCTTACACGTGCACAAGGAAATCTCTTGTTGGTTAAGGAGAATTTGACAATAAAGGGTATCTTCAAAAAGTTAATGGAAAATGAATATTGTGAAAAAATTCATCACTGGTTTCAAAATTTATATGCATGAAACAAAACTAAATTCCATTTCCTATGAACTTTTTGAAGCTCCTTCATATTAGAAAATTTGACGTCAGATTATACATGTCAAATAAAACATATGAAAACAGCAGTCAGAACTAAGCATTTGATGATGAAGACTCAACAGAAAAATATTTCTATGGCATATATACTGAATTTGGTTAAAATTTTTACCAAAAGTTTAAAAAATAAGAAACAAATGAATTGCTTTTATGTACAGACAGCCACTAAACAGGATTTTAAGAACTCAGATAAAATGGAAGTGTTGAATTATAAGGTAATGAAGCTTTGGGAAAATATTGGTGGAAAAAGGGGCCGGTGCAATGATCTGGCAGGTAGGGCTGTGCCTGCGGTGCCAGCTTCCCGTATGGGTGCCAATTCGAATCTCAGCTGCTCTACTGCTGATCCATCTCCCTGCTAATGTGCCTGGGAAAGCAGCAGAAGATGGCCCAAGTGCTTGTGCCCCTGTACCTATGTGGGAGACCCTGAGGAAGTTCCTGGCTCCTTGCTTCAGATCTGGCCAGCTCTGGCATTGTTGCCACTTGGGGAATGAACCAGCGGATGAAAGATTGTTAATTGTTGAAACGTTCATAAAACAGAAATTGCAGTTATAATTAATAGCCACTTACAGCTTAAAAGTTTTTTAAACAAAGATTTATTTATTTATTTGAAAGAGTTAGAGAGAGATGGAGGGACAGACAGAGAGAGCTCTCCCATCTACTGATTCACTCCCCAGATGGCTGCTGCAGTGGCCTGGGCTGGGCCAACCCCAAGCCAGAGCCTATAACTCCATTTTGGTCTCCCACATTGGTGACAGGGGCTCAAGCCCTACACCATCTCTGCTTTCCCAGGTTCATTAGCAGAGAGCTGGATTGGAAGTGGAACATCCAGGACTCAAAGTCCAAGACATGAACCCATTGCACTGTAACACTGGACCCAATAGTTTAAAACCTTAAAACAATTTAATTCCTCCAACTCAGTTCACAAAGAATAAAAAGGAAAAGCAATATAATAATAAGATGAATCTGATTGCCATGGAATGAAACTGTGTATGAGTAGGGAATATAACTTCAAGTATAAATTTGACATGATGATTTAGACACCAGAAAAAATGGTAAATTAAAAAAACTGGTAAGATTTTACTAACATACAGTAAAATTTAAAATAAGAACATACTCAAAAATCACAAAGTTCTTCTACCTAGGCATTTTAAGTTGATTAAACTTTTGGGTCATAAAGAAAATGCATGGGGCCAGCGCTGTGGCGTAGCAGGTAAAGCCGCTTCCTTCAGTGTCGGCAGCCCATTTGGGTGCTGGTTCAAGACCCGGCTGCTCCACGTCCAATCCAGCTCACGGCTATGGCCTGGGAAAGAAGTAGAAGATGGTCCAAAGCCTTGGGCCCCTGCACCCATGTGGGAAGACCCAGAGGAAGCTCCTGGATCCTGGCTTTGGATTGGCACATCTCTGGCCATTGCGACCAATTGGGGAGTGAACCAGCAGATAGAAGACCTCTCTCTGCCTCTCCTCTCTGTGTAATTCTGACTTTCAAATAAATAAATAAATCTTTAAATAAAAAAAGATAAAATGCATACTTAAATTGTAAATTTTTTAAATGAATACTTCCAAAGTAAAATTATGCTGTACAACTGAAGAATTGCTTAGAGTAATATAGTTACAGATTCATAAAGTGAAAGATGGAAAAATATATGAGGGGCTGGTGTTGTGGTAAGGTCCACCGCCTGCAGTGCCAACATCCCATATGGCCACTGGTTCGAGTCCCAGCTGTTGATCCAGCTCCCATCTGATATGTGTGGGATAGCAGCAGCAGATGGCCCAAGTACTTGGGCATCTGCACCCATGTGGAAGATACAGAAGAATCTTCTAGCTCCTGGCTTCTGTCTGGCCCAGCCCTGGCCATTGCAGCCATTTGGGGAGTGGACCAGTGAATGGAAGATCCCCCTCTGTCTTAACTCTCTGTAACTCTGACTTTCAAATAAATAAATAAATCGTAATTATATATATATAAAAGCATAAAATTAAAGAATAATCAAATAAGTTGAAGGGGTATAGTAGGAAATAAATAGAAAAACAGAAATAACTTTCTGAAGACAGAAAAACATTAAAAAGTTCATTTTTAAATATAATAAAATTGGATATATCATCACTTAAGTATATCATGAAAGGGCAAAAATATGAATGTGCCAAATAAATGAAAATTTCCATAATTAATATAAAAGCTGAGAGTATTAAAATAATTTTAAATGATACTTTCCCAAGGACTTGATAAGAAAGATAACCCAGTAGAAAAACAGGCAAAAGATGTTAATGGTCATCTTTTAGAGGAAAATACACATGGAAGCATACATTTGAATCCTAATTGTAAAAAAGGAAATGCAAACTAAAGCTATTTTTCACCTATTAGGTTGACAGAACTCCCCAGATTTGACAACCATCTGTGTTAACAAGGTCTTGTGTGGAGCAAGTTATGCTCATGTAGTATAAACTGGAGTGTAAATAAATATAATCCCATGTGGAATGCAGTTCATTAATGTTGATCAGTATCTATCAAAATTAAAAATAAATAGTTTTTTATCATCTTTTATTTGCTTATGGTGGATCATTTATTGCTATCTATTATAAAATTTTAATTAATTTTAACTGATCCATTATAGTCCGTGGCTAAAATTCTAATATAATGATATTCCTTTCCTCTCTCCCTCCTTCCCCTCTCCCTCTCCTACCTACCTTCACACTCCCTTTCTTTTTCTTTAGTTTTTGAGAAAACATCTTTTAAATTTTCATTGTAGTAAAAATGCTTCACCAAATAAGAATTAAAAAGGAAAAAGACCCTAGTTTAGTAGGAATATAGACTGGATATAAACAATAAATGAATGGAAAAATCACCATTTCACCCATGTATAGTAAATTTTTAATCCCAGATCGTTGAAACTATAATAATATAACATTCTTAACCATTGGTTTGACAAATGTATAAAGCAGAGTTTTACAAAAGTATATCTGTAGCAATGCTGATACACACAGGCATTTCTTTCTCTTTGTCTTTTTCTTTCTTTGCTTCCTTCTTTCTTTTTAAATTTTTGTTTCCACATATAAGAAGAATGTGTGGTATTTGTCTTCCTGTCTACAGCTTATTTGTAGCAATATGGACACAACCAGAGGACATGATATGAAATCAAATCAGCCGAACATATATACTTTGAATCCCATGGATTCATCATTTATATACATTTGGAATGATGGTTATTCAGTTAGTCATTGTTGTGTTATTTACTATAAGAAAGGTTAGGAAAAATCTTAAGTTTTTATAAATAGGAGACTTTTAAAATAAATTGTCATTCACATACACAATGCAATACTATCCAATTGTAAAAGAAAATCCATGAGGAAACACTTTGTATTCTGATATCAGAACTGTATTTTTCAATGATAAACATGGTGATATATGCTTTTGTTTTGCAGAAAAAGAGAATATAGGAATATAATAACTCATTTATAGTGGAAAATCTAATAAAATATATGAAAAACAAGAAATCTATAACAATGGTTCTTAGTGAGCAACTGCTAGAAACAAAGGTGGATATGGATAATTTTAATTTTTTAATCATGTGAATGTAAACAATGGAAACACTACTTTAATAATTATATCATTACAAACTACTAACAATAACATACAACTAATGAAATGTTAGAAGAATTTCCACTAATTATTTTATTGAGTTGGGTTGAATAAAATGAATGTTTCATAGTTAAAATGAAGAGTACTGGATTGATACAATCTTGTAACCAAGAAGAATAGGCTAACATTAAAATAAAAGAAAGCCTGCATATATTGATGAACAATAAATAGATATAATTGATGAGTATAAAAATGTGAGATCCTGGCTGAAGCACACATTTTCTTTGTAGCTCTGGAAAGATTCCTGGGCTTGGAATTTACCAATGTAATGGAGTAAAACACTAGTTTTCCCATCATAGATTTTAAGGTTATACTAGAAATTACATTGAAAGTGGTTAATCACAATATCCATATGATAATTTGAATAACTAGCAATAGTTATTAGTAGACTTAGGTAATTAAAATATTAATTATTATGCACTAATTTTAATATACAGCTAAAATCCCAAGGTAATCATTGTTACTGAAAAATAAAATATCATCCAAACTCAGAATCTCATTTGTGCCTATTGAGGGATTATATGCCTCACAGTGAATCTAACTTGAGGATACTAATGAAGTTATACTGAAATCTGTGTTGATTGGTCCCTTCTGATGCATAGTTTCTAATTTCTGTAAAGTATCTGGGATGCAGGGTTGCGAGATAATCTGTAAACTTTTTCAGCTGAACTAGAGAATGTTGTGATATTAATCATTAAAATTGAGAAGTCTGTTCCAAATAATATATGCAGCTACTTTTGCTCCAGAGTTTAAGTCTCTGCTTGAGTGTGGGGTGGATTTAACTGGCTGTCTTCCATAGAGTATATAAATTTTAAAGCATATATTAAAAGATTTCTGTCATGGAAATAAACATCCTCAAACAAGTAAACTTGTACTTGTCTAATGTTTTCAGGTTTTTTTTATTTTAAGATTTATTTATTTATTTGAAAGGCATAGTGAAAGAGAAGGAAAAACAGAGGTAGATGTTTTTCATCCTTTGATTCATACCCCAAATTGTTGCAATGGCTAGGGCTGGGCCAGATTGAAGCCGGGGGCCAGGAACTCCATCCAGGCCTGTCACATGGGTAAAGGGGCCCAATTACTTGGGCTGTTTTCCGCTGCTTTCTCAGGCACAGTAGCAGGGAATTGGATTGGAAGTGAACAGCCAAGATTCATTCCATTTCTCACATGGAATGTAGGAGTCACAGCTAGCAGCTTAACCCACTGTGCCTCCATGCCAGGCCCCAGATGTAATGACTTTATTTGTTTAATTTTTTTATTATTTTTTTTGACAGGCAGAGTTATACAGAGAGAGAGAGAGAGACAGAGAGAAAGGTCTTCCTTTTTCCGTTGGTTCACCCCCAAGTGGTCACTACGGCCGGCGGCACTGCGCCGATCCCAAGCCAGGAGCCAGGTGCTTCTTCCTGGTCTCCCATGTAGGTGCAGGACCCAAGCACTTGGGCCATCCTCCACTGCCCTCCGGGGCCACAGCAAAGAGCTGGACTGGAAGACGAGCAACCGGGACAGAATCTGGTGCCGTGACCGGGACTAGAACCCGGGGTGCCGGTGCCGCAGGTGGAAGATTAGCCAAGTGAGCCACGGCGCCGGCAATGACTTTAAACACAGTTACTTCTGGGTGAATTTTTCCAAAATTTTGCAAGACATTTACACTATGAAATATACTGTGGTAGTTACAAGTTGCTGCATATAGTTACTTATTATATGCCTGTTATATGATGTTTACCTTAATAGTTTATTTTTGGGACTAGTGGAAACTAGTCCATTTTTTTTTTTCTAGCAGATCCAGTTATCTGTTAAACAAAAAGTATGGCTTATTATAGATTCTGAGTATGGCAGATTGAAAGAAGCTTCCTTTCTCTATGCTTTCAATTCCAAGCTGCCTTTCTTTTTATCAGCCAATTTTTGGATCCTACATGTACATGGGTACAAATGAGTCTTGGTGTTCTGTTGGGCTACCAGCTGTGGGAAACAGGAGAATTTGTAAGGGGATTTCTCTGCCTTGGGGAGGCAAGCATTTGTATAAGTATGTTAGAGTACTAAGATAATACTAAAAAATGACAAATCCTGACAGGTGTTTTTGCTCTCAAAGATCTCACTTTTTAAATCCTATTCTCTTCTTTCTGCCCAGACCCTCACCTTAAAGGAATGTTAACACTAGCTTCCATTTTAAGTAGATTTTCATGTAAGTAAGGCTTCCATGTAAGACTGCCAGAAGGCCAAGAGATACCTGAAATGGTGGGATAAATCTTCCTGCCCTTATACTTGTGGGTGTGCAGAAAGACTGTAAGGGACTAACATCTTGCCACATTTGATATTATAGGTCACTGAGTTTAGAGGATACTTTTCTTTGTTATACCTACAAGCATCACATCATTGAAAAATCATAGCTGTAAGGTCTGACGTTAACTCTATATATCTAAGAGTAACAACTCACCAAAAAGTCCTGGTAGCCAGAGTATAGGAGATTGGAGAGAATTATCAAATTATATAACCAATCAAATAGAATTAAGGTGGAGGTCATGGTGGAACATTTGAATGTATCTTTACAAAGAATATTTAAGATTCAAGTAGAGCACCAAAGATGTTAAGCTGCCCTTTCCAGCTTCTAACTTTCTCCCTGGTTAACCCACATTAGTTGACTGGAAGATCTGAGAGCACAAACAAAAAATAGAAAACATGAGAAATGAACAAAGCTTTAGAAAATATGAGAGCTAACATGTGACTAATAAGTCTTGAAGGAAAAAATGACATCTCCTGAAAAAAGTTGTACTACTGAAAATTTAGATATGCTGGGTAGGATATGTAAAAAATCCTTCAAAATTTGTAGCTGAGCACACAGAAGGGAAATTCTCATACATCAAAAATGAAAATCAAATGTAAAGAAACAAGGTAATTTTAAAATCATATATTTTTAAAAAACCCTCCAAAATAGGTTCTGGAAATGAAATAAAAAGTAATAACTAGGTTAACAATTGCATGTGCTTGTTAAATGGATTAGATAGACTTCATAAAAAATGATGAATATGAACATAGAACTGAAGAAATTACATAGAATGCAACACTGAGAAACAAAATTGACACCCAAGAATGGAGGTTAAGGGATGTGATAAAAATGAAAGTTTTCAAATATGACTCAAAAGGCTTACAGAAAAGGGAAGGAGGGACTGGGGAATAGTCAATATTCAAAGTATTTTACTGGGGCTGGTGCTTTGGCATAATGGGTAAAGCTGCCGTGTGCAGTGCCAGCATCCCATGTGGGTGACAGTTTGAATCCTGGCTTCTCCACTTCTGATCCAGCTCTCTGCTATGGCCTGGGACAGCAGTAGAAAATGGCCCAAGTCCTTGGGCACCTGCACCCATGTGGGAGACCTAGAGGAGGTTCCTGGCTCCTGGCTTTGGATCGGCACAGCTCTGGCCGTTGCGGCCATTTGGGGAGTGATCCAGCAGATGGAAGACCTCTGTCTCTCTCTGCCTCTCCTCTCTCTGTGTAACTCTGACTTTCAAATAAATAAATAAATGTTTAAAAAAAGCAAAGTATATTACTGAAAACTTCTATTACACAACTGATGAAAACTCATTACATTTTGAAAGTAAAATGAGACATGAGTAGGACAAATTAGCATAAAATCTCACTTGTAAAGTGAAATTGCATAACATCAAAAACAGAAAAAGGAAAGTTATCAGTATGATATTAAAACAAGTTCAAATTTTTATTCATTTTTTAACATATTTACTCATTTGAAAGGCTGATTGACAGAGACAGAGAGAAAGAGATCTTCCATCCACTGGTTCTCTCCCCAAATGACTGCCGGGGCCAAGGCTGGGTTAGGCTGAATTTAGGAGCCAGGAACTGCATCAGGTTCTCTCACGTGTTGCAGGAGCAAGCACTTGGGCCAAATTTCACTGCTTTCCCAGTCACATTAGCAGGGTAATGAATCATGAGCCTTACAGCCAGGACTCGAACCTGCTTGCCAGTACTGCATGCTGACATCACAGGTGGCAGCTTGACCTGCTATATAACACAACATGGGCTCCAAATGCAATACAGAATATGTTCTTCTACAACAACCCAACTTGGGAGATTCTAAGGTGTTTGGAAAGTAAACAATAGAAATAACACCTTAGTCAAAAAAGAAATTAGAGAAAATTAGAAGGTAGGTTGAATTGAATGGAAATAAAGTGATGACACAGAACATTTATTGAATTGTTTTTGCATTGCTAATGAAATGTAAAATTCTACATCCATGTTCTAAAAGTGTTTTCTAATTTTAAAAAGGGTAACAAGACCCTACCACTTCCAAGAGAAATAACTATATTCATACCTAAACTTGCACGTGAATATTATTAGTACAATTGTTCATAATAGCCCCAAAGTAGAAACAATCCAAAAATCTTAAGAGCTGGTTAATGAGTAAGCAAAATGTTCTGTATCCTTGTTTGAGTAGATGACGTTATGATCATAAACTTGAAAACAAAATATCACAGTTAAATAATACAAAGTTAAATCTATTACAGATTCAATAAGAACTTGATAAAATACAATGATGGTGTAGACAGCATCTGTCTCTTTAAGAACAGGACCAATTGAATAGATAATGCATAAATATGTTAAGAAATTGAGTAATATTCATAAAAATATTTGCAAAAATTTACTGAGCTACATGAAGTAGGGTATTTAAGAAAGTTAGTAGAAAATGGAATTCTAAAAATAAGTTTGTTTTGGTGCAGACATTTTTGAAACTCATGCATATGAGCAGTCTTCAATAAAGTTCATGAAGGGGGCGATATGGCACAGTGGGTTAAGCCACCACTTGAGATGCCTATGTCCCATATTGGAGTGTCCTTGAAAGTCCCAGACGCTACTTTTGATCCAGTTTCCTGCTGATACTCCTGGGAGGCAGCATGTGATAACTCAAGTAGTTGGGCCACTTCTGCATCTGTGGAAGACCCAGATGGAATTCTGGGCTTCTAGTTTTGGCCTGGCTGTTAGGGGAGTTGTGGAGTGAACCAGTGAAAGGAAGATTGCTCTCTGTCTCTTGTTTTCTTTCTCTCACTCTGCCTTTCAAATAAATAAATAATATTTTTAAAAATAGTTCATGAAAAATGTGTTATGAAAAAGCTATGCATGGATTTAAAAAATTTTTGTGCCAGAGTAAATCAATTCCACTTTCCATGAACTTTTTTGAGGTGTCCTCATATGTTTAGTCTCACATCTTTGAGAATGTACTTTATGGCTAAAGAAGTTTTTTAAAAAAAATCATGTCCTTGATTATAAAAGGAACGAAGTTAACCAAGAGGAGAATATACTGGCCACCATTTTCTGAAAACAACGTAATAAAATCAGAAGTCAAAAAAAGAAACTAAAGGGTAGTCATTATGATACAGCAGGCTACCACTTTAATGATACCTGAATCCCACATTAGAGTGTATATTTGAGTCCTGCCCTTTCCTCTTCTGATCCAGCTTTAAGCTAATGTGCCTGGAAAGATAGATGATGGTGGCCCAAGTACTTAGGTCCTGCCTTTCCATGTAGGAGGCCTTCATGGAATTCCTGATTCCTGGCTTCAGCCAGGCCAGCACTGCCTATTGCAAGCATTTGGGGATTGCATCAGTAGATGGAAGATATCAATATCTCTTGGTCTCAGTCTTTCTTTCTCTCTCTATCACTCTGACTTTTAAATAAAAAAAAATAATTCTTTGGAAAATTTGAACCTAAAACTTCACTACTTAGAAATTAAGAAACAGTGCCACCCACTTGGGAGACCCAAATGAAGCTTCTGGCTCCTTACTTCAGTGTGTCCCAGCCAGAGCCATTGTGGCCATCTGGGAAGGGAACAGCAGATGACAGATCTCTCTTTCTGTTTCTCCTTCTCTTTATATAATTCTGATTTTCAAATAAATAAATAAATCTTAAAAAAATTCAGCCTAAGGAAATAATATGCCCAAGGAAAAGTTTGTTTATGATGACACAAAAATTAGAGAAAATATAAAAGACAAACAATGGTGAATGAATAAATTTATCAGGCTGTATTTTTATTAGTGATATTTCATGACACTGAAAAAAGCACAATATATTGTTAATTCAAATGAAACAAGCTATAAATTACCTTGTATGGAATAATTCCATTGTATAGATATCATTTATATCCATCTGCATATTTATTTACATAGTATTTAAGATGGGAGAACATAAATTGATATTTGTAATTATATCTGAATTATATAATTAAATCTTTGTATTTTTATTTACATATATTTTCTTAATTTATTATACAGAATATTTCTGTGACCATCCACAAAAAGCTTTTTTATTTTGTGAAGAAGGAAGTTAGAATACACTTCTGTATAATGTTTAGTAAGCTAACAAATCTGTATAAATTTGTATGACTAGAAGTTTATTCTTTTTTTTAAGATTTATTTATGTGTTTGAAAGGAAGAGTTACTGAGGCAGAGAGAGTGAGCGCTTTCAACTGCGGTTCATTCCACAAATGGCCGCAATAGCTGCGGTTGGCTCAGGTTGAAGCCAGGAGCCTAAAGGCTCATCCAGGTTTCCACATGGTTGCTGGGGCTCAAGCATTTGGGCCATCTTCCACTGCTTTTCCAGGTGCATTAGCAGGAGCTGGATCAGAAGTAGAGTAGCTGGTACCCAAACTGGTGCCCATATGGGATGCCAGCATTGCAGGCAGAGGCTTAACTCACTACACTACAATGCCAGTCCCTTGAAGTGTACTCTTCAAAAAAGTGGATTATGGGGGCCTGTACTGTGGTATAACAGGTTAAAGCCCTGGCCTGCAGTGCTGGCATCCCATATGGACACTGGTTTGATCCTGGCTGTTCCACTTTGATTGATCCATTTCCCTGCTAGTGTGTCTGTGAAAGCAGCAGAGGGTGGCCCAAGTTCTTGGGCTTCTGCATCCACCAGCAGATGGAAGACCTCTCTCTCTCTGTGTCTCTGCTTCTCTCTGTCTAACTCTGCCTTTCAAATAAATAAACAATCTTTTAAAAAAAAAAAGTGGATTTTAAAAAAAGTGGGCAGAAATTAAAAAAAAAAAGTGGGCAGAAATCCTGTGCAATGCAATAGATGAAACATACTTCACTTAACATAATACCTTCCAGTTCCATACATGTTGTAAGTTATGAGTCCATCCTTTTTATAGCTGAGTAGTATTCCATTGTGTATATGTATTCCATTTTCTTTTTTTCATTAACTAGTGGATGGACAGTCAGGTTGTTACAATTTCTTTGCTATTGTGAATAGTAGGAGTACAGATGTTTCCTTGACAGATTGATTTCATTTCCTTTGGTATATACCCAGTATTGGGATTGATGGATCACACAGTAGTTTTGTTTTTAGTTTTTTGAGGGACCTACATACTGTTGTCCACCATGGCTGCATTAATTACCAAAACAATGCACAGGGATTCCATTTTTTCAGCATCCTCACTAACATTTGTTATCTTTTTCTTTTGATTTTAGCCAGTCTAACTGTAGTAAGGCATTTAATTTGCATACAGTTATGACATGATCACTCATGTGCAGTCTAGAGAAATAGTGATCTCATAGAAGTAAAAAAGTATAATGGTGGTTACCATAGACTGGGGAGAGAAAGGGGAGAAAGGGATGGAGAACGGTTGATTAATGGGTACTAGGTAATATCTAGATGGATAGGCATAAGAAGTTCTGGGCTTCTATTGTACAGTAGGGTAACTGTAGATAGTGTTAACATACTGTACATTTCTCTATTGAAAAACTAGAGGATGAGATTTTCAGTGTTTTTGCCATAAAGAAATGTTAAATGCTTGAGTAGATAGATGGTTACCCCAATTGGACATTATGCATGTCTCAAAAGATCAAATAGTTCTCCTTAATTATGTAAAATTTTTATGTCTCTTAAATTTTAAAAACAAAATTTAAAAAAGAGATAAAGGAAATTGGCACTAAAAGCTGAAGTCTGTTTAGGTCTTAAGTGTAAACAGGTTATGATCTTACTTTTTCCTGTGTTGTCTTAGTGGAGTCTTTTCCTGTACTGAATCACAGGGCTAGTTCATTCTTATTTGTCGTGTGGGAAACAAAGTCCTATGATGACTTTTTTTTTTTTTTGATAGCTCTTGACTGGTATGCAGCAAAATTAATTCGTAACTATTTATTTTTACATGCAAACTGCAGAAGGAAGCTGACTTCTCTATTCCTTGGTATTTGTACGGTATTATTCAAGTTTCCCCCTAACCTAGAGTTAGTTGTTTGTGTAAGCATTTACATTGGAGGGGATAATCCAGAGAGCATGAATTTCTCTGGTAGCTGAAGTTGGAATAGCAAAGTGAAGAAATTATTCTAAATTCCATATGGCCCAATAAAATTGACCAGCTCATCGTACTAAAGATGCATCCAGGAAAGTTCTTAGGCATTTTTTCCTTATTTATTATGAAAAGTGAATGCCTTAAGCCTCCTTTTCTTCCATGTGTCATGAATAGGAAGACATTTAAGTCTTCCTTCCTTTAGCACTGTAATATCCATAAATCTTGCCTTTCTTTTTCTAAAATGACCAATTGACCTTTTCCATAAGTGATTTTGCAAACTCAGCCACAAGACAGATGCCCTAAGATCCTCATCAGTTTAGGCAATTTTTCTGCTTTCCTCACTGGACTAAGGAGGATTAGATGAGGGGACTGGATGTCCTATGGGTTCAGTTGTGGATTGCAACTTGGAGTCTGATGTTAGAAGAGAGGATTTCCAGGTGAGTGATACCCAAATAAATACTTTTGATTTCTATAATAATTGAGATAACAATAGATGGTACAACAGATAAAATGATTAACCTTCAGTCACTTACCAGACTAGTGCTGTCTTTCTATTTCACTTAAGATCCAAATGGGTTTTCCCAGCATTTGATTCTCTTACAGGTAGTGATTTGAGAACCAGGCAACTTCTTCCATCTGTGACTTCCTGGGCTTCATCATATGGCTGCTGTATAGCAGGCTGGGGGAAAGAGCACAGATGTAAATGAGTGCTTTTCTTGTGGGCCAGCCCTAAAAACAGTACACAACTTTTCTGCTCACATTTCTTTGGCTAGAACTAAGTTAAATGGCCATACCTACCTGTAAGAGAGGCTAGAAATGTAGTACAGCTGTGAACTCAGGATGAAAAGAAAAAGATTGGTGGTTCTGTAGTCTATGTCACAGTTGCCAAAGCCAAACAGAACAATAGAGAATCAGAGACAGACAAGAGATACTGAGAGGTTGGGAGCCAAGGAAATCCATATCATGAATTCCAAGAAACAAGAAAGAGAAGCGTGCAGTAATTCTTTAAGCTAGAACTATCTTTGAAGAGGTCTTTTAACTGTCAGACTGATGGATGTGAGACGGGAACAGTCATTAGAAAGTACTGAGTTTTGTTTTTAATCTGTGGAAAAACATAAATACAAGCAATGATGACGTGTAGAATTATTTTATTCTGTAATCATAATATCAAGTTATATTATTAAGTTTTAACCATAATTTTAGATACTTGATGTTAAGGTTTATTATACACTGTTTTATAGATTTACATGCACATAATTAAAAATTATGTGGTCTCTGTGTTATGGTTAATAATTGTAACCCAGGCGGCTCCGCGGCTCACTAGGCTAATCCTCCACCTTGCTGCGCCGGCACACCGGGTTCTAGTCCCAGTCGGGGCATCAGATTCTGTCCCGGTTGCCCCTCTTCCAGGCCAGCTCTCTGCTGTGGCCCCGGAGTGCATTGGAGGATGGCCCAAGTGTTTGGGCCCTGCACCCCATGGGAGACCAGGATAAGCACCTTGCTCCTGCCTTCGGATCAGCGCTGTGCGCCGGCCGCAGCGCGCCAGCCGCGGCGGCCATTTGAGGGTGAACCAACAGCAAAGGAAGACCTTTCTCTCTGTCTCTCTCTCTCACTATCCACTCTGCCTGTCAAAAAAAAAATAATAATTGTAACCCAGTAAAAATTCTAAATACTTATTAGAAATTTGAAAGTAATAACTCAGCTTTTATATAATATTATATAATTTATATATTTCTTCTTTTAGTTTCTATGGATATTTTGAGAAGTGCTTGAACAACTTTCATGGAACTTTAAGGACAGTTATGTTATAAACTAATGCTTAATTTTGTAGATAGATGCTTGTAAAAATAATTGCCTACATGATTCAATATTTTCTTATAAATTGTGTCTTATCCCAAAGTCATGTGATTAGAGAACCCAATGTGTTTTATGTTGTTTTTCCCCCCTTCTTTTCAGGAGGAAAGTTGAAATTATGCACACCCATAGTCTTTTCACTCTTCTTGGAGAACGGCTGATGTTGCATACAAACACAGTGACGGTTACAACATACAATACACTATATGAGGTAAAAATTATGTATGACAAAAATTTGAAGTATATATAATGGAAACCCTTAGACTATGTTATTTTGATTAGTAATTAGTTCATCTAAAAAGCTAATAAAATAGAGCCAATAAAGCCAAAATAATTTTTAAAGATACATGCCATAGATATTTATTTATTTTGAAACATATCTATAAAATTATTTGCCAGTCTTTTTATTTTTTTAAGATTTATTTATTTATCTGAAAGGCAGAGTTACAGAGAGGCAAAGGCAGAGAGAGAGAGGGGTCTTCCATCTGCTAGTTCACTCCCCAAATGGCCACAACAGCAGGAGCTAGGCTAATCCTAAGCCAGGCACCAAGAGCGTCTTCTGGGTATCCCTCACAGGTGCAGGGGTGCAAGCACTTGGGCCATCTTCTGCTGCTTTCCCAGTTCATAGCAGAGAGCTGGATCAGAAGTGGAGTAGCAGGGACTCTAACTGGCACCCATATGGGATGCAAATACTGCAGGCAGCAGTTTTAACTACTATAGCACCAGCTCCCTTGCCAGTCTTTTTTTGTTGGCCCACTGGTTTATCTTTGAGTGTTAGTTGTCTGACTGGCCTTGAAAAGTCTTTATCATGTCAACTACACCCATAGAGTGTCATTTGTTAGTTCTTTCCTCCTCACCCTCTTGCTCTTGCTCTCTGCCTGTTTCTAATAGATCGCAACTACCACCATGAAGCTACAGTTGATTTTGTGATAAAATGTGGGTAAGAGTTATTTGTAAAAAAGATATCTGGATGTACCTTCAGATATCATTTCAATTTTGAAATTCTTTCTTATTATTTCTGATAGATGGGCATATAACTTTAGGTTCAGTATTTCCTGTGAAATGTATGTACTATCTCACAAAGTGGCTACTTTATTTTTAAATGCTAGTAAAATATTAGGAATGTTTATTCACATTCACCTTAATTCTACTTTCCTGAAACTGGTTTTCAGTCATCTGACTTCTTTTCTCTAGTGCAAGCATTAGCAAACTAGCAGTGTCTGTTTTTATGTGGCTTGTGTGCAAGTTAAGGACTGTTTTGTATTCTTGAATGATTAAAAAATAGGAAAAATAATACATGATAGGTAAGAGTTAGGTGAAATTCAAATGTTAATGTCCATAAGTAGTTTTGTTGGAATACAACCACACTCATTTGTTTATGGATTGCTTAAGACTGCTTTTGCACTACAACTACAGTTAACACAGAATGTTTGCATGCTCACATCACTCTGCACTGCCACTTAGCTCACAAGGAACCACAGCAATGCTTAACTCAGCATTGGTCTATGTACCACATATATTGTCAACCCTTTTTTTTTTAAATACCTGTACTTGCCTATCATGTCAGAACAAGAAAAGAAAGATAGATTTAAAATCTCAATTTTTAAAACAGAGGAGACTGTGGATTATTTTGTTAAATATTTAGAAGATATGGCAATGTTTCTGTTAATTGAAGCACATTATCATTGTGTTCAAAGAATGCTCATTGAGGGGCTGATGTTGCAGTATAGCAGGTTAAGCTATCACCCTCAGTGCCAGCAGCCCATATGGGCACTGGTTCATGTCCTAGCTGTTTCAAGTGCAATGCAGCTCCCTGCTAATGGTCTGAGAAAAGCAATGAAAGATGGTTCAAGTTCTTGGCCCCCTGCTGCTCACATAGGAGACCTGGAAGAAGCTCCTGGCTCCTGGCTTTGGCCTGACCCAGCCCTGGCCATTGCAGGTATTTGGGAAGTTAAGCAGCAGATGGAGATCTCTTCCCCCCTCTCTCTATAACTCTGACTTTCAAATAAATAAACAAGAACAACAAAAGAATAGTCATTGAAATTGCCAAAAACATATTATAATATTCCTAACTTAGAAAAGTAGCGGTCAAAAAATATAAAACATAGTTTCATCATTGCAGATTTCCTCATATTAGCACAGAAAATTAAATGAAAGACATTGAGGAAGGCAGATTGATATTCTGAATAGAATTCTAATGTAATTTTGTAAATATGGGAAAAATTCAAAATTCTCTAATACTACAAGTTTTTGTCTAAGCCACAGATCAGACTCAGTTCAGTTCCAGTTTGTATACCTCCTGTAAACATTAATTGATGAGAAAATATTTTGAAACGTGTTAAATTATATGAAATTTAAATTTCATATCCACAAGTAAAGTTGAATTGGAAGAAGGCTAGCCATTCTTGTACACTTAATTATATTTTTGGGGTGACTTTACAGCAATAGAGTTGAGTAGTTATAACAGACTGTTTAATCCCCCAAATCCTGAAATACTTAGCAGACATTTTCAACAAAATACTGCTGATCCCTGCTGTACCATAACACAAAGAAATGTAACTCTCCTATGTGTTTTTTATTTAACAACATATTATTTGAATCAGAACACACATCCATTACAGAAATTTATGGAATATAAAACAGCATCAAGTAAAACGTACCTGTAGAATCGCTTATTAACAGGACTCACATTTTATATAGGAGAACCTCATTCAAGGCCCTGGCTACTCTGCTTCTGATCAAGCTTCCTGCTAATGTTTTTGGGAGTCAGGAGATAAAGGTTCTAGTACCCAGGTTCCTGCTCCTACCTGGGAGACCCATATAGAATTTTGGGCTTCTGGCTTCAGCCTGGCACAGCGCTATCTATTGTCAGCATTTGTGGAGTGAAACAGCAAATGGAAGATATCTCACTCTCACTCTCACTATCAATGTTACTCTCCCTTTCAAATAGGTGAAAATAAACACTTTTCTAATAAAGATATCCTATATATAGGTTTGTGTCCTCCTTTTCCCACTTAATTTTTACAAATATTTTTATTATAAAATAATTAATCTAAAACTGGGAGGGCAAACTGTTCTGGTAAAGTGACAAAATATTTTAAGCTTTGTGGGCTATACGGTACACAGTTGTAACACAGAAGCATCCATAGACCTAATGCACAGTGTCCCCATAAAATTGTATTACAAAAACAGGTGATAGGCCAGATGTGGCCAATAGGCTATAGTTTTCAGGACCCTGCTCTATAATGTTACCTTTATCTATCTATCTTCATTTTTTCTATCTTTTAGAACTCTCTCCTGTAAATCTAAGAGTAGCTGTTCTTTTATCCGTACTTGGAGATAAAAGCCATATTATTTATCGACTGTACTCTCCAGAACAATACCCTTTGAATTATAACAGTTTTACATATTGCTCCAGTATTTGGCATTCAGAACTGAATATGGAATAAGATTGAGCACCACTAATCTGAAAATGTAAGACCAAAAATGCTCTAAAATCCAAAACTTTTTGAATGACACGTGATGCCCAAAGGGTTTTGGATTTTGGAGCATTTCAGATTTTTAATTTTTTTATTAGGGATACTCGGTTTATGCAAATAAATTTCAGCTTCTGGAAACTTTGTAATCTACAATACTTCTGGACCACACATTTTGGAGAAGGCTTACTCGTAATAGAATGGTCTTCTCCACGCAGAGTGTGATGGGCTCATTGCTTTTCCTCTTTGGTATGTTCATTTCCCTAATAATAACTACTCTTTATTGGACACTTCACCTGACAGCCACCTGGATAAATGCTTTACATCCATTATCTGATATTTTACATCCATCCTATAATACTGGGTTTTTAAATTGTCTTTTAAAACAGAGGCTCACAAGTTAAATCATTTTCACCATGTAATTCCATAAATAAATGGACATAAAATGAGCAGGTTCTCTAATACATGGAGATAATTTAAAATTTCCAATACCTGACATTAAATTCAGTTTACAGTACTATAGATCTCTTGAATTGAAAGTTTACATAATATCAGGTTAGGATTCTGAATACTAGTGTCTAATATTGAATAACTTGTACAGTTTGCGTCTTGGTTTTCTTACTTACTAATTGCTTTGGTCAATGATGCTTATACACATTAAAACTTCTTTTTTGCCTGTGTAACTTTATGACCCTTTGCTTGTTTTGGCCTATTATTGACAATTAAGTATAAAGCCTGGTTAATCAGTGAATCCTTACATTAAAATAAAAGTTCAGCATAATGGTATAATATGTTGAATTTGCAAAACTGTGTAAATCAAACATAGAATAAGAAATGTCATGTGTGTGGGTGAGTGTGCGTATTTCTGAAAAAACAACAAGCAGCTCAGCAGCATTTTACCTCCCACCTGTGCTCCTGTAGACTCATAGCAGGCAGATTTTGTTCTCTAATTATATTCTACACTACACAAAGCAAGTCATTATTGACTGTGTAAGGAAAAGTGACTGCCTGAGGAATGTCAGGATGGGTTTGGATCTTCTGAAACCTGGTGTTTTATACTGCAGCCATTCTTCAGTGAGGAAGGTCCAATTTACAGGGCTATGCCGATTAGTTTGGTAATAATGCAAAATCTTTTCCTTTTTTGATTAAATCTTTTAGATTTGTTGATTTAAAAGGCAGAAAGGGGTTGAGGGGAGAGAGCGCAAGTGAGTAAGCCAGGAATTCCATGTGGGTCTTCCAAATGGATGGCAGGGGCCCAGTTACCTGTGCCATCTTTTGCCATTTTCCAGTGGGGAGCTAGATTCGGAACAGAGCATCTAGGACTCTAATCAGTACTCCAGTAAGGAAGCGGGTGTCATAGCAGCTTCACTTACTGTGTCACAGTGTTAGCTCTGATATATGTCCATAAAACAGAATAATAATCATGGTTAATTGAAATAATTTGTAAAGTTCTCTGAGTTTACAATGCATTCAGTTTCTAAAAAAGAAGACATAGTGTGTTTATACCAGAAGTCAATAAAAGAAAAATGACAAAAGAAAGAAAATAAATGAATGATTAGCACTATTGATCCCATTAAATAGTAGAAAGGGACTTCAACATAAGCTTTAATAGTAATAACAAACCAAACTGTATTTCCAGAATGACAGGACAATGTGTTACTATTTCTATATCACCAAAAGTTGGAATTCATATTATTTTGATGAGTGGAAACTGGTTTCAAAAAATTAAAACTCTTCAGTATCAACCTAAATTTTAATTCACATAGTTGTAAAATTTAAAGAAGGAAAACAGTATCAAGACTTGCAGTTTGGGTTCAGTTCATCTTCTGAGCATCAACCAGGTCCTGCACTCTCAGAATCTGTTGATTGGCTCAGAGATAGTGGCGCATCAGATCAAGCCACTGCTTGTGACAGCCACATCCTATATAGGAATGCTGGTTTATGTCCTGGTTCCTCCAGTTCCAGTCTAACTTCTTACTAATGCATCCTGGGAGGCAACCGATGAAGCTAAAGTGCTTGGGTCCCTGCTACCTGCTACCTGCTACCTGGGACAATTTGTTGGAGTTTCTAGCTCCTAACTTTGGCCTGGCTCAGCCCTGGCTCTTGTGGGCAATTAGAGAGTTAACCACTGGGTAGAAGAAATGTCTGTGTCACTGCCTTTCAAGTAGATGAAAATAAATTTAAAAAATAATCAGTTGGTTGATATCCACATTGAAATTTTTTATATCTTCAATTTCTTTTTTTAGTTTAGGGAAATTAACTTAACCCCAAAATATTTGTTATATTTTAGTATATGTTTTCTGAACATAAACAACTAAATGTTTATATTTAATATAGTTATGGGTCTCCACAGTGTTTTTGCTTTATAGATGTAGGTTTACTATTACTCTTTACATACTAAGACGAAGAGCTCAATTGCTTATAGAAATAATCGGCTATTTGAAGGAAAAATATGGAGGGCCAGTATTATGGTGCAGCAGGTGAAACTGCTGCTTGCAAATCTGGTATCCCTTATGAGTGCTGGTTCAAGTCCCAGGTGTTCCACTGCTGATCCAGATCTCTGCTAATGTGCCAAGGGAAACAACAGATGATGGCCGAAGAAATTGGGCCCCTGCACCCCACGTAGGTGACCCAGATGCAGTTAAAGTCTCCTGGCTTTGGCCTGGCCCAGCCCAGCCGTTTTGGGCCATTTAGGGAGTATACCAGTAGATGGAAGATCTTTCTCTCTCTCTTTCTCTCGTTCTCTCTCTCCCTCTCTCCCTCTTTCCCTCTTTCTCCTCTCTCTCCCACTCTCTCCCTTTCTCTCCCTCTCTCTCTTTTTGAATTTCATATAAATAAATAAATCTTTAAATAAATACAATAAAGGAAAGCATGTATATTTATTTTGAAAAGTATTTTAGCTTTTTCTAAGGGTTATTAATTTCTGAGCACAGGTGATAATGCAAGGACTTGGCCAACTTTAAAATGAAATACTTCATAGTAAAACTCTTTGCAAAATTATAGAAAGAAGGGGGTAATATGTTAGATATCATCTTATGCAAACTATTTTTATAAAGAAGCTCAGAGTCAAAAAGTTAGATAAGCTGTCTAAACCTATAAAGATTCTCTAACTTGAATACCTACAGTGGCACTTGAATGAAACAACGGGGTCAATAGTTTGCCATAAATCCTGTCTCAAAAAGTTGAGCCTACTATTACAAGACGACCAGTTCGTAATGAGACCAAAGAAAGAGTTGGTTATAAAAGAAGCTGCAGGTAGCCTCTGTTTAGGCCTATAATTTTGCTTTAACACATTGCTTACAAAATAATTCCACTTATAAAATTTAAATATATAATGTTGCACTCTGATCTGTGTCTATAAATAGTATAATTGTAGTTATCTTTGTGCTTATAATTCATTGATGTTTCCATTCCATATCCAATATGATAGCTACTAGTTATACGTAGCTGTTTAACAATCAAATTGTGGCTAGAGTACATTGGATTTTGTGGCCATAGGATTTTGTGGCTGTATCTGGCTCTGAACCTTTGTAGTACTTTGTTCTGGTTGGGGATTACTTTTAGTACAGGATTATTTCCTGCACATTTCTGTTTCTGTCTTTTTGAAGATTTTTCTATTTATTTGAAATCAGTTACAGAGAGAAAGAAAGGAAGAAGATAGAGCAAGATCTTCCATCCACTGATTGACTCCCCAAATGACCATAATGGCCATGGTTGGAGCCAGGGTAAAGTGAGGAGGCTGGAACTCCTTTTGGGACTCCCACGTGGATGGTGGGCACCCAAATACTTGGACCATCTTCCACTGCTTTCCCAGGAGCATTAGCAGGGAGCTGGATTGAAAGTGGGGCAGCTGAGACTCGAATTGGTACTCATATGAGATGCTGGCATTGCAGGCTGCAGCTTAACCTGCTATGCCACAATGCCATCCCTTTTCTTTGATACCAGATCCCGTCAGATCCTCAGGGCCTGTCTTGGGTCCTGTCTTTTCATTGAGATGTTTATATCTGCATTCGTATCTCCTTATTCACATTTCATTTTCCCCTCCCTATTTTTTTTATTCATAAAGGTTCATACTAACAGTCTACTATGTTTTATTACTTAATAGGGGTATGCATTTATGCCTGTCTCTGGAACATTAATTTAGTGAATTGATACTAGATATATAGTTCCCCTTAGTAACTGTATTTCACATTTCAGTTCAAAAATTTTTCAGTGTGGGCATGTAATGTTCTTAATAAGTACATGTTGAATTATGTTTCTAAATATATTTTTGTAATCAAAAAACCCTTGTACGTGAATATGTTTTAAAGCTTTTTATCATATAGAGCTTTATTTAATCACCAGAAGCTTTCTTAGACAGGCAAGGCAATTATTACCCTCATTTTCAGATAAAATAGGGACTTAAAAAAACAACACAATGAAAACTAGTGGTGCTGAAGTAAGTTATTTTAGCTGTGCAATGTGATTATTTCTCTTTTGGTGGAGAAAGTTTTAACTAATGTCCATCATGGAAGAGTATGACTTCATTTTCTCTTAAGTTTGTCTTTGGTTATTTAGAATTTCTTCTTTGTTACCCAATTTCTCTGGGCTCTTGTGGAATTCACTAGAAAGATCCCTTGTAAGAGTTTTTTATTCAATTTGAAACAATTTGATATGTTCTAGGGCTGCTTTTTTTGTATATATTTTTCAATTATTTTCTAAATTTATTTCAAATTCTTCATCTTTCAGATTTTGACAGAGCAAGTATGTACTCAAGTTGTTCACAAACCACATCCAGAGCCAGATTCTACAGTGAAAATTCAGAATCCAAGTGAGCAAGTGGCGGTTCTTTATTGTCATTTGGTAGTTGCCTG
Source organism: Oryctolagus cuniculus (assembly GCF_964237555.1). NCBI lineage: Eukaryota > Metazoa > Chordata > Mammalia > Lagomorpha > Leporidae > Oryctolagus > Oryctolagus cuniculus. The sequence continues at coordinate 79,014,149 of NC_091440.1, read as the reverse complement.
GCAATATGTGAGCCTAAATCAAAATTTTTCCTAATTGCTTAAAACATTTTATGATGTTTAACTAGTTCATGGTAATTATAACTTCCCTATTACAGTACTAATTACTTAGTTGAAAATTAATAAATATTTTCAGAGTTGATCATTTGATACACTTTTTGATTTTTTGCTTCAGTGATTCTTAAGGTGGTGGCAACTTTGCTAAAGAATTCTACACCAAGTGCAGAACTGATGGAAGTTCGTCGTTTATTTTTATCTGACATGATAAAACTTTTCAGTAACAGTCGTGAAAATAGAAGGTAAGCACTTGGAGTACGACAACAAAACTTTATTCCATATCTAATCTTTTCTCTGTCCTTAATTTAAAACTTCTAAATAAAAATATTTCAAAATTTTTCCATATTGCTTAATAATGTTAGTCATTAGAAAAGATGTGTGTTTCTTTGATACAGTTTGTATGCAGTATACTTTTATTTTCTTTTTGTTCTTATTTAATTATATTTAATTATACTATATATTAAATATAACTATATTTAAATTGTATATATGAATATATGTATCCACAGACCCTAAATCAAAGGCTCTATTCCTTTTGGTGACACCTATCATCAATAACACTTTTAATTGTAATTGGATTGGATTTACCTATATTTTCCTAGGCTTTTCCACTGTTTGTCTGATGACTGAATTGTCATGCATTTTAAGCTGGTTAGCTAGGTTGTGGGCTACAGCCTGAGTGAGGCCATGAACTCAATCTAGTGGGAAAGACAACCATAAAGCAGTGCTTAATTTGTAATGTATTAAGTGAATTGTGAGTGCTAAAGGTGATGAGAATGTGGGGAAACAGTAACTAAATCTGATGGAGGAGAGTAAGGAAGTGATTTGAATGATAATTAGAGTTTCTCCAGGTTGAGCAATGGAGGAAGGTCATTCCAGATATAGAATACTGAATGTGCAGAATGACTGTGCACCTTGTTTTAACTAGGTCATTGCATATTTTTACTGTTTTATCCAAATAACAAAATGATGAATTCTTGTTTGTATTTTTAATGAGATGTTTTTCCTCTCTAGATGTTTATTGCAGTGTTCAGTGTGGCAGGACTGGATGTTTTCTCTTGGCTACATTAATCCTAAAAATTCTGAGGAGCAGAAAATAACAGAGATGGTCTATAATATCTTCCGGATTCTTTTGTATCATGCAATAAAATATGAGTGGGGAGGCTGGAGAGTCTGGGTGGATACACTCTCAATCGCCCATTCTAAGGTAACAAGCAATTAATATTTTATATCAGTAGGGGTTCACCAGACAGTTAAATGACTATAATACTCATCTGGTGCCACCTTGTGGGTATCTTAGATTATGGCAGGTTCCTTCGTCCCAGTTTTCTGTTTTCTCCTCCCTTGCTGTTCAGACTATTATAGCCTGAATGTATCTTACAGATCATTTATTTCAAACATTAAATTAAGAATTTTAGACCTTAAAGTGCGGTGTCTATTTATAGCAGATCTGAGGATTTGCGTGCCTTTTAAACTAAAACATACTTACTTAGTTCTTTAAAAATTTTTCTTGAAATAGCCTGTGAAAATCACTTTTTAAGGCACTTATAAAGTAGTCAAGATTTTTTTTCATTTATGAGTTATAAATACTTGTTTAATTATAATTATATTGCCTTTTTAATGTTTTTAGTCTTGAGAATCTATATTTTATCTTATTTTTAACTTTTATTTAATAAATATAAATTTCCAAAGTACCGCTTTTCGATTATAGCGGCTTTTTCCTCCCCATAACCTCCCTCCTTCCTGCAATCATCCCATCTCCCACTCCCTCTCCCATCCCTTTCACATCAAGATTCATTTTCAGTTATCTTTATATACAGAAGATCAATTTAGTATATACTAAGTAAAGATTTCAACAGTTTGCACCCACACAGAAACGCAAAGTATGAAGTACTGTTTGAGTACTAGTTATACTGTTAATTTACATAGTACAACACATTAAGGCAGAGATCCTACTTGGGGAGTAAGTGCACAGTGACTGCTGTTGTTGATTTAACAATTGACACTCTTATTTATGGCGTCATTAATCACCCAAGGCTCTTGTCGTGAATTGCCAAGGCTATGGAAGCCTCTTGAGTTCGCCAACTCTGATCTTATTTAGACAAGGTCATAGAGAATCTATATTTTAAGTAATATTTGATATTTGATAAACTGCAATAGTAATTAATGGATACATTTATATACACACTAGATTCAGGAATTTTAAAGTTATATCATGTAGTTTCTTAGAAAAAGCATGGATGTCAGAAATTTCACTTCAATTCAGTCTGTGCCACCACTGAGTTTTGTGATTTAGGAAATTCATATAGTTCTTTTGAACAATTAGAAAAAACACTCTAAAAGCATAGTTAGTAAGTATTTTAGTTTTTTGTGGACATACGTCTTCTGGAACAACCACCCAACTCTGCCATGTAATAGAAAAGCAGCTGTAAGAAATTTGAAAATGGATGAACATAGTTATGTTCTAATAAAATTTTGTTTACCAATTCAGATGATAAGTAGATTTGGCCCAAGGGCTATAGGTTGCTAATCCCCACTTTTGGGATTTGTTTTCTTTTCTTGTAAAGCCAAGGACATATGTATCCTGGTAATCTCCAGAGGAAGGTCAATCTAAACTTCTGGTAGCCTATCATTTAAATATAAGTCAGTATCTCCTATGCCTACCAGGAAAGATTTTTGAAGTAAATATGTAGGATTCTTTAAAAAAAGAATTTTGGGAAAGCTTTAATTTCTGTTACAAATTTACATTTTGTGATGAGGTGAAAACTCACATTTATCACTGCTTTAACACATTTGAAAACAGCAAGGAAAGACACTGGAGGTACTTGTTCTAAAAAATATATCCTGATTGTGCCTAAACAATCCCATATAAAATAACCTATAAAAATATAAAAATTAAAAGTAGCCTATATAAGGATAAAACTGTGATATTTTGATAACTTACAAGTGTATATATTTATAGAGTTTATGAATCTTATTAATGTGAGTTGTGATAGGAGCTCATGTGAGCAATAGATGTGAAAACTGACATAGCATTAATTCTTTGGGCACTGTGTATGATTAGCTCCCAATTCTTTATTTTAACTCAAGTGAATGTGTCAGACTTAGCTGGCATATTAGGTTAGGTTAACATTGAAATATTTAACCCTATTAGTTAATGGAAATAAGCACTTGTTTTGTGATTAGCATGCACTAAGTTTGAAATCTTACAATACCTGGCATTTTGTGCTATTATTACCATATTTATCTTTGTAGCGATTTTGTTTTCCTTCTGATGTATACACAATGCCTTAGTATCTTCTTTACTTATTCCTAAGGTCACTTATGAAGCACATAAGGAATATCTAGCCAAAATGTATGAAGAATATCAAAGACAAGAGGAAGAAAACATTAAAAAGGGAAAGAAAGGCAATGTGAGCACTATCTCTGGTCTTTCATCACAGACTACAGGAGCAAAAGGTGGAATGGAAATTCGAGAGATAGAAGATCTTTCACAAAGCCAGAGCCCTGAGAGTGAGACAGATTACCCTGTCAGCTCAGATACTCGAGATTTACTCATGTCAACAAAAGTGTCAGATGATATTCTTGGAAATTCAGATAGACCAGGAAGTGGTGTTCACGTGGAAGTACATGATCTTTTAGTTGACATTAAAGCAGAAAAAGTGGAAGCAACAGAAGTAAAACTTGATGATATGGATTTATCCCCAGAAACTTTAGTAAGTGGAGAGAATGGTGCCCTTGTGGAAGTAGAATCTTTATTGGATAATGTATATAGTGCAGCTGTTGAAAAACTCCAGAACAATGTACATGGAAGTGTTGGTCTCATTAAAAAAAATGAAGAAAAGGATAATGGTCCATTGATCACATTAGCAGATGAGAAAGAAGAACTTCCTAATAGCAGTACATCATTTCTCTTTGATAAAATACCCAAACAGGAAGATAAACTGCTTCCTGAACTTTCTAGCAATCATATTATTCCAAATATTCAGGACACACAAGTACATCTTGGTGTCAGTGATGATCTTGGATTGCTTGCTCACATGACTGGTACTGTAGATCTGACTTGTACATCAAGTATAATAGAAGAAAAAGAGTTCAAAATTCATACAACTTCAGATGGAATGAGCAATATTTCTGAAAGAGACTTAGCATCATCAACTAAGGGATTAGAATATGCTGAAATGACTGCTACAACTCTGGAAACTGAGTCTTCTGGTAGCAAAATTGTACCAAATATTGATGCAGGAAGTATAATTTCAGATACTGAGAGATCTGATGATGGCAAAGAATCAGGAAAGGAAATCCGAAAAATCCAGACCACTACAACTACACAAGTAAGTTGTCTTGTATAAATTCTAGAAATAAATGAAGAAACAAAAGTGCATGGAATAGACATGGAGTTGTCAGTAGCCATGCGGGATGATTTCTTATCAATTGCATCATGTTTGTATTCAGTTATGGTATAATAATAATTTATAGAATAAAATAGTGTGGTGGTATACTCAGACATAAGAAATTTTATGTATCTGAATTGTGTTTCCAGCTCTGCCATATTCTGTGTTACTGTGCTCAACTCCTGTGGACCTAAGAGCCTATATAGTTTAAGAGGTTGTATTATGACTTCAAAGTCTCTCCTACTTCCAGCATTTTATAACTCTGGCTACATTTACACATTTTATACTCTAGATCTTAATTCTGAATGCTTGATTAATTTTAACCTTTTAAGCTTCAGGCCCAACCCTGTTCTGTGGATTATAGAAAAGAGCACTTGGAGCCCAGATTGAATTGATAAATGAAGGGGAAGGGAAAAGGGAACTGTTATTTATCAAGTGCCTACTATGTTCCAGGCACTGTGCTATGTATTTTCAGATTTAATCCTCACAAGAACTCTGTGAGGTAGGTAATATGCCTGAGAAAATTTGGAATTATTAGCAGTGAAAATTATCTTTACAACAATATAGATATGAATTTATTTTGAAAAAAAATTGAAGACTCTTGGGCCTTATGATCCTTATGATGAGGAAATGGTTGCGTTGTGATTTTGGCTTCACTAGAGTAAGGCTAAAATAAATGATTATTCCTGATACTGATTTTAATTATTGAGCTTTGAGTTACAATTACTTCCTTATTTTGTAGGTTGAAGTAGGTTAAATTTTTAGGTAAGCAATTTGAGAAATTATAATACATTTTATTATTTGAATATTCTTGTTCTCTGGGTCTCCCACACATCTTTTAATATTTTTGAAGATAAATTGAACGTTGTTTACATTATGGCTGTATTGTAAGGTTTAGAACATTATTTGCTGGTGATTTTCCACACCAGTAAGAATCTTTAATAATATATCTTGTGTGTGGAAGAAGTATGTTTTCTCCATTAACTGCCAATTTCCATTTGTGTGGCAGTTATACTTCAGTGATAGTTGGTAGGGGATGACAATATTAGGTACAGGTTTAAAATGAGGGAAAACATAGTGAATGGTTTATTGATCACTAATCATCACTAAGCTTGCCTTTTTCATTTGCAGTTCATAATTTTTCTGTTTTGGTTTTTAAGTTATTCAATGATTTTGTGTCTTGGGGCTGAAGTTTTATGAGTGAAATGTGCTGTGAGTTTGACTTACATATGTTCAAATAATGTTGCTTCTGATCTTATATTTATAGGTACAATTAATAGGTGGCATATATTCAGTATACTTTACTTTACATATCTTTACTTCAAGGAGAAAGTAACGTGGTCTGATGTAAAGACCACATAACAAAGTAAAAAGCATCTGATTTTCAATGTGAACTTTGATGTTAACCTTAGTTAGGTATTTGATAACCTTGCACAGTCAGCAATAGCAAAGTTGAAGCAATAATACTAACCTTTTCAGCTAGTATTGTCCTGTACATGGATCACAAATGCATAATATATGTGAAATATTTGACATACTAAAGTCACATGCAAAAGCTTTACCTATCACTTACTTTACTGTCCTCATTTTAAAATAAGACGTTTCCATTGTACTACACAAAAGTTCACATGTTCTTTCTTTAGGCTGTTCAGGGTCGCTCTGTCACCCAACAAGACCGAGATCTCCGAGTTGATTTAGGATTTCGAGGAATGCCAATGACTGAGGAGCAGAGACGCCAGTTCAGCCCAGGCCCCCGGACTACAATGTTTCGGATTCCTGAGTTTAAATGGTCTCCAATGCACCAGCGGCTTCTCACTGATTTGCTATTTGCGTTAGAAACAGATGTACATGTTTGGAGGAGGTAGAAAGAGTTATTTTCTTATAGAAAATGAATATTTTTATTTGCTAGCATCAATTGATTCATAAATGATTTACATCAATGAATGTAATTCAATAAATTTATTGAAAATAATTAAACATTTCAATCTTTAATAGAAATATAATTCATTCCATAAGAATTCTAAGGTAGGTATTAAACAACTTAGCTTAAGTTGGTTAAAAAGAAAACATTTTAAATATGGCATTACCTGTTCTAAGTAAAAGGGATACAACAGCAAAATCATCTTTGGTTTAAAGGAATTTCCACATTTTTCTCATTTCCTGTTGAAGCTAATACGATGTACTAAGTTTATTCTTGGTAATAAGATTATAACACGTTGAGGTAAGATAGGATTTAAAACCACCATAAAAATACATGCTTTTTGGAACCTAATACTATTTCAGCAGTAAGTCTGAGTTAAAATATCACTTAAAAGAAAACCTTATATAAATTAAAATGTTATTTTTACTAAATTTTAGCTTTCTAATAACAACTATGTAACAAATTTATCAATTAAGTAATCCATTATTTACATCTGCATGTATATAAATTAGGGAAATAATGGCTGTAACAAAGTACCCCTCAATCAGCAAGTTCCACAGTTAGATGCATTCATATGATATTGTCAGGATTCAAATTGGCTTCTCTACTACTCAGAGCTTTTAGGATTCAGGGTGGCTCCTTTAGTTCTCAGCATCAGTTGAACAGCAACAACAATATCCTCCCCAGCTTACAAGGCAGGCACTCTTCTTTCTTTTGTTTTCTCCTTCATTTCTTTCCTCTTTTTCCTTCTTTTATTTTGTCACAGTTTTTTCCCTAAAAGTAACCTCACAAGAAATTTCCTCTATGTCTGATGGACCAGTAGAATCACATACTAATTTCTAAATCAATAACCAGCAAATATAAATGAGATAATGACTGGCCTGTGTTTTTCAGTACTGGTTAACAAACCCTTAACTCAGGTAACCCAACCTTACCTTTACCCAGCCCAGCTGGACAAAACCTGAAGTGTTGGCAGGGAAAATGTCATGACTACATGACAGCAGTCAGTAAAGCCTACCACAGAAAGCTTTTACTTTTGATTTTATTTGATCAGTTTATTGTTCGACTGCTCATATATTTTCATTGCTGATGTTATATACTAAACTACCTAGGGATAGTAACTAAGAAAACTAAAATATCATGTAGTATATTACTATTAACAGTGAAATCTGTGTAGGGAGATAAATCATGTAATTTACTAATTGTAACCATTAGTAGCCCTCAAGTGAGGAAGACTCAGCCTGCCTTTCTTCAATGCACTGTCTTTGTTTGTTTTCACGGATGCTCATGAAATTCCCTGAAGAGAATTATCTGTGATTTCATTTTTTTAAAGAGATCAATTTTGTTGAAAGAGAAAACACTTTGAAATCCAAGAAATAATAGGTAGTATTTTACAGCTAGAAAAAGTAAGTTACTGACTTAATTGTGATCATGAGGTAATATCTTTTTTCATGTTTTTCCATTAGAAAGCAGTTTACTTTTTGAGTGACACCAAACTAAAGCAGTGTGTTTCTTGGGGGATGTACATTGCATGTTTTATATTGGAAAGCCATATTGTTGGCCTACCTTGAGATATTGTCCCTTTTTTATTCAATAAGTGTTTCATTTGTATTAATTCCTTTATGCTCCCCTATTATGTCACTTCTGTGACTAGCAGTATATATTTTCAACATGGCTGGTCACAGATGGTGCTGTGGTCACTGGTGATACAACAAATTGAAACTGCCGACAAGTAAAACTCAGTGAACTCTCTAGTTCTTTTGCCTTTTGGTACAAAACAGCCACCTTTGGCCAAGATAAATGTTTGTAGCCAAATTTATTCACCTAGTCATATGTCTTAAAATCTAGTTCATACTGTAGTTTTTCAAATCACAATAATAGTTAATGCACTTGGATACAAAGAATTCTGCAGAGATGAATGTTAGTTTTTTGTACTATGAAATCTCAACTGTAAATTGCTTTCTTTTTTAATAAATGCATTGTAAATTGTTAGCTCTTTTCAATATTCTACAATTATTTTTTCTTTGACAATGTTATTCTAGCAGTGTCTATATCTTTATTGAAGCCAAATAAATGTTCATTTGTGTCGTTTTTCTATTTTAGCCACTCCACAAAGTCAGTAATGGATTTTGTGAATAGCAATGAAAATATTATTTTTGTACATAACACAATTCACCTAATTTCCCAAATGGTGGACAATATCATCATTGCTTGTGGAGGAATTTTACCTTTGCTCTCTGCTGCTACATCACCAACTGTAAGTACTTTGCTTCCATCTAGTGGTTACATTGTATAGTTACATGACTTGAGCATTTCAGTGGTGGCCATTTCTGTAAACAGGCAGATTTTAACAAAACAAGTTCTCTAAGCAACTTGTACCATTTAAATTTATATTCTCACCTTCCTTATTTATTAGGGTTGGGTTCCACCTATGTAAGTTATGAAAACATTTTTCTGGTAATTCTAATGAATACTTGGTAAAAGCTATAACTGTAAAGGATTTTCCTTTTCTGTATACCATATTTGATACCTCCTCAAATCTATAGTATAATATACTGTTAAAATCCTTATTATGTGACATTATAATCTGACTTTATTTACTGGTACATTTGTTTAGTTTAATAATCTAGATTTGTCTGTTTTAATAGAATAAATTTGAAAAGTATTTAAATTACATGTCATTTTAAAATATAACAGAGCAATGTTAACCTTGTATTTTAATTGTCATTTAAAAATACCTGTATATTACAAAGTAGACTTCATAGCTACTTGGTCAGATGAGAAAGAGTATATTACTATGCTTTCCATGTTACCTCTTTTTGTGCTACCTTAGTGGAAGGCCCATCCTTAAGCCCTGAATTTCATCTTTACCAGAAAAGATAAACCTTCTGTTTATTAAGCTGTCTGATGCTTGATGAGGAAGTGTTTCCAAGCTGATCTCTGATTTATCATTAAATTTCTTCTATCATTAAACTTTTTCTCTTTCTCTTGTTTTCCTTTTGTCCATACCTCCACTGAAACATAACTATTAGCAGTAACGGAGTATATCCTCACATACCTTCCTCATGCATATACACATCCATTTCATCCACGGGTTTACTCAAATCTATAAAGGCAATCAGGATAGTTCGAGAAGGGGTACAATAGAGCAGGTCATCATTAGGACCTTAATGGAACTACTAGTTCAGCCAAGAAAATTAAGTTGGGAAGAGCTATAGGACTGTAAATGATTGATAATATATGAAGTTTGCAGGTATCTTGAATTCGTATACCATTGCTCCTCTTTAATTTGTTTTCCTCTTTAATTTATACTAACATCTAGGAAGTTGGGCTTTGAGACAGGGAAGGCTATTTTCTTCTTCTGTCCACTAAGGATTATATCAATTATAGTTTTCTCTGTGGCATCTTAATCATATAAATGTTGCTTTACATCTTATCATTTTTCATGTGTTGTCAAGAAATATTCAAAGGTCATATTGAAGCTCACTTTATAACTTGATATTAGCCAAAAGGCTGAGAAGCAATTGAAACTCACTTTAAAATGAAGTATCAAATGTGTTAAAATTTTATGAAGAACAAAATGATCTTTATTTAAAATAAATAGTTTAGCAGCAAGTTATTAAAATTTACATAGGTTTGACTTATTCATATTACTGTCATCTTCCAAATTTTTTAGCAAAAGATCTCTACCAATTTAAAACTATTAATAAAGTAAATTATAAGCATTATCATTTATATTTCAGTATTTTTCATCTAATTTTATTATCTTTATAATGAATGTACAATAAATATATTGACTTTTGGAAGTTTGATTCCCAAAATTATTACCTGTGCATTTTTGAACATTATAATTTGAAATTTGAAACTATTTTTGGCTAAGCCGATTTTCAACACATGTAGGAATTCTTTGAACTATGGAGACTTTTGTTTATTCTATCTTTCTCCATATTTCTGTTAGTTTGTTCCAATAATGGGTTGTATGTATAATCTTTGTGTACATTGTTTCCTTAAAAGAATCAGCCAGAATCTTTCTCCCATTCTCCCACTGCCTATCTGGAACAACTGTGATGGGTGCTGACTGTTGAGTACTGCTTCTCTGTTACTGGGCTGTATGCTACTCTTGCTAAAAGTTGGAATATAGTAGAAGAAAACAGGAGGGAGGAAACTGAATGAAAAAGAAAATTAGAACTGAAAATTTTTAATTTTTAATTAGTTTTTTAACATATACAGTGTGCTTCTAAGAACAAACTGATAGTCCTTTCCTCCCTCCTTTCTTCTCCTTTTTTTTTTTATTTTTTGAGGTAATATATATTAAATTTCCATTACAGTAAAAAGGCTTACTATTCCACCAAATGAGAAGTTTAATAAGTAAAAAGCAAAAAGACCCTGGTTTAGTGGAAATATAGACAACAGCAATAAATAATAATTGAATGGAAAATGCCCATGTCAATAATATGCAATAAATATCAAAGTAATTTCAGTTCATTAAAACTATAATATAACATTATTTTTTAAAGATTTATTTATTTATTTGAGAGGCAGAGTTACAGAGAGGGAGAAGGACAGGCAGAGAGAGAGAGGACTTCAATCCACTGGTTCACTCCCCAAGTGGTCACAACAGCCAAAGCTGTGCCAATCCAAAAATAGGAGCCAGGAGCTTCTTCCCAGTCTCCCATGTGGATACAGGGGCCCAAGGACTAGGGCCATCTGCTGATGCTTTCCCAGGCCATAAGCAGAGAGTGGGATCAAAAGAGGAATAGCCAAGACTCGAACTGGTGCCCACATGGAACACTGGTGCTGCAGGTGGAGAATTAGCCTTCTATGCCACAGCGCTGGTGCCTAGTATAACATTCTTAATCACAAAAGTATAAAACAAATTTTACAAAGCTATATTTGTAGAAATACTGAAACACACAGACATTTCTTTTTTCTTTTTAATTTTAATGCTCACGTATAAGGGAGAACATACAGTACTTGTCTTTCTGGGTCTGGCTTATTTCACTCAACATGATGTCCTCCACACATCCATTTTGCTGCTAGTGGTAGAATTTCATTTTTTATGGCTGAATAATACTCCATTGTGTATATATACCACATTTTCTTTATCCATTTATCTAATGATGGACACCTTGGTTGGTTCCAAATTTTGGCTATTGCGAACAATGCTGCTATAAACATGATGATGCTGGGATTGCTGGGTCATATGGCAAGTCTATTTTTGTTTTTTAAAGAAATGCCTGCACTGTTTTCCACAGTGGCTGTACTAACTTACATTCCCATCAACAATGTATAAGTGTTCCCTTTTCTCCACATCCTCCCCAGCATTTGTTACTTTCTATGTTTTGCATTTTAGCCATTCTGACAGGAGTGAGATATCCCATTGAGGTTTTGATTTGCATTTCCCTGATGATTAGTGATGTTGAGCGTTTTTTTTCATATATTTGTTGGCCATTTATATTTCTTCTTTGAGAACTGTCTATTGAAGTCCTTTACCCATTTCTCAACTGGGTTGTTTTTTGTTGTTGTTGTTGTTGTTGTTGTTGAGTCTTTTAAGTTGTTAATATACTTAGTATATTAATCCTTTGTCAGATATGTGGTTTGCAAATATTTTTTCCAATTTTCTTGGATGTCTCTTCACTCTGTTGATGTTTCCTTTGCTATGCAAAAGCTCCTGAGTTTGATACAGTCTTATTTAGTTAGTTTTGTTTTGTTACCTGTGCTTTTGCGGGTCTTGTCTAAAAAGTCATCCCCCAGACAAATGTCTTGAAGTGTTTTCCCTATGCTTTCTTCCAGAAGCTTCATGGTCTGAGGTCTTAAATTTAGGCCTTTGATCCATCTTGAGTTGATTTTTGTATATGGTGAGAAGTATGGATATATCTATTTTCATTCTTCTCCATACATAAATCCAGTTTTGCCAGCACCATTAGTTGAAGAGACTCTCCTTCCTCCAATGTATGGTCTGAGCACTTTTATCAAGAAATCAATTGACAGTATGTATGTGGATTAATTTCTGGGCTCTCTATTCTGTTCCACTGCTCTATGTACTGCTTTTTATGCCAGTACTGTGCTGTTTTAATTACTATAGCTTTACAGTATGTTTTGAAGTAGGTATTGTGATGCCTTCAGCTTAATTTTTCTTGTTCAGGATCACTTTGTCCATTCTGGAACTTTTGTGATTTCATATGAATTTTAGTATTGCTTTTTCTAGTTCTGTAAAGAGTGTCATTGGTATTTTGATAGGGATTGCATTGAATCTGTAGATTGTTTTGGTAATACAGATATTCTAATGATATTGATTCTTCCAATCCACAAGCAAAGAATCTTTCCCTTTTTTGTCTGGTTGGTCATTTCTTTCATCAGTATCTGATAATTTTCATTATAGAGAACTTTCACTTCTTTGGTTAAATTTATTCCTAAATATTTGATTTTTTTGTGGCTCTTTTGAATGGCATTTCTTTCTTGATTTCTTTTTCTGTGAGTTCATCATTTAAATACAAAAAAGCTACTGTTTTTTTGTATGCTTATTTTATAACCTGCAACTTTTCTTAATTGTTTTATATATTCTATCAGCTTTTTGGTGGAGTTTTTAGGTTTTTCCATGTACAACATCATGCCATCTGCAAACATGGATCCTTTGACTTCCTCTTTTCCAATTTTGATGCTGTTTATATCTTTCCCCTCCCTAATTTCTCTTGCTAAAACTTCCAGTATTATACTGAATAAGAGTGGTGAAAGTGAGCATCCTTGCCTTTTTCCAGATCTGAGGGGAAATACTAGCTGTTTATTTGTCATGTATAACCTTCATAATATTGAGTAATGTTCCTTCTATACCTAATTTGTGGAGGGTTTTTTTATTTATTTTTTATTTTTTTATTTTTTATTTTATTTTATTTTATTTTTTGACAGGCAGAGTGGACAGCGAGAGAGAGAGACAGAGAGAAAGGTCCTCCTTTGCCGTTGGTTCACCCTCCAATGGCCGCCGCGGCCAGCGCGCTGCAGCCGGCGCACCACGCTGATCTGATGGCAGGAGCCAGGAGCCAGGTGCTTTTTCCTGGTCTCCCATGGGGTGCAGGGCCCAAGCACCTGGGCCATCCTCCACTGCACTCTCTGGCCACAGCAGAGGGCTGGCCTGGAAGAGGGGCAACCGGGACAGAACCAGTGCCCCGACCGGGACTAGAACCCCGTGTGCCGGCGCCGCTAGGCGGAGGATTAGCCTAGTGAGCCGCGGCGCCGGCCTGTGGAGGGTTTTTATCATGAAAAGTTGTTGACTTGGTTTTGGATTCAATTTGCTAGTATTTTGTTGAGAATCTTTGCATCTGTGTTCATTATATAGATTTATAGTTTTTGAGTCATATCTTTGATTTTGATATCTAAGTAATGCTGACCTCATAGCCATAGTTTGGTAGAATTACATCTGGTTCAATATTTTGGAATAGTTTGAAGAGTATTAGAGTTAACTTCCTCTTTGAATGTTTTGTAGAATTCAGTAGAAAAGCCATCATGTCCCGGATTTTTACTTGATTGAAGACTTTTTATTACTGCTTCAATCTCATTGCTTGTTATGAGTCTGTTTAGGTTGTCTGTATCCTCTTGATATAATCTTAGTAGATAGTTATATAAATTCAGTAATTTCTTCCAGGTTTTCCAGTTTATTAGTATATAGTTCTTCATAGTAGTTCCCTGTAATCCTCTGTATTTCAGTGGTATCAGTTGTATAATGTCTCCTTTTTCATCTCTAATTTTATTAATTTGAGTTTTTTTCTCTTTTGTTCTTTGTTAACCTGGCTAGATGTTTAATAATTTTGTTTATCTTCTCAAAAACCAATGTTTTATTCTGTTGATTTTTTAAATTTCATTTATTTCTTCTCTGGCCTTTAATATTTCTTCTCTCCTGTTTCTTTTTGGTTTTTATTTGTTTTTGTTTTTCTACGTCTTCAAGATGCATTATTATATCTCTAATTTGAGACATTTCTCTTAATTTTTAAGTGAGCACTTATTGATGTAAACTCCCTATTAGTACTGCTTTAGCTGTATCCGACAGCTTTTGATATGTTGTGCTTTTATTTTCCATTGTTTCAAGAAAGTTTTTTTATTTCCTTTTTAATTTTTTCAATGACCCATTGATATTCAGTAGCATGTTGTTTAATTTCCAAGTATTTGTTAGTGTTCTATTTGTCTTCTTGTTGTTGATTTTTAGCTTTAATCTTTTATGGACTGAGAAGATACATGGTACTATTTCAGTCTTTTTGAATTTGCTGAGACCTGATTTGTGGCGTAATATGTGGTCTATCCTAGAAAGTTTTCCATGTGCTGATGAGAAGAATGTATATTCTGTAGCCATTGGGTGAAATGTTCTATAAATGGCTTTTAGGCCAATATGTTCTAAAGTATTTCCAACACCAATGTAACTTTATTGGTTGTCTGTTTGGATGACCTGTCCATTGATGAGAGTGGGTGTTTTGTTTTATTTTGTTTTAAGATTTTTTAAATTTGTTTTGAAAGTCAGAGTTACAGAGAGAGGGGATCTTCTATCCAGTAGTTCACTCCCCAGCTGGCCATATCAGCCAGAGATGGGCCAGGCTGTAGCCAGGAACCAGGAGCTTTTTCTGGGTCTTCCACATGTTTTCAGGGGCCCAAACACTTGGGACATCTTCAGCTGCTTTTCCCAGGCCATTAGCAGGGAGCTGGATTGGAAATAGAGCAGCCAGGACATGAACTGTCACCCATTTGGGATGCTGGGGTCGAAATCAGCAGTTTTACCTGCTATGTCACATTGGCCCTGAGAGTGGGGTGTTGAAATCACCTGCTATTATTTGTATTGGAGTCTGTCCCTTTAGGTCTGGTAGTATTTGCTGTACGTATCTTGGTGGTCTTGTGTAGGATGTGTATATATTTGTGATTGTTATGTTTTCTTGCTGGATAGAATCTTTTATCAAAATATAGTGTCTTTTTTTTTTTTTTTTTTTGCAGTTTTTGATTTAAAGTCTGTTTTAGCTTATATAGGGGTAGCTGTGTCTGTTCCCTTCTGGTTTCCATTTGCCTGGTGTATCTTTTCCCAGACTGTGTGTGAATGTTTGCGAAGTGAGTTTCTTGTAGGTAGCCTATAATGGGACTGTGGTTCTTATCCATTCAGCCAGTCTGAGTCTTTTGGGTGGTGAATTTAATCTATTTACATTCAAGGTTAGTGTTGATAGATAAGAACTAAGACTTGCCATTTTGTTGATTACATAATGATTCTACCTGCTCTGTCAGTAAATCTGGTGGTGATATGTGTTTCATATTTATATCTAATGCAAGACACCTTCAAAATTTCTTGCAAGGCTGGTCTGGTGGTGGTGATTTTTCTCAGTTTCTGCTTAACTAGAAAATACTACATTTTCCTTTCACTTTTTAAGGGTAGCTTCACTGGATATAATATTCTTGCTTAGAATTTTTTTTTTCTTTTAAGACCTTGACCGGCTGGCGCCAAAGCTCAACAGGCTAATCCTCTGCCTAGCAGCGCCGGCACACGGGGTTCTAGTCCCGGTCGGGGCACTGGTTCTGTCCCGGTTGCCCCTCTTCCAGGCCAGCTCTCTGCTATGGCCCGGGAGTGCAGTGGAGGATGGCCCAGGTGCTTGGGCCCTGCACCCCATGGGAGACCAGGAAAAAACACCTGGCTCCTGGCTCCTGCCATCGGATCAGCGTGATGCGCCAGCCGCAGCACACCGGCCGTGGCGGCCATTGGAGGGTGAACCACCGGCAAAGGAAGACCTTTCTCTCTGTCTCTCTCTCTCGCTGTCCACTCTGCCTGTCAAAAAAAAAAAAAAAAAAAAAAAAAAAAAAAAAAACCACCTTGACCATATCATTCTACTCTCTTCTGGCCTGTAGTGTTTCTGCTGAGAAGTCTGATGTTAATCTGATTGGTCTTCCTTTTTGTGTATCTTGATGCTTTTCTCTTACTGTCTTTAAGATTCTCTCCGTATCTTTAACTTTTGACAGTTTGATGACAGTGTTCCTTGTAGAAGACCATTTTAGGTTGAATCTGCTTGGGTTTCTTTGAACTTCTTTTTTTTTTTTTTTTTTAAGATTTATTTAAATCAAAAGGCAGAGTTACAGAGAGGAAGAGGCAAAGAGAGAGAAAGAGAGAGAGACAGAGACACGATGATGATGAGAGAGAAGTCTTCCAATGGCTGGATCTGGGCCAATCTGAAGCCAGGAGCCAGGAGCTTCTTCTGGGTATCCAAAGTAGGTGCATGGACCCAAGGATTTTGACCATCTTTTGCTGCTTTCTCAGGCATGGCAGAGCGCTGGATTGGAAGTGTAGCAGCCGGGACTCAAACTGCCTCCCATTTATATGGGATGCTGGCACTGCAGGCAGCGGCTTTACCCACTACGCCACAGTGTTGGCCCCTCTTTGAACTTCCTGTATCTGGATGTCCTTGTCTGTTTCCAGATCCATGCAATTTTCTCTTTCTTTTTTTTTTTTAAATTTTCATCTATTACTTCATTTAGCAGGTTGTTCAATTCCTTTTTCCTTTTCTACTACTTCAGAAATGCCTATAATATGAATATTTGGTCGTTAATTAATGGTATCCCATATTTCACATAGACATACTTCATTCTTTCTAATTCTTTAGAAATTCTTTCTTCCACTTGGTCTTTTCTGCTGTTAAAGTTCTCAGTCATATTTTTTATTTCACTGATTGAAGATTTCATCTCCAAAATTTGTATTTGGTTCTTTGTAATGAGTTCTATCTCCTTAGCAATATTTTTATTCCTGTCACCCATTGATTTCCTCATTTCTTTAATGAATCTGTATTCTCTGTCATCTTGTTGAGCTTCCTTACAATCATTATTTTGAATCCTATATCTGTCGTTCCATGGGTTTCCTTCAGTTCAGAATCTAATTCTGGAGGATTATTGTGTTCTCTTGCAGGCATCATGCTACTTTGCCTCTTTTATCCTCTGTGTTTCTATATTGACACCTGCCCATCTGGTATACTCATCTGTTCTTCTTTATTGAGTAGGTTGTATGAATGGGCTGGAATGTGGGATATCACTTGGCTTGTTGCTTTGGCTTTTGTTCTGTGTGAGCCCAGGAGTGTAGTCTCTTGAGTGATTTGACTTTTTTTTTTTTTTTTTTAGGTTTTATTTATTTATTTGAAAGGCAGAGTTACAGAGAGGCAGAGGCAAAAAGAGAAAGAGAGAGAGGTCTTCCATCTGCTGGTTCACTACTCAGATGGCTGCGCCAATCCGCAGCCAGGAACCAGGAGCTTCTTTCAGGTTTCCATTGCAGGTGCAGGGGCCCAAGGACTTGGGCCATCTTCCACTGCTTTCCCAGGCCATATTTGATCCTGAAAATATTTGTTAACTTAAATTTAAAGTGTGTAAAGTTGAAAGAGAATTTTTGAAGAGATAAGAGAACGAGGAAGCATTGGCAACATGTAGCTTGCCAATGGAAGATATTGTATAGATGCCATTAGAATTTCCATACTGGGTATATGATGACAAAAACATTTGAAAGTAATGTTTGAGTGATCTATAATTTTCCTTAAGTGTATGGAATTTTTCAAAAATTTCATCTACTGTGAATTTTATTAATGAGTAGGATTAAAAATGGCTAATGACAGAGGCTGCTGAACTTTTTCTACATAGGGTCAAATCGTAAATATTTTTTGTTATGAGGTCTGTCCCAGCTATTCAACTCTTTGCTTATAGTCAAAAAGTGCCTTAGATAGTACACAAACAAATAGGCTTATGTGTATTTCAGTGTAACTTTATTTATAAAGACAGGCAGTGGGTCAGATTTATCCTTTGGGCCATAGTTTGCTGACCATTGACTTAAAACATAAGCTACTGCTACAATACAAATATAGTCTAGTGATTTAATGTGAAAACATTATTACTTATTTTGACTATAGAAAATACAACAGAGCTTAAGAAAAATCATTGTTTCCTGTTAAACAAAGACTCTGAATTTGACTAACCATTTATGAACATTTAATTTTCAAAAACAATTTCACTGAATATTCTGATCATTATGTCTTATAAGAAGATGTGTATTTTCCCACTCAGATGTACTACCTTTTTTGTCATTTGACATTTTTAATGTTGAACTGTATTAAATTTTGAGTTGATAAGTAGAATGCTAAGTACCCTGTATAGTTCCTCACTTTAGAAATAATAACACAAAGCTCAATCCAGAATTATGTCTTTCTTATTTCTCAGAGACTGGGTATCTCAGATAATTGGCTATCTTTTTTTTTTTTTTTGTAAAAAATAAACTTGTTTCTCAGTATCAGCGAGATTCAGATATAATTCTTTTTGCAGTCATTGTAAAATGTTGTAGCATGAGACAGGTTTGACTTTTAACTCTGGGCTGCAACATTTATCAATATGACCTCAACTTCATTTTCTTCATTTGTTAAAGGGTATTAATTATTCTAATTCCATGCTGAATTTGTAAAAATCAAATTGGATAATTATATGTAAAGAGCAGTAGCTAGAAAGACTCTTGAAAGTTTTATTTCTTGATTTCCTCTTGGAACTATTTAGTTCCTTTTGCATTATTTGTATAATGACAGGATGGTCATCTATTTCTATACTGATAGAATAGTCTTTACATCTATAAAAAAATCCTGTCTTATTCAAAATACTGAGGTTCAGAATATTAGAGATAAATGTAATTATTGTGAAGGATCCATTTTGACAGTGAAAGACTAAGATGGTGTAATTTTTTGTCTGCTATTCTGTGAGATTGGCCATGGAAGTGGTCTGTTTTTTGCCCGAGAAGCTTAGAAGAATACAACAGTATATGTATGCTAGGGATAACAATAGTGTATTGCTATCTCAGTGTTATCATCATGAAGGAAAATTTTAGGCTGTTCAGATTAAACTTCTCTGTAAGGAGATATTTTAATGGAAACTTTAAAAACAAAAGAACATAGTTATACATTCTTGCTACCTATAATGAATACTGTGAACTTCATATTCTTGAAGAAGCAACAGTTTGTTGACATTTCAATTTTGCGTAGATTATTTAAAATTATAGGCAGCATACAAAACAAATTACAAAAATAGTTTTAGATTTATAAATTATACCAATGGTTTTAACTTTAGTCAGGAAAAAATAGATTTCTTAGGTATGCATTTTTATCAATCTTTGATTTAGAAAAGAAGCATATTTTTGTTTTTGTTAATACTTGAGTTAATATTTCTTTGACTAGATAGTCAAATTCTCTCATTTATTCTCCACCACATTATGAAAGATGAATGTAAATGAAAATAAAGAATTTGTGAGGAAATCTGAAGAGGAACAAAGAACATGGATAAACCAATCCACATACAATCACTTGATGAATTTAAGTTGAGCATTTTGGCTAACCATCCAGAATTATGAGTTTAGAATTTAATTCAATGTAATATATGGTACAATTTTCTTTTTTTAAGATTTACTTATTTTTAGTCAGAGTTAAACAGAGAGAGAAGGAGAGGCAGAGAGAGAGAGAGAGAGAGAGAGAGAGAGAGAGGTCTTCCATCCACTGGTTCACTCCCCAATTGGCCACAACAGTCCGAGCTGCATCGATCCAAAGCCAGGAGCTTCTTCCCTGTTTCCCACGTGGGTGCAGGGCCCTAAGTGCTTGGGCCATCTTCCACTGCTTTCCCAGGCCATAGCAGAGAGCTGGACCGGAAGTGGAGCAGCTGGGACTCGATCAGTGCCCATATGGGATGCTGGCACTGCAAATGACGGCTTAACCCACTATGCCACAGTGCTGGCCCCATGGTACAATTTTCTTTGCCTCAGAAAAATAATAGATACTGACACTTCTGGTATACCTAATAATTTGATAATCATAAGAAAGAAGAGCAACTTATTTTCTATTGGTGTCAAAAAATGATGCCAGTCTTTAATTTTTAGTATTTTTTATTATCAGTATACATGGTTAATAATTTGTAAAAATTACTAATAACATTCGATTTTGATTTTGTTGTGTTTATCTGATATCATTTCATCATACTTCAGTATTCTCAAGATGTTTCATTGTTTTCCACTGAATACACTGTGAAAAGAGCAGATTTTAAAGTTTAAACACACTCATATTTATTGTCACAAAGAATACAGTCAGTGTCTTATTGTCAAAATTAATGTTATCTAAGCTTTTTAATATTATGAGTTTAGTTCCTAATAAGACTTTAATTGTTTCGTTCATGTGCAGACTTCATGTAGTATATTCGTAAGTTCTTTTCAGCATGGGAAAGTGGTTTTTAAGTTGTAATCACTCATTTTTTTTTTTATGAAGTTCTGGGACTCTTGTTGTCTAGGAAAGATTCTGAGTGTTTCAAGATAGTAATTATATCTTATAGCAAATTCTAAAAGGTTGGTATAGTTACTTTCCTGTTTTTTGACTGAATTAGCTCTGAACTATGGATTTTTCAGAGGCAGTATATAAGTTTTTTTAGTACAATGTCTCATTAATCATCTGGTAGGAAAGATTTGTTTTGTCAAATAGAGTATGCCTAATTTCTATTATGTGAGCTATATTTACATATTTATTATTTAGGCAGTATATTTCAAATAAAAATAAATTGAAGTCTAAATATTTGATACTTATTATTATCACATGTAATTTATAAAATGAATATATCTGTAGAACTCTGCTTTTAATAAAGTAATCAAATATAATTTTAAATATATTATTTTATGTTTCAATTTTACATTGTATTTTCATTTAATTTTAATGATTTCTTTTTTCTTGTACTTTTTTGGTCTGTTGTCTGTTTTGTCTAATGCATGTCCAGGGTTCTAAGGTTAGTATTACTTCTGAAGTAATTTTCAGGTTTTTAGTTTAAAATTTTATTTTTACTTATTTATGAAATTTTTGACTTGGTTGTATTTTGAGTTTCCTTATCATCTTTAACATTAGGCATATCTTTTGTATATTTAAAAGAGTCATTGAATGGATTATGTTTCAATGCATTGATGGGTTACTTTTTATTACTCATAATAATATCTAGATTAAACTGTTATAATGAAAATAATGATGTTACAGATATATATCAGATTTCTAACTGATTTCAGTGAAAGGAAATTGAATAAAATATAGTTAAAGATTTTCATAATAATTGTATTTTACTTTAAGCCTTATTTATATAACATTTCATCATTTTTATAAATTTATTTTGTATAGAATGTAAACTACTGACAATTAGGTTATTGTTTACATTCTACGTTAAAATTTTTAGTCAAAAATATTAGTATAGCAAATTTGGGAGCACTTTAATAATAGCATTTATAATTTCCATTAACAAATTATCTCATTTTGAAATAAAAGTATATTTTAAAGGTTAAATTCCAAAACGTTTGAAAATAAAGCCATTCATTAATAAAGTGAAGAGAAACCTCATAATTGCTATTCAAAGTAATGGAGAATTTCATTAACATTGGATGTACCACATTCTAATGCTTTAACAAGTTCTTAAAATTATTTGATGGACTTGAGCAATGGCCAAATCTTTAATGCCATCATTGAAAACTGAGATTTAAAAGTAATTTGTTGCTTTTTAAATAAAGTATAGGGTCAAGGTTACAGATTTTAATTCGTGCTATAAAATGATGTTTTTATCCACAAAGTTCTAAGAAATAAAGAATTTGCATTTATAATTCAATTTATAGACTGTTTCTTTAGGCAGCGGATACTGAATTGGCATAAAATTGTAAATGAGTGATTGAAAATAATTTTATGTGTTTTTTTTTTTGTTTTGTTTTGTTTTTTTTTTTTTTTTTTTTGATAGGCAGAGTGGACAGTGAGAGAGAGAGACAGAGAGAAAGAGAGAAAGGTTTCCTTTGCCGTTGGTTCACCCTCGAATAGCTGCCGCGGCCGGCGCGGGGTGGCCAGCACACCTCACTGATCCGATGGCAGGAGCCAGGTACTTATCCTGGTCTCCCATGGGGTGCAGGGCCCAAGGACTTGGGCCATCCTCCACTGCACTCCCTGGTCACAGCAGAGAGCTGGCCTGGAAGAGGGGCAACCGGGACAGAATCCGGCACCCCGACCGGGACTAGAATCTGGGGTGCCGGTGCCACAAGGCAAAGGATTAGCCTAGTGAGCCGTGGCGCTGGCCAATTTTATGTATTTCTAAGCACATTTTAGAAAAAGTTGATTTAACCCTATTTGATGTTAAGTAGGAAAAAAAGGTACTTACATTTTATATCCCATTTAGAATTCAGTTTAGTTACATAATGCATGCATAGACACCTATAATTTTTATTACCTAGCTTGTATACAAGAAGTGTTAAGATTTTTTTTTCAGTTAATGTTTCCCACTGATATTTCAATGTTGATGTTTCTCCTTGTTTCAAAGAGAAAGAACTTGAAATAGAATGATGGATACATAATTTCACAATGGAACACTAAATAGGAGCATAAATCTATTACATATACTCATAATTTAATTTATTTTTTGATTAACAAGTAAGGTTAACAAGTATGTTAGGTATGCCCATCTTTAAGAGATTTAGAATACTTTTTTAAAAAAATTTATAAAAGCCTCCCTTATATCTGTTTCTTGAAACACTGAGAAAATAGGACCTATCATAAGGGACCGAATTCATTAAAATGTAATGTAAAAGGTAATAAAAAATCAGAGATGTTGGCATCACTTATAAAATTGCAAAGTTGTGCATTTTTAGAAATGGAGTATTTTGTGATAGTCCTTCTGAAAGGATTTTTTATTTTGTGATAGTCCTTCTGAATGTATTTTGTAATAGTCCTTCTGAAATTAGATTTTATCATCAACAGTATTTTAGCAAAAATAAATTTCTAAATATCTTGCTAAATAATCTGAACTTTAGAATGTAATTTTTATAACTAATGGTATTTAAAACTAACATTGATTTTTAAATGGAGCCTTCTTTTATTCAAAGATAATTGATAGATAAACTAACAATATTTGATAATTAGCTCTGTTGCTAGATAGACTTTGTTTTATTAAAAATACTAAATATACTAAAACCAATGTTCACCTGTAGTACGTGTTTTATTTCAAAATTTTAAACAAGGCTTAACTCTTCTACTTTTTTAAAGACGGAATTGGAAAATATTGAAGTCACACAAGGCATGTCAGCTGAGACAGCAGTTACTTTCCTCAGCCGACTGATGGCTATGGTTGATGTCCTTGTGTTTGCCAGCTCTCTAAATTTTAGTGAGATTGAAGCTGAAAAAAACATGTCTTCTGGAGGTTTAATGCGACAGTGCCTAAGACTAGGTAAGTCTTTTAATAGTAACAATACAAATTAAGTAATTATGTACAGATAAGCTTTATGAAGCTCTGTGGGACATAAAACATTGACAATATATGCTTTTGATTATGTTATAAAGTACTTGTAAAGTCAGAATTACCAAATTTTAAAACATTATATATTCAAATTGGAGATTTCACAGCATTGATAATCTTTAATTATTTTTGGATTTTAGGTTTTTTTCAAAGATTTATTTTATTGGAAAGTCAGAATTAGGGAGAGGAAAAGACAGAGAGAGAAATCTTCCATCTGCTGGTTTACTCCCCAAATGGCCATAACAGTCAGGAGCCAGGAGTTCCATCCAGGTCTCCCATGTGGGTGGCAGGGGCCCAAGCACTTGGGTCACCCAGTACTGTTTTCCCCGGCATTGAGCAGGGAGCTGGATCGGAAGTGGAGCAGTTGGAACATAAACTGGTGCCCATAAAGGATGCTGGTGTTGCAGGTGGTGGCTTAACCTACTATGCCATAATGCTGGCCCCCTTTAATGTTTTGTAATGTGTAATAGAAACAGATTATTTGGAATTTTTTCAAAACTCAGACTATAACATTTCTTCTTCTTTTTTTTTTTTTTTAATTTATTTGAGAAATAGAGTTACAGACAGTGAGGGGGAGAGACAGAGAGAAAGGTCTTCCATCCGTGATTCATCCCCAGTGGCTGCAATGGCTGGAGCTACGCCGATCCAAAGCCAGGAACCAGGAGCTTCCTCCTGGTCTCCCATGTGGGTGCAGGGGCCCAAGCACTTGGGCCATCCTCCACTGCCTTCCCAAGCCACAGCAGAGAGCCGGACTGGAAGAGGAGCAGCCAGGACTAGAACCGGTGCCCATATGGGATGCCGGTACTATAGGTGGTGGATTAACCTACTGTTCCACAGCACTGGCCAATGCAAACCCATTTATGAATCCAATTTGGTAAATTAATACTGATGATAGTGTCTAGAGCATACAAACATTACAAAACATGTGGCTTAGATACATGATGCTAGAAAGATAAAATTTACTATGTTAACCTCATTATTTTTCAGAGTAAACAAAAATTGATGATCTTAATTACTATAGCTTTGGTGTTTACCTTTTATCTTGTGTTATGAACAAAATTTAGCACTGAAAACTCTTAGTAAATCTGCATGAGCTTTTTTTAAGAACTATTCTTACCTCTAGTACCATACTTAAAGGAAAAATTTGAGTACACTATTCAGACCTCAAAGGAGCGAGAAAGCTGTTCTTACGTTTGCCTTAGGGAATGAGCAAGATATAACACATGCGTGCAATAGGGAGGAAGTTCCTGATATGTACCCTTATCACCCATAATTGTAAGGGCCATGTAAAGAATTACCCATGTTGTTTCTGACTCAATGAAGGAATGAGGACATGGGTTAAGAGTGGTAGGCTGAAACCTGTACTTTCTTTTTTGGTACTTTCTGAAAGACAGGCAAGCTGAGAGCAATCATTTCATAATTGTTATAAGGGAGAGTGATGGACCACATCAAGATCTCTTTGACAGCCAAGCATTGTGGTTTAATTTACTCTGTTGCTTCATGGGACATTTCCATTGACAATTTAACAGCTGCCAGATTGAACTTTGTGTAAATAAGACATATTTTAAAAAATTCCTCAATACCTTGAATTCAGCATTATTTACTTATTTTAACCTTTTATTACTAAATGCTTACCAATCCCTTACTGCTGATTTAATCTCATCTAATACCTAGCAGATTTAATTTTATCACTCATAGGAAACTTTTGTAAATGAATTAATAATAAAATAAGCAATTATATATAAATTCCTATGTGCTATTTACTCTTTTTAGCACTTTACATATAGTTATTCAACAACAACCTTCTAATAATATGTTTATCCTCATTTTACAAAGAGGAAACTGAGGTACTAACAGTTTAAGCATTTGACCCAAGATCACACACTACGTAAGGGATAGAGCCAGGATTCAAACTCAGGTGATCTGATTCCAAAGTCTATACTATTTATTATATGACTTAACTACTTAGTAAAATAAACAGATAAATGAAAACTTACCATATGGTTTTTAGCAAAGCCCACAGACTTTCCCCTTAAAGAAAGGTGGCTATTGGGTCTCCTGACTTGCAAATGCTGACATGATCTCTTATTGCCTGAAATGGGCAAGTATGCTCAGCATTGTCACCAAAGACAGTCAAGAGCAGATACCTCGTTGCTAAAAATTTTTAATAAATATGAATTTTACATTGTTAAATAATTTTGTAGTCCCATAAAATTTCAAATTGTTAAGGATAGAGTGTAATAGAATAAGGAAGAATACATTGAGAACTTCAGAGACTCTGGTATGTTCTATTTCATCAGTTGGCTGTTAGCATATGGGTATTTGTTTTTAATTTTTTCATTGCATGTATAGTTGCATATATATTTCATATATCATGATTTACATCCTAATTTTAAAATATATTTATTGTTTTAATTGACCTTAAGGATAATAATGGGTGAAATAAGGGAGAAGTTAGAAAAACTAGGGATTTTAATTAATTCATCAAAATCAACAATTTATATTAATAATATGCTTTTGGTCTTTTAACTAGTATGTTGTGTTGCTGTGAGAAACTGTTTAGAATGTCGACAACGACAGAGGGACAGGGGAAACAAACCTTCCCATGGAAGCAGTAAACCTCAAGAAGTCCCCCAAAGTGTGACTGCCACAGCAGCTTCAAAGGTAATTAAATATTTCTTATATTAAATATAATTTACCAGAAAATATCATTTGTTTATGAGAACAAGGTGTCATGGTATTGCTTATTGGTAAAAAGCAGGGATTTTGTGATCTCTGCTGATGACTTTACATCATTACTTTATGGCCAAGATTAATTAACATCCCTGAGATGTGCAGTTTTGGCTTATTAAATGATATTTTCTACTTCATAAGGGTCTTACTAACATTATATCAGTACATAGTACTAAAGAGTTCTCAGTTATTTCTATTTTTAGTAGTTCCATATATTTTCATGGAGTTCGGTGTTTGAGTAATACCTTTTTTAAATGAATGTGCTTTTGCTGATACACTTAACAGTAAACAAAATTCTGTTGAATGCTCATTAATTAAATGAGTAGTATATAGTGTTATGGAATATAGCAGTAGGTCACATTCTAAATTAACTCTGTGTTTGAACCTGACCCTTGGCACCACATCCAGTTTTATTAACATGACTTTCCAGGTCCCGCATGACTGGTCTTTGCTTACTTATCTAGCTCCAATTTATATACATTTACTCTTTTGTACCATTTTAGTCATACTGTTAACTTCTTTCCTTTCAACAAAATAATTTTATTTCTTTATTTCTCATACTTTTTCATAATTTCCTTTACTTGAAATGATAATGCATATGAGCAAACGACGTTTTGAGATTTGATTATTGTTCACAACACTTGTCTCTACTGTTGGGTTAACCTTATGATTATAAAAATTAAAAGAAAGAGTAAGAAATGAACGAGGAAGGAGGGTGAGAGAATGGGCAGGAGGGAAGGTAGGGTCGGAAGTATCCATAACTTTTACATCTCTGCAATACTAGAGCATTTTTAATACTGTAATTACTTTGGTAATTTGTAAAGAGAGCACAATATCTAGAACCAGAGTTCTCAGTTTGTATTCCACCTCTACCATTTAGCTGATTTTTTTTTTTTTTTTGACAGGCAGCGTTAGACAGTGGGAGAGGCAGAGACAGAGAGAAAGGTCTTCCTTCTGTTGGTTCACCCCCCAAACAGTGGCTACTGCTGGTGCGCTGCACCGATTCGAAGCCAGGAGCCAGGTGCTTCCATGCGGGTGCAGGGCCCAAGCACCTGGGCCATCCTCTTCTGCCTTCTCGGGCCATTTGGGGAGTGAACCAACGGAAGAAGACCTTTCTCTCTGTCTCTCCCTCTCTCACTGTCTATGACTTTTATTATATTTCTTTTTTATCAGTGTTGTAAAATCACCTATGCTATGAATTATTTTCTTTAATCATCATGACAAATATTGGCCTATTATTCAGATAATAGAACTGAGATTTGTAGAGGTAGTGATCTCACCCAAGGTCCTATAGCTGGTAGGTTTTGGAATAGTAATGGAAACCAAATGATTACCAATCTTTAAATATCATTCTCTTTAAACTATCCTATGCTACAAAAGAATCAAACATAATTTAGGAGTGAATTATCATGATTGCTGTCTATAGAGAAGTAGAAGATGGCCTATTTATTTTTCATTAGCATAGCGATAAGTATTTACCTATTATGTACAGAAATTGTATTTGCTGCTTTCTATGTATGTTATCAAGTTTTATCCACACAAGTATAAATACTTTGTATTAATAAAAATGTAACAGGTTAAGGACTACTCCCTATTTTACTGCACATATAACTTAAAATTTATTTATTTCTGTGTCTTTTTAAAATAACATTTGTTTTTAATTGGAATATAATTACTATGTATTTATAGTATTTAGTGTGACATTTCAGTACGTATGTATAATGTGTAATGATCAGATCAGGATAGCAGTGGTGGTGATGATCTTTAATATCTTTCATCTTTCATGTGTTGTGACCAAATTGTTTTTCAAAGCTTGTATACCTTTTTAATACATCATGAAATAGTCACATGTTAAATCTCATATGGAAATGTTGTATAATAATCTTGTATATTATAAAAGCATGATGGATAAATGGACTCAGAGATACAAAACGATTAATTAAATAGAGGTAGGGAAAGTAAGACACAGGTAAATTTAATAAAAAGCAAAAGACACAAGGACTTGAGCCCAAATTTTCTGAAGTCTATTAACAAGTCTTAGCTGCCTTTATGAGTGTATAGTGGTACATATGCCAATAAAGAATAAGAACACCATTGAGAGAAACTTGAACATTAGTAGAGAACAGAACATCTTCCTTATAATAGAGTATTATTGTCAATAAATGTTAACTCAAGAGGAGGTAAACCGTGAAACTAGTTTAGCCCAAATTAAAGACGTTAGAAATGATACTATATACATTCTCTGTAATATGTTATTTCTTCACAATTCTCTTTTTAAGACTCCACTGGAAAATGTTCCAGGTAACCTTTCTCCTATAAAGGATCCAGATAGACTTCTTCAGGATGTAGATATCAATCGCCTTCGTGCTGTTGTCTTTCGGGACGTGGTAAGTTTTGCCAGCTTAAAAACTTTCCACTGGGATTTGTGCAAAGTACTTTAAAATTTATAAGAAAGCTGCATTTTAAAACTAGATGTGTTACTGTCTGGGATTGTAGGTTTGTTGCATACTTCTGACTAAAATGATTGAGCCTCAGCTTTCTCTGAAAACTGTAGATATATGACTTCTGAGAGAGAAAAATTATTGTATTCTTGGGGATTGTATTAATGATATACATGAAATTGGTTCTGTGTATATTAATGCAAATAAATAAAGATTAAAATGTGAAATGCTGATATAATTTGTTTAAATACTAAGAATAAGAATGGGCCTGAAAAATAGTAATTCATTTTGACTCACATTATCTAATCTCCTCCCTTTTAGTATTCTTTGCTCCATTTGTGGTATTGTTTTGTTATTTTCAATGTTCCTGGTATTCTTGATGAAAGGGATTAATTCATTAGATGTGACTGGCAATTTATTTTTTTGTGTGTTGAGGA
The DNA here is from genome assembly GCF_964237555.1 of Oryctolagus cuniculus. NCBI lineage: Eukaryota > Metazoa > Chordata > Mammalia > Lagomorpha > Leporidae > Oryctolagus > Oryctolagus cuniculus. The sequence continues at coordinate 78,984,856 of NC_091440.1, read as the reverse complement.
ATTAATTTTAAGGAAGAATAGGTATCAGTGGAAATTTGAGTTAGAAAGGTAGCTTAACAAACTTAAGGGAAAAGATAACTTAGGGAGAATTTTTCATTGAGCTCTCTGATCAAATTATCACTTACTCAAAGTAAATGAAAATAAGATTGTCATTTCCAGAAATTACATAGAAACATCTATAATGTTTCACAGTGGATTGAATATTGACAGCTCTCCTTAATATAGTTACTATGAACCATTTTGGGTTATGCTTTTATATTAGCTGATGATTCATGAAATGTAGAAGACAATTTACTTGAAATTTGTATTTATTAATGATTATTTTCAGTAGCTTGAAAGAGACAGACATACATGTTTTCCATTTTATCATTGAATTTTGAAAATGAGGAACCTCAAGAATTGTTTGTGTTAAAGGTGATTTTCTCAGTGAGACATAGTAGGATTATTACTACTTTTTGTCTGTTAATGCAGTCAAATATTGTGTTAGCATTTGCTAATGCTGCCATATCACACTAACAGCTTTTTGAGGTTGTAAAAAATCCATGTTATATGTCTTCTCCTTGTTTATAACTCCCTCATTTCATACTCATTATTAACTTACTATTATTTTTATTCAAATGTCTCTGTCCTTAATGTGTTGTCCAATGTAAATTAATGCTAACTTTATATTCTGTGTGGGTGCAAACTGATGAAATCTTTACTTAATATATACTAAATCGATCTTCTGTATATAAAGATAATTGAAAATGAATCTTGATGTGAATGGAATGGGAGAGGGAGCGGGAGATGGGAGGGGTGTGGGTGGGAGGGAAGTTATGGGAGGGAGGCCATTGTAATCCATAAACTACTTTGGAAATTTATATTTACTAAATAAAAGTTTAAAAAAATCATAACACATTATTCAACTATGTTCTATTTGTACATACCTTGTTTATATAAGTGGTGGATAATAGTGACAAAGAGACCAAAGAATATTTAGCAAAAATTCAATATTTTAGTTTTTTGCAATTAAATATCATCCAATAATTTGCATGATATATTTCTGTATTTTTATATTTATACTTAAATGGTACTTATTAAGTAAATATATATTTATATATTTAAATATCACATTTTAGCTCCATAAAGAAAATGAAAGAGTAGCAGACTTTAAAATTTTTGAGTGTCAGAATCACCTCTGTATTTTAAACAGGATGACAGCAAACAGGCACAATTCTTAGCTTTGGCTGTTGTTTACTTCATTTCGGTTCTGATGGTTTCCAAGTACCGTGACATATTAGAACCCCAGCGAGAGACTGCAAGAACTGGAAGCCAACCAGGTAGAAACATCAGACAAGAAATAAATTCACCAACAAGTACAGGTACTTAATTTTTTAAATATTCTTTGAATTTTCACCATCATTTATCTTCTTTTTTATTCTTCGCTTTTATATCCCTGTTTAAACTGGACCAATTCATAGTTGCTTCAGATATTTATAAATAGTTGTTATACTAATGCTGGTTTAATAGTCTTTAATTCTACAAATATGTATGAATAACATTTTATAATACTTGCCATAGTCTCATTTTATCAGTATGACTTTGGTTTTCATGTTTTTCATTTTTTAATATGAATTATTCATTGATATCTTTATTTTATATGCAAGAAATTCATAAATATATATTAGATATATTACTTTAAAATATTTGTAAACATAAAAGTAGGAGGTCCTTACTGAATTGTTCAATACCGAGAATAAACCAAAATATAAATTTTTAGAGCCAAGCTTATCAAATAATCGTCCTTCCCTCTCTCCCTCCTTCCACCCTCCTTGTTCTATCCTTCCCCACCTCCATCTTCTGTATCTCCCTTCTTCCTTCTCATCCCCCTTCCTTCCTTTCTTTCTGTCTCTGTTTATTTTAGTACCTCAATATTCTATTACTGATTTTTAATAAGCAAGCATGCATTCTAAAAGACTTAATATCATAGACAAGAAGTGTCTTTGGGGGCTGGCGCTGTGGCACAGCAGGTTAATGCCCTGGCCTGAAGTGCCAGCATCCCATATGGGTGCCGGTTCGAGACTTGGCTGCTCCACTTCCTATCCAGTTCTCTGCTATGACCTGGGAAAGCAGTAGAAGATGGCCCAAGTCTTTGGGCCCTTGAACCCATGTGGGAGACCCAGAAGAAGCTCCTGGCTCCTTGCTTTAGATCGGCACAGCTCCGGCCATTGCAGCTAATTGGGGAGTGAACCATTGTATGGAAGACTCCTCTCCTTCCTTCCCTCTCTCCCTCTCTCCCTCTCTCCTTCTCTCCCTCTCTCCCTCTCTCCCTCTCTATCCTTATCTCTGTCTCTCCTCTCTCTGTGTAACTCTGACTTTCAAATAAATAAATCTTAAGGAAAAAAAAAAAAAAGAACTGTCTTGGGTCATGTTGTCTCTCATATGCAGAAAATCTTCAAGTTGCAGAAATTCTTGCCTTATCAGCTGTGGTTTCTCTGCTTGAAAACTGTGAACACATTTCCTGGCAATGGAAATTTTAATATCATGGAACACTTTCTGACATTTGCATGTCCTGCCAGATGTTGTTTCTCTGTTGTTTGCAGTATAACCTTAGTAATTCAATGCTTATTTTTGGTATCACCAGATTAATTTATAGTTGAAATTCTGTTACCTAAATAAATGCATGTGAACTGTAAATAAAATGGATATGTTTATTTTAAGATCTACTTTATTTATTTTGAAAGGCAGACTTACAGAGAGAGGAGAGACAGAGATAGAGGTCTTCCTTAAGCTGGTTCACTCCCCAAATGGCCACAACAGCCAGGGGTGGGCCAGGCTGAAGCCAGGGTCCAGGAGCTTCTTCCAGGTTTCCCACATGGGTTCAGGGACCAAGGACCAAAGACCATCTACCAGTGCTTTCCAAGCACATTAACATGGAGCTGGACTGAAAGAGGAGCAGCTTGGACTTGAACTGGCACCCATATGGGACTCCAGTGTAGCTGCTGGCTGTTTAACCCGATATCCCACAGAACTGGCCTCTCAAATGGATAGGTTTAAAAGTGACAAGAGGGGCCGGTGCCGTGGCTCACTTGGTTAATCCTCTGCCTGCAGCGCTAGTATCCCATATGGGCGTCAGGTTCTAGTCCCAGTTGCTCCTCTTCCAGTCCAGCTCTGTGCTGTGGCCCAGGAAAGCAGTGGAAAATGGCCCAAGTGCTTGGGCCCTGCACCCGCATGGGAGACCAGGAGGAAGCACCTGGCTCCTAGCTTCGGATCGGCACAGGTCCAGCTGTAGCAGCCATTTGGGGAGTGAACCAGCAGAAGGAAGACCTTTCTCTCTCTCTCTCTCACTGTCTAACTCTGCCTGTCAAATAAAACAAAAAAAAGTGACAAGAAATTAGTGGTCAAATCTCTGCATATTGTTTTCCATAAGCATATTATATCTCCTTTATCTTTTACTGCTGCTGTGGAAATATTGATTATGTCTTAGCTATAGTATTTTGCTGTTGCATACCATATTTACTTTTAACACACAAACATGAGGTTTCATTATAATATTCTTTGTTTTTAGTTTTATTTCTCAAATTAAACATCTTCCTATCCATATTCGTCACCATTTAAAACAAAAGTACTTTATAATTTTAACTTTGTTTCATTTTTAATGTATTTATATCTACCGTGTATATACAAAATGGGAAATATTAAAATGGATTCTCAGATTCCAGTTTTCTGGCATATTTGTGTGTCTTTGTATATGTTTCTATATTATCTCTATTTCATGAGAATACTATTTCCTCTCCTAATACATAACCTCTTTCCTTTCATCAGCAATGCATCCACTATTGCTAGTACTGTTTGCATGTTGCAGTGAAATAGAATTGCCTTGGATCGTCAGTGAATCATGTTGTAGATTGTTACATGTTGGCTCAAGTTTGATTCCATGATTTTCTCCACAGTTGTGGTCATACCATCTATCCCTCACCCAAGTTTGAACCATGGATTCCTTGCCAAGTTAATTCCTGAGCAGAGTTTTGCCCACTCATTTTACAAAGGTAATATTGACTTATTTCCTGGCCTGCGTGGCATCCTTATGTAATGGGTTGTTATAAAATAAATATTCATTATGTAATTATTTATAAACGTGTACATACCTTAGGTTTATGGAGATACGATATGTTGTATTTATACATGGCTGTTGATAGCAAAATATTGAGTTTGTATATGTGCTTCATTATATTTTTTAAGTATCATCTGTAAATTGAGGATACATATTTATATGAATGTTTACATGCACACTAGTAACACTTAACAGAGACTACAGAAGGATAACACCTTCATCATGAGACTAAAGTACCTAAAATAGATGATAAAATTTTGACTCAGTAGGGAAAAAATGCCCAAAAACAAGCCTTAAAAGCATCAAGCCGTGCTATAAATTTTTGAACTTGTAGTCAGAACACAATCCCAATACTCTGGGTTTTTTTTTTTTTTTTTTTTTTTTTACTTCTAAGAGTATTTGTTTTCATTTCATTCGAAAGACAAAGACAGAGGTAGACTATCTGCTGATTCATTCCCCAAATAACTGCAACTGCTGGGATTGGGTCTAAGATATGAGCATCTCAAGTGGCTTCTTAACCACTGTTCTAAATTCCCATCTCTGATTTGAACTTTTAAAGGTGAAATCAGTTGGCTTTTTTGTCAGGCACCTGAAATGTTTTTCATGAATTTCATGTTTCAAACAAGCAAGCATAGTAACTTGTTTTTCCATAGTAGATAAGATCGTAGAAAATAAACACATCAGTAGATTTGAGGTAAGTATTTTCTTTGATATGTTTCCCAATTTAAGTCTCTTGATCTTTAGGAATTAACTTATTTTGATCATTCTTAAAAGGTTATCATATATCATTTAATTAATTTGATAGAATGTTTTATGTTTTATTTTCCAGTACCAAATGGTCTATAAAAAGAAAATTCATGGATCTGAAATCCATTTCTTTAATGAAATGTTTATATTTTATTAAAACTGTAGAAGATGAATCACCAGGGCTAGCTATTGATGAATACTGAATATATATTTTGAAGTTATATGATTCTTAGGTTCATTTTGGATGTCAAAAATGCATATTTTGAATTCTAAAGTTTGCATTTCATCAACTTACTGATATGCGTAAATTTGAAAATGTTTGCAAGAAAATAAACTTAAATTGTGGTTTCATTTCCATAAACTTTAAAAAATATCTCGTGTCTCTGTGATACTATTTTTTATTGCATCTCTGTTATCGAAATAAAACAAGAAACAGGTTAGATGTTATTTATTCCCATAAATATCATTATTGCCTGTTCAAATTAGATAAGTTAGCAATAAAAAAAAATTATTGTCACAGCATAAACTTTAAAAATTTGTATTCTAGTGTTTCTTTAAAGTATTTGTGTAAGCATTTCTTTTAAGGAATCACTCTTTGCTTGAAACTTTTTATTTAGCTGTGATATGTTATTCAAATAAGTTAAAAGTATAGTAGCAATTGTCTATATTAATCATTTATCCCACACTTTAAAGTGAACAACAAGGTTTTTGTAATTACATTCTTTTTCTTCTTTTAATGTTTGTCTGATTATGTTTTTTGAAGTTTAGTTTTAACCAGTTGTATTTTTATTTTTGTACTTATTTATCTTCATTCATTCATTCATTCAAAAGGCAACATTACAGAGAGGAGAGAGAGAGACATCTTCTGTCTGATGGCCTTCTCTCCAAATGGCCACAATGACTGACCAGGGATAGGCCAGGCTGAAGCCAGGAGCCAGAAACTTCTGGGTCTCTCACATGGGTGCAGGGGCCCAAGGACCTGGGTCATCTTTTGCTAATTTCCCAGGTGCATTACCCTAGTTGGATCAGAAGTGGAACAGCTAGGATTTGAATCAATGCCCATATGGGATGCGAGTGCTGCAGACCATGGCTTTACACTACTGCACCACAGCACTGGCCCCTGTTTATTTATTTTTTAAATTTTATTTATCTTATTTAAAGTGTAGACTTAGAGAAAGAGAGAAAGAGTTCTCCCATCTGCTGGTTTATGCCTCATATGGCCACAACAGCCAGAGCTGAAGAAAACTAAAGCCAGGAACCAGTAACTTAATCCACATCCCCCACATGGGTGCAGGAGCTCAAGCACTTGGGCTGTCTACCACTGATTTACCAGGTACATCAACAGGGATCTGGATCGGAAGTGGAGCAGCTGGGACTCAAACCAGGATCCATACTGGATCCTGGGACTGCTGGCAGTGGCTTAACCCGCTATGCCAAATTACAAGCCCCAATTATTTATTAAATTATCCAAAAGTGTCAGCTGGTCATGTATTTAGGGAAAAGAACATAAATTTTACAAATACCTTTATGAGCACTTACCTGGATAACTATTGAAGTCCTTCATTCCCCTATCACTCACTTATTTTAGCTTGTTATTGAACCTTTTTAAAACCTGAATTAATTGAGTCTTCTTTATAATATTGATTGGCCCTTAGTTCATACTCTTATTCCTTCTTGGAGTATTGCCAACAATACAATTGCCAGTAATACTTCTTGCCTCTACTCTCTCAATACATTACTGACAACAGTTTTTAAAGTAGCACTGAAATATGTACATACATAATGTAGTAGACATAATTTATATAGTGTAGTACATGAATATAATAAATATTTGCATATATAATGGATAGTTTTTCTTTTTAAAAGTTCCTAAAGGCTCTATGATTTGGAGAGCAAAGTGATTATATTTTATCTTGTATTATCAAGACTAATGCATTTTTGACTTTCTGGATTACAATAAAATACATCCAAAGTGGTTTCCTCACCTCTTCTCTTACTGATCATCAGTTTTTAGTTTTGTGGCTTATGTGATTATTTAAAATGCATGTCAAATTATGTCCCTTCTTAAAATTTTAGTAGCACTTAGAGTAAAATTTCACAAGTGTCCTTAATAAAATGACAGTTGATTACCTTTGCAGTTTGGTCTGCTTGGTGGAATTGTCCATCCACAGATCAATGTGTAAAGGGAATGTGGTTATATATTATTGATCACTGTTATTCTTATACTCACTGTGAAAGTCAGAGCAGCTCTTAGTTCTGTAATTATACCAAACATTTTCCTGCTTCAGAATCTTTGTGCCTTGATCTTGGATTTGGCTGTCTCTTTTCCTATTTTTTGTCACTCAGGTACTGGCTTTAAAGTCACCTCCTCACAGGGACTGTCCCTGACTCCTGGGCAAACATGGCTTCATTCCCCACTTCTTTTTTCCTTAAGACTGTATACATCTGAATGATGTATAGTGTGTTGTGATATATATCTACAGGTAGAATGATTTAATTAAAGTGATTAACATATATACCACTTCACATACTTATCATTTTTTGTGCTAAGGATATTAAGATTATTTTCTTAAAAATTTTCAAGTATGCGATGCATTATTACTATCATGGTTACTATGCTAATATATTGATGTACAGAACTTATTCTTCCTAACTGAAACTTTATACTCTTTGTCCCACATCTCCCTGGCTCCTTGTAACCACCATTCTACTCTCTACTTCTGTGTAAATAAAATTAAGTGTTTATTAAGTAAATTCTTATATTCATATAAAAGCACAACTTTTTAATACTGCAAATATATTAATTTTCTCTTAATTTTAAAATTAATGGTTTCATAGAGGTACATTATGTGAATAATTCTAATTTATTTTATAGATACTCAAGTATTTTTATTAATATAATCTTTCCAAAACTCTTATTCAACATCTTAGTGATGTTCAATATATTTAAGTTATTTAATGGTGGAAGTGATGTGTAGTTATCCCTAGAATTTTTTTTTAAACTTCAACTATGAAAAACAATGTAAATATCTATTTTTAGTATCAAAGGACCAGTAGTAGCCTATCTCCTCTTTCTTTCACCTTCTTTGACTCCTTTTCAATTAACTTCATTATATATTTTCTTTCTTTTTTTTTTTTTTTTTTTTAACAGGCAGAATTAGAGAGAGAAACAGAGAAAGGTCTTCCTTCCGTTGGTTCACTCCCCAAATGGCCGCTATGGCTGGCGCACTGCGCTGATCCAAAGCCAGGAGCCAAGTGCTTCCTCTGGTCTCCCAAGCAGGTGCAGGGGCCCAAGCACTTGGGCCATCCTCCACTGCCTTCCCGGGCCACAGCAGAGAGCTGGACTGGAAGAGGAACAACCAGGACAGAATCCAGTGCCCCAACCGGGACTAGAACCTGGGGTACTGGCGCTGCAGGCGGAGTATTAGCCAGTGAGCCATGGCGCTGGCCTATTTTCTTAATAATCTAGTTATTTTCTGCTATGTGCTAGACATTGTGATATATAATAGTGAGTAAGAAGTCCCTATCTCTATGAAACTAACAATCTAATGACAGAGATACACTTTTAGAAACCATACACTTAAATATAAAATTGCAAATCTGTTCGCTATCATAAGAAATAAATTTTTAGATTATTATGAGTATATAAAAGAAGAAAACTCACTTAGTTTGGGTACTGAGAAATGCTTGTTATAGAAGTGACATTTACATTGGAAACCAAAGAATGAGTTCAAAATTTGGTTCAAAGAATTGGGGACAGTAGAGGAACATTCCTGAAAAGAGACCAATCTGTTCAGAAAAATTGCATCTCACATTTGGGAAACATGTTGGTGGAATATAATCAGGGAAGTAGAAGCATCTCTGAGTTTATAGGTAGGTAGGAGCCCACTCATGTAGGATCTGTATACAGTATTAAGGACAATATAAATTGGGAAGAGGGATATTGTAGTGGTGTGTATTGCTGCTATAAAAATTATCATAGATCTAATGACTTAAAATGAGATAAATTTATTATCTTATAATTCTGTAGTCAGAAGTCCAACATTTATTTCACCAGGTGAAAATCAAGGCAGTAGCAAGTGTGCCTTTCTTTCTGGAGGATCTCAAAAGAATCCACTTTTCTTGCCTTTTCCATGTTTTAAAGGTTGCTATATTGCTTGATTCAAGAACATTCTTCATATTCCAGGAATGGTACCTTTCTCAGACCATTCATGTGTTGTCACATCTTCCTGTTGAACACAGCTAGGAAAGGTTTTCTGCTTCGAAGGACTCAGGAAGTCATATTGAGCCCACCTGGATAATCCAGGATAACTTATCCTTTTCAAGTCATTAGTGTTTATGGCCCTCTTGTCATGTAAGAGAACCTATATTTGGATTGTGGAAATTAGTATTTGGGTATATTTGGGGATTGGACATTATATGATCTAACAAGTGTCATAATACGATTTACAAATTTAACGGTGTTCTGGATAAAGTGGTGGTAAGGGTAGACTAGAGGGAGCATGCAGGAGAAATGGGTAAGCCATTAGGAGGCTGCTGCTTTCTAGCTCAGAGATGTATTGCTTAGGACTAGAACATAGTGGTAGTGGAATTGAAGAGAAAGATAACTTAGAGATAGATTTAGGAGGTAAAGTGGAGAGGGCATGGTAATAGATTGGATTGAGGCATGATACAATGTGAAATTAGAAAAACGACCGTTGGCTGTCTGATCTTAAGCCACTGAGGTAATAAAAAGATCATTTACTAAAACAGGCAAGATTAGAGGTAGATACAGTCAACGAGAATAACCAAGACTTCCTTTTTAAATGTGTTGGTTTTGAGGTATCTAAGCCTTTGGAAAGTTTAATCAAGCGAAGACCTCAAAGGCAATAGCCTTACAGGTTTCCTCATTTTCACAACATACTTAAGCCTTGCATTTTCCAGGTACAGTTTTCACAACTCTGAAATGGTGACTAATTTGTCTGAGGAAACAGGGAAAACCAGGAAGTTGTGATCAGAATTGGAACTTTGATCAATTTCATTACATTCCTGTTGTCTTTCTATTGTGGCTGTCTCCAGAAAAGCTGGAGAAATATTCAAAGCACCTCATATGCTAGAAATATTAAGGGGAGATAGAGATGATGAGTAATTTTTTGTGTAGGAGATACTGCTCTGGATAAATAAGGCAGAGCTGGGGAAGAGAAAGAGATTGCAGATAGGAAAGGGAATCCCTGGGACAGTGCTTGGGCTCTCATAGGACGTGACGGTGGTGATGATCTCATAAGATATGATGATAGTTATTAACTACTGGTAAAGTAGAACAGTAGTAGCAGCAGCAGGTGCAAAAATGTGAAGTGAGATTACTTTATGTGAAGCACTATTCACACATTATGTTCTTTCTCACAGCTCTATAATGTGTGTATAGTTATATGCCTGTTTTAAAGGAATGGGAATAAGTTTAATGGCTAATCCTAAGTCACAAAATTAATAAGTAATAAATAAGTCTTGACTGAAAATAAGTCTTAATTTCAAGGTCTAACCCTTCCTTAACCATTATATAATATGCAGTCTTGACTTTTGTAATTGATATCAATAGTCATGCTATACTTAGTTATTATATTAGTCCTTTTGGTATTACTTTAACAAAATACCTGTTACTGGTACCTCATAAGGAAAAAAATATTTTGATTCATAATTCTGGTGATAGGAAGGTCCAGAAAGCATGCTGCCAGCATTCTGGTGAGGGCCCACAGGCTGTGTCATAAAATGGCAGAAAAATAAAAAACAAACCAGCTGTGTTTAGAAAGGGCCAAATGTGAGGTGACCTCATTTTATAACAACCTGCTTTTGAAAGAGCCAATTCACTGTTAGACCAGCATTAATTTCCTTGAAGGGTGGTACCCCATGACCTAATTACCTTCTAGGCCCTACCTTTTTTTAAAAAAATATGCATTTTTTTTTTCATTTTGTATTTGAAAGGCTGAGAGACAGAAATCTCTGATCTGTTTATTTACTGCCGAAATGCCTGCAGCTGCCATGGCTGGGCCAGGCCAAAGCCAGGAGCTAAGATCTCAATCTGGTCTCAGATGTAGGTTGCAGGGACCCAAATACTTGAATTGTTACTACCAGGTTACATGTTAGTAGGAAGCTGAAATTGAGGAAAGAGGCAGGTCTAAAACCCAGGCACTTACATATGACATGTAGGTGTCCAAAGAGGGTATCCTACTGCTATGCCAAACATCTGCTACTAGACCCTATCTCTTTTAGGTCCCACAACTTCTTACCATCACTACAGCAGAGGCCGCACTTCCAACATATAAACATTTAGAGGACATATTCAAACTATACTCAAAGCATAGCAGTTGTATCTCTTTTTCTGCAACTCAAGAAAAAGTCCAAAAAAAACAAATGTATGTTGACATTTTATTGTTGATTTTAATGATTACCTTCATTACCTCATAGAAATGCTATAGGGTGAGAAGCATCATTATATTCTTAAATCTGAATATATGAAATACATGAAATTAATTCATCTTATATAAATAAATTCAAAAAGATCAAATTAATGTTCACAATCAACAAAAAAGAGAAATGCTTGATGTATTTCAATGAGAGTTGTGCTTTTGTCCATTGAGAAGAAAAACAATAGGTAAAAACATATAGTCTTAGAATTTTAGCAATGAACTACATTGAATCTGTTCTCTTTATATTAATATCACATTAACATGAGAATTGAGAGGACTGTATTGTAATTATCATGCATTTGTTGTGACCCTGAGAATCTGGTGTATTAATAAAATACTTGGGCAAGAGCAAAGACAAAAATATATATATGAACATTTTATAAATTTTAATTAATAATAATAAATTAAAAATATAAAAATTGAAACTAAAGTTTAGTTTTAAACCTAAATTGGTTACAGTTTTCAGAAGAATGATATACTATGGATCTTCTAAACACTTCAAAAAAGCAGTTAACCCACTAGTAAATGTTATCAAGATCAACTTTTTCAGTTTTTTGGAAAATAACCCAATGCTTATAACAGTGAAAAGGGTGTTAATGTCAGAAAAACTGCAAAGTCTTTATGAGAACATTATGCTTTATAATGGTTTAATCTAGCGCATAGCTATCTACCTTTCCCCAGCTCTGTGGTACCCTTAAAACACAGATGCCAAAGAACCATGATATCTAAAACCCAGTAATGTAGCAGCTATTAGAAAACAACAGGCTAGGTTTGGAGTTCCTTAGAAAGTCCCATCCCTAGAGCATTGTAGATATTTGACCTTTCTGGAAGTTCCCTCAAAGAACTCCATTCATAGTCATTATGTCACTCAATCCAGAGCTTGACGAGAAGAGTTCTATTTCCAAAGTGTTTGTGAAAAATCATCACTAATATTTCTAAAATGACAACTGCCTGAAGTGGCAATGCTTTTTGAGCAAAAAAGACCCTTGCCAAAAACCTTCATTTAAGATCTGAGAGAAGGTGACATTGGGATGTAACAGGTACAGCTGCTGCCTGTGACTCTGACATCCCATATGGATGCCGATCTGTGTCCCAACTGTTCCACTTCCAAACCAGCTCCCTGCTAATGGCCTGAGAAAAGCAGCAAAAGATGGCACAAGATGAAGCTCTTGGCTTTGAACTGGCCTAGCCTGGGCCTTCATGACCAGCTGAGGAGTGAACCAACAGATGGAAGATCTCTGCCTCTGTCTCTCCCTTTCTCTCTATAATTCTAATTTTCAAATGAATGAATGAGAGATGGACTTCTGAATGAATGAGTGAATAAATGAATGAATGAATGAATCTTTAAAAAATACAGAATCTGTGTGTTAAATATCCATATTCCTGGGGCAATACTTAGGCTCAAGAAGGACCTAAGAAAGCATTAGTTATCTCATTTATGGCTGACTTTGAGGCCCTGCACAAAACGAATTGCAGACTGAAGAAAAATTTTGAACTGTAGTAACTTTGCAAGCATCCTCCCTGCCGCTTCACACAACTCTCTGACAAGGGGTTGAAGATTTATCAGTTTAAGGCATTGAGTGCATTATTGCTCCAATCATAAGCTGATAACTAGCTTAACTGAGCAGAGGCTTAAGTGGCTGCAAATGATGAAACATGATTTTCAGGAGAGCCAATAAACAAACAGTACAACACAAACAGTGGGAAGTGTCTCCTTTTCAAGATTGATGCTTATTTAAAATGTCCACTTCTCAACAAAAATTATAAAACAAGCAAAGAAACAAAAAAATGTGATCAACATAGGGTAGGGGAAGCAGCTGATAGAAAGTGCCTCTAAGAAACCCAGATATTGGTCTTCCTAGATAAACACTTTAAATCAGCTGTTATACATTTAATGAAATTAGTAAAGGAAAAATTTTCTAAAGACTTTAAAGTGTGCAGGAAAGAGAGGATCAGGAAAGTTTAGGCAGTGGATACTAAGTTAAAATTAGATGGAAGATGTAAGTTCTCCTGTCCTATTGCATAGTAAGGAAACTAAACTGATAATATGATGCATATTTCCAAAAAGCTACAAAGAAATGCAAATATTGAGGAGACAGATGTGCTTCCCATGATTTGAACATTGCAGAATGTGTTCATGTATTAAAACATCACACAGGCCAGCGCTGCGGCTCACTAGGCTAATCCTCCGCCTGCGGCACCAGTACCCCAGGTTCTAGTCCCGGTTGGGGCACTGGATTCTGTCCTGGTTGCTCCTCTTCCAGTCCAGCTCTCTGCAGTGGCCCGGGAGGGCAATGGAGGATGGCCCAAGTGCTTGGGCCTTGCACCCGCATGGGAGACCAGAAGAAAGCACAGGCTCCTGGCTTCGTATCTGCACAATGTGCCGCCTGGAGTGACCATTAGGGGGTGAACCAATGGAAGGAAGACCTTTCTTTCTGTCTGTCTCTCTCACTAACTCTGCCTGTAAAAAAAAAAAAAAAAAAAAAAAAGCAGACAGTGCTCTGTAAATATGTACTATTTTTGAAGCCAGTGTTAAAAGTTTTTAAAAAAATTAAAATTAATTTAAAATATGAATATGATGTCTCACCAAATAGAGAATAACAACAAAGAAATATAGCAAAGGACCAACTGCAAGTTCTGGAGTTGGAAATTACAATAGCTAACATGAAAAATTCACTAGAGGTTTCAGCTGATTTGAGTTGGCAGAAGAATCAGAATATTGAAGATAGGTCAGTTATCCTAGACTGAGGAATAACAGCAACAAAGGCATGAAGAAAAGTGAACAGAGCCTCACAGACCTGTGGAACACCATTAAGTGAATCAACAAACAGATAGTGGGAATCCAGAGGACAGACAAAGCTAGGGTCAGAAAAAATATTTGAAAAAACATCAGGCTGAAAACTCCCCACATTTGATAGAAATATGCATTTTTACAGAGCTCAGTGTACCCAAAATAGGATAAACTAAAAGAGACCCATACTTAATTGCAGTATAGTCAAAACAATTGTTGATGTTTCTTTGTGCTTAAGAGTATCTTCTCAACTACCATTGTGTTTATTATGGGAATATACTTTAGAAATAATATGGATTCCTAACTTGTATTATTTTCATACATTTAGCAAAAAAAAAGGCAAACATTGCAGCCTTTGTGTAAAATAAACTTTTATATTGATTTTAAATCCTCGTGTGTGGCTTCTAGCCTCTTTATATTAAGGTTAATTTTTATAAAACAATTAATTTTGCATTTAGAGATTTAAAATAAACTAAACATACAATTACATTAATTACTTATAGCTTTTTACATTTTATTTTAAGCTACAGTGATTTATTTTTTAATATTGACATTTAAAAACAATATAAATTTTAGTACTGTGCTAACGAGGATCTATATGTTTCATTAATGGTGTTCCTTATTTTAGGGAATTTGGAAAAACACCAATTTTAGTAATTGCATATGCAAAAAATATCAAAACACTTCATTAATCACTGTAAAATATGATTTTGGAGGAAGGAATGTGATAATGCGGTTCCCATGTACACATCATGTCATTTGCTTACCTTAACCCTATATGTTTTCCAAAATGTATTAGATAAACTCATTAGGTTCAGTTATAAAGAATTACAAAAGAGGCATCTGGCATCCACCTGCCTGTTTCTGATAATGTTAAGATTGCTCAGTCTAATGTTTCTGTTTTGTGTACCTACCAACAGAAACTGATGAGAACTACTGGAAACTTAGAAGCTTGCTGTCATTAATATAACCTGCACCGATGCAATCAGTTACTATGGAAGTCACTGGGTTGAATACTCAAAGTACTTTAATGTTACAAAGAAGTTTTTGGAAACTTAAATGATCTAACCTGAAGTTGATGCTGCATACTGATAGCATGTTCTGTGATAAATATTTAAACAATGAAAAATTAAAATGAATTTTTTGACTAATCATCGCATTTTTATTTGCAATTGATATACAATTTTCCATTAGAATTTACTTTTTATGTTTATATAATTTGCACAGGGTATGCTTTACAAAACATAAGATTACTTCACAAAGTATGTTAAAATGAATACTATGCTAAAACAATGCATAAGTTTAAAGAATTTTGCACAAGTATAAACAGTTTATAATTCCATTTTCCATGAACTTATTGAAGCATATTCATATCTGAAAATTTTTACTGAGACGCAAATTGAGTACCCTTTATCTGAAATGCTTGAGACCAAAAATGTTTTGAATTTTGGATTTTTTCATGTATCATAAATTTGAATATGTGTGTGTATGTTGTATGTGTGTGTGTTTATATATTTATATATATATATATATATAGAGAGAGAGAGATCTTGTGGAGATGACTAAAACCTAAACGCAAAATTCATTTATGTTTTATGTACACCTTAACACATAGCCTAAAGGGAATTTTTTTAAAAGCTTTATTTATTTATTTATTTGAAAGGCAGAGTGACTGAGAGAGAGGGAGAGACAGTGATCTTCCATCTGGTAGTTCATTCCCCTAATGGCATCAGTAGCCAGGGCTGGGCCAGTCTGAAGCCAGGATTCCAGAACTCTATCCAGGTTTCCCACATGGTTGGTAGAAGCCCAAATACTTGAGCTAAATTCTGCCTTCTCATGTACATTAGCAGTTAGCTGGAATGGAAGCAAAGTAGCGGGGAATCAAACCAGCACTCTAATAAGGGATGTTGGCGCTGTAACCTGCAGCTTGACCTGCTGTGCTACAATGCTGGTCCTCAACCAGCATTATACTGCTGTATAAATATACTGATGAACTATTTGAAAAATTTTAATACTTGGTATTAATAAACTTTTCATTTCATTTTATAATAAATAATTTACCATTTAAATTGAGATTCCACATATCTAGTTAGTGAATTATATATTTTACTGCTTATTGAGTGTTAGTTGATCAGAAAGGCAAAGAAGGATATAGATGTTCACAAAAATCTTTGAATGTGGTATCTTGTAAATACTAAATGAAAGGGTTTAATTCTTAGATATTTTGTTATTAAAACACTTACATTTGCAACACAACTTGACAAGTTTTAACTTTTAATATTATCTGTTAATATAAAATGCACCATAAATAAATATATCTAGACATTATATCAGTGTAAAGCCAAAACTCTAGGTCAGATATATAAATCAACTGCATTGAGAATAAGTGCTAGACTTAACTGTATGCCTTTTAAAAGCGCTGTAGGAAAAGTTGGCCCATGTTGTTGTTATTTTGTTTCTGCCTTTACATTCCCTGTCCAAGTGTATAGATAGTGACCATTGCTATTTAATTCTCTTTGATAATTTTCTGCCAGTGTTTTCTCTCCAAAAGTATAGAATTAATAGATGGAAATGCATGTTAAATTCACTGGTATCTTTGTTAGTGGAGATGGCTGCCTCAGCCATCTTCTCATTCTATATTCTAGGTTATTTCATCCACTTACAGATTTTCTCCTATTGCTTCAGTTTGAATGGTCTCAATTATATGCCTGCTGTTCTCTTGAGTTACAGACACATAAACAATCCAGAGAATCTGCTCACTCAGTGATATAAAATTTAATTCTTTAGTCTCTAGGTGGGGGAAAATCTCCTTTTCTTCCTTTCTCAATTAGTGGCACGTGATCATTCTTTATTAAATCAAGTTAGATATTCGGGGAACGTCTTGATTCTTCTCTTCCCTCTTACTTCTAAAGTTATCATTCTACTTTAATTCTTAAACTTTTATAAAAATTTCTGAGATGTTTTGTTGTCTTTATTTCCTACCTATTTTCTTCAGTGGTGCTTTGTTTAGCATTACTAAGATTATCTTCTCAAACCTATAAGGACTTATTTTAATTTTGGAAACAGTAGAGAATATATCCTATTTTTATATTGATCATATAGTGTTTGAACATTATAATATTAAAAAACTAACTTTTTATTCTTTCAGGTGTAGCATTCTTGACCAAGTTAACAAACAGTTAAAATTAAACCTATTTGATAAACATGAGGAAAGCTACCCATACCAGATTGCATTTTGACTGGTATATGTTTTTGTTCATTTAAATGAATATTAGCACATATATTCATATAGACTGGAATATTATTGTAAATACATTAATATATCATTTTAATTCCATTTGAATAAAAAAGGAAAATCAAAAGGGAAAACAATAATTTTGGCAAATTTCAAAAGAAACTGAAATGTAAGCATCTCAGATCTCTTTTCCTTTGAAAATTTGTCAAAACTATTCTGAAAATCTTTGTGAAATCTTTCACATCCTAAGTAAATTAGAATGCCATGCCAGCCAGCGCCGCGGCTCAACAGGCTAATCCTCTGCCTAGCGGCGCTGGCATCCCGGGTTCTAGTCACCGTCGGGGCGCCATATTCTGTCCCGGTTGCCCCTGTTCCATGCCAGCTCTCTGCTGTGGCCTAGGAGTGCAGTGGAGGATGGCCCAAGTTCTTGGGCCCTGCACCCCATGGGAGACCAGGAGAAGCACCTGGCTCCTGCCATCGGATCAGCGCGGTGTGCCGGCCGCAGCGCGCCAGCCACGGCGGCCATTGGAGGGTGAACCAACAGCAAAGGAAGACCTTTCTTTCTGTCTCTCTCTCTCTCTCACTGTCCACTCTGCCTGTCAAAATAAATAAATAAATAAATAAATAAAGAATGCCATGCCACTAATCTACATTCAACAGATTATCAAAGTGACTAGACAGGATCAAGAATCAAAACTGTTACTAAGCAAATCAGTTTATATTATCTTCAACTCATTAGTACATTTTTGTATAAAACTTTCAGGAAATTGTAATTCAGTAGTATCATTAAAACAACACTAATCTGTGTTTTTACTAGTGATTTCACAAAAAGCTTTTTAGTATATGATTTGCTGAAGCAAGCACTCACAAGATGATTTTTAAAAATTTTATTTATTTATTAGAAAGAGAAAGGGTGAGCCAACACTGTGGCATGGCAGGTAAAGCCTACACCTGTGGCTCCAGTATCCCATATGGGTGCTGGTTCGAGTCCCAGCCACTCCACTCCCAATCCACCTCCCTGCAAATGTACCTGGGGAAGCCATGGAAGATGTCCCAAGTCTTTGGGCCCCTGCACCCACTTGGGAGACCTGAAAGAAGCTCTTGGCTCCTAGCTTTGAACTTTGCCCAGCTCTGGCCATTGCAGCCATTTGAAGAGTGTACCAGTGGCTGGAAGATCTCTCTCTCTGCCTATTTCTCTCTCTCTTTCTCTCTCTCTCTCTCTCTCTCTCTCTCTCTCTCTTTCTCTGTAACTCTGACTTTCAAATAATTAAATACATATGTAAAAAAATTAGAAAGTGTGTGTGGGAGGGGTTTATTCCATTCACTGGTTCATTCCCCAAATGCCAGCAGCTGCTTCCATTGAACAGTACTCCAGTATGGAAAGTGGACATCTCGAGAAGAGTTTAACCCACTATCCCACCAGTGTTGCCCCTCACAAAAAGCTTTATGAAATATCTTGCTGACATCACGATAGCGTGTTCCTGTGTTGGTCAGTCTCTTGATTTATTATCCTAATAAACCTTTCAAACAAACAATAAACTAAGAAAGTTTTAATGAAGCTATAGATTTAAAATTTTCAAAACAATTTCATATGTCCTTATTTTACAAAATATAAAATTAAATATGAGTAAAGATAATAAGGATAGCTAACATTTACTGTGTTTTTACTTTCTGTAGGATATACATGTTATTTATCTATAGCATTTAAAAGTAATTTTTTTTCTAAATGACTTTAATTTTATGATTATTATTATGCCCATTATTTTCAGATACACTTTTCAAGGTGATCATTTGAACTTGGTAACTTTTTATTGTATGGGGGCCAGCTGTGCAGCTGGTTAAGCTGCTGATTGTGACTCTGGCATCACATGTCAGAGCATCCATTGGAGTCCTGGCTGCCCCACTTCCCATCCAGCTCCTTGCTCTCGTGCCTGGGAAGGCAGCAGGTGGCAGCCTAAGTACTTGGACCTCTGCCACCCATGTGGCAGAATCCAGATGGAGTTCTGGCTCCTGGCTTCAGTCTGGCCCAGCCCTAGTTGTTGTGGCTATTTGGGGAATGAAGGCACCAGTAAATAGAAGATCTCTTTTGTTCTTTATCACTCTACTTTTTAAAGAAATAAAATTAATCTTGTAAGAGGAAAAACTGTTGGAATTAAAAAACATTTTATTATATGAAGAACTTCATTATTTTGCCTTGGCTTAAAAGATTTGTAGGAATTCGACATTTTTTAAAAAAATTTATTTATTTATTTGGAAGTCAGAGTTATACAGAGAGAGGAAAGTCAGAGAGAGGTGTCTTCCACTGGTTCACTCCCCAATTGGCTGCAATGGACAGAGCTATGCCGATATGAAGCAAGGAGCCTCTTCCGGCTCTCCCATGCGGTGCAGGGGCTCAAGAACCTGGGCCATCTTCTACTGCTTTCCCAGGTTACTGCAGCAAGCTGGATCAGAAGTGGGTCAGCCAAGACTGGAACCAGCGCCCATATGGGATGCCAGCACTGCAGGCGGTGGCTTTACCCGCTATGCCACAGCGCCGGCCCCAAGGGGTTTGACATTTTAAGATGTTTTTCATTTCTTTTTTTTTTTTTTTTGCTAAGATACAGCAGTCATTTTTATTTAAAGAGCTATTTCAATAAAAACCATAGATTTCCAAGCATTAAAAAGTAATTTAACTTTGCCATCACCAATAACCAAGAAATCTTTTTTTAAAAAAATATACAATATTGACCAGAAAAACATAGAATACATAATGTTAAAGAGAGAAAAAGTCAAAACAGAGAAATTCAAATTGTGGTCATAATTAGTTCTATTAAACGATTGACCAATTTTTATCATTAAGGAGGTTATAGGGAAGCTACCAAAGTGAACTTCAAAAGCCTAGCAGTAAAAGTGATTGTAATGTCAATAAAACTCTGAAACATATCAAATAACTGCTAAGTAGTACTAATCCACTGTGTCTTTGAACCTGTATATGCCTTTTTAAAGCTGATGTTTTTCATTTCATGTATTTTAATTGATAATAGTAAATATATGTCTCATATCGTATTTATGTTTCTGATTCAATTATAAAACTGAAATTTGTATTTATTCACAAATAATGAGCATGATTAGTATTCCTAAATAATTACCCTTAAAGGCACACAAGACTAACTCTAGAGCAGCACTACTTCATAACTAAAGTATTTATCATTTTGAATTAATTTTTATGTACTTTGCATGTTTCAAATTCTTCCTTATTTTATATACTTTATATGTAATTTTAAAATGATGTTTTTAGCTAGTTTCAGTATTTTCAGAATTTCCATATTTATTGAAGCACCAAAGAAATTATAAAATTGCTTCATATTTTTTTAAACTTTTATTTAATGAATATAAATTTCCAAAGTACAGCTTATGGATTACAATGGCTTCCCCACCATAACGTCCCTCCCACCCGCAACCCTCCCCTTTCCCACTCCCTCTCCCTTTCCATTCACATCAAGATTCATTTTCGTTTCTCTTTATATACAGAAGATCAGTTTAGCATACATTAAGTAAAGATTTCAACAGTTTGCTCCCACACAGAAACATAAAGTGACAAATACTGTTTGAGTACTAGTTATAGCATTAAATCTCAATGTACAGCACACTAAGGACAAAGATCCTACATGAGGAGTAAGTGCACAGTGACTCCTGTTGTTGACTTAACAAATTGACACTCTTGTTTATGGCATCAGTAATCACCCTAGGCTCTTGTCATGAGCTGCCAAGGCTATGGAAGCCCCCTGAGTTCACTGACTCTGATAATTTTTAGACAAGGCCATGGTCAAAGTGGAAGTTCTCTCCTCCCTTCAGAGAAAGGTACCTCCTTCTTTGATGACCCGTTCTTTCCACTGGGATCTCACTCGTGGAGATCTTTCATTTAGTTGTTGTTGTTGTTGTTGTTGTTGTTGTTTTTCGCCAGAGTGTCTTGGCTTTCCATGCCTGAAATACTCTCATGGGCTTTTCAGCCGGATCCGCATGCCTTAAGGGCTGATTCTGAGGCCAGAGTGCTGTTTAGGACATTTGCCATTCTATGAGTCTGCTGTGTATCTCACTTCCCATGTTGGATCATTCTCTCCCTTTTTGATTCTATCAGCTAGTATTTGCAGACACTATTCTTGTTTATGTGATCCCTTTGGTTCTTAGTCCTATCATTATGATCAATTGTGAACAGAAATTGATCACTGGGACTAGTGAGATGGCATTGGTACATGCCACCTTGATGGGATTGAATTGGAATCCCCTGGTATGTTTCTAACTCTACCGTTTGAGGTAAGTCAGCCTGAGCATGTCCCGAATTGCACATCTCTTCCCTCTCTTATTCCCACTCTTATATTTAACAGTGATCACTTTTCAGTTAAGTTTCAGCATTTAATTAGAATTGTGTATTGATTACAGTATTCAACAAAAGTATTAAGTAGAACAAACAAAAAAAATACTAAGAGGGATAACATATCAAGTTGCTCATCAACAATCAGGGTGAGGGCTGATCAAGTCACCGTTTCTCACAGTGTTCATTTCACTTTAACAAGTTTCCTTTTTGGTGCTCAGTTAGTTGTCACCTATCAAGGAGAACAAGTGGTATTTGTCCCTTCGGATTGGCTTATTTCACTCAACATAATGTTTTCCAAATTCCTAACAGGGATCACATTTCAGTTAAAATTTAAACACCTAAGAATAATTTTGTGTTAATTACAGAGTTCAACCAATAGTACTAGAACAAAAAAAATACTAAAGTGGATAAAGTATTACATTGTACATCAACCGTCAGGACAAGAGCTGATCAAGTCACTGTTTCTCATAGTGTCCATTTCATTTCAACAAGTTTCCCCTTTGGTGCTCCGTTAGTTGTCGCCGATCAGGGAGAACATATGATATTTGTCCCTTTGGGACTGGCTTAATTCACTCAGCATGATGTTTTCTAAATTCCTCCATCTTGTTTCAAATGACTGGGTTTCGTTGTTTTTGACTGCTGTATAGTATTCTATAGAGTACATATTTTTAAGTAAAATGATAGTGAAGAATAAGGATTCTGTTGCCTGAATGATAGCTAACAATGAAAGAATAAAAAGTGAACATCATATAATTATTTATTGTAAGCTTGTTCCAAAAAATGGTTCCTGATGCTTTCATCGGCATAATTTTCTGACACTTTCCTTTCAAAGACATAATTTTAAAATGCTAGATGATTTATGAAAAAAAATGGAGTATTTTGATGCTTTAAGCAAAATGACAAGTGTATATGATGGTATGATTTAACTTAATTGTTTTATGCATAACCAGTTAGTAAATTTTGAGTTTCATACAGCTTTTATTTGTGTTTATTCTAAGAACATTTTATTAGTAATACAAGATTTTCACATGTGAAGTTTTTAAAACCTATTTTTTTCATTATAGAAACACCAGCTGCATTTCCTGACACTATAAAGGAAAAGGAAGCACCAACTCCTGGTGAAGATATTCAGCTAGAAAGTTCAATTCCTCATACAGATTCAGGGATTGGAGAAGAGCAGGTGGCTAGCATCCTGAATGGGGCAGAATTAGAGCCTAGTGCAGGTCCTGATGCCATGAGTGAACTCTTATCCACTTTGTCATCTGAAGTAAAGAAATCACAGGAGAGCTTAACTGAAAATCCCAATGAATTATTGAAGCCTGCACCATCCATATCTAGCATAAGTCAAACCAAAGGCATCAATGTCAAAGAAATATTGAAAAGTCTTGTGGCTGCCCCAGTGGAAATTGCAGAATGTGGCCCTGAACCTATCCCATACCCAGATCCAGCATTGAAGAGAGAAGCGCAAGCTATTCTTCCTATGCAGTTTCATTCCTTTGACAGGTAGGTACTGAACTTTTTATTTAAGGTGTTCTATATGTAGAAATAAAATTAGGCACTGTTAACTTAAAAATATTAGGAAGTTCTCCAAAAAATATATATTAATACAGATTCTTATCAAAGTGACTACTCAACATGATTGATCTAATAAGGTATTTTTATAATACAATCTCAAAAAGGTAGTCTCATATGAAATGATCAACAACATGTTGATTTAGAAATAGGGTAATCTGAATTTGGATTATTGTCCATCATTGAAGTGCTAAAGTACCTTGGGGAAGTCATTCTTCTCTTTGGTTAGTTTTACATATAAAATGGGGAACAGGGAAGGGCAGATATTTGGCCTAGAAATTAAATGCATATTAGTATGCCCATATCATGCATTCAAATACCTTGGTTCAGTCTGCAGCTACAACTCCTAATTCCAGCTACCTGTTAATGCAGACCCTGGGTGGCAGCGGAAATGTCTCAAATAGCTGGGTTGCTAACCCCCACACAATAAACCTAGATTGAGTACCCAGCTCCTGAGTTCAGCCCTGACCCATTCTGGCTACTGTGGGCATTTACAGAGTCAATAAGAGATGGGTCTGTATCTCTCTCTCTCCCTCTCTCTCTGTCTCGCTTTCTCTTCTCCCAAACCCTCTGCCTCTCAAATATAAAAATATATTTTTTAAAAAATCTGGGAAGAAGGAGCTGGTGCTGTGGCACAATGGGTTAATGCCCTGGTGTGAGGCGCCAGCATCCCATATGGGCGCTGGTTCTAGTCCTGGCTACTCCACTTCCAATCCAGCTCTCTGCTATGACCTGGGATAGCAGTAGAAGATGGCCCAAGTCCTTGGGCCCCTGCACCCACCCATGTGGGAGACCCAGAAAAAGCTCCTGGCTCCTGGCTACGGATTGGTGCAGCTCCAGCCCTTGCGGCCAATTGGGGAGTGAACCAGCAGATGGAAGACCTCTTTTCTCTCTGTCTCTCTCTGTCTCTCTCTGTCATTCCTCTCTGTGTGACTATAACTTGCAAATAATTAAATAAATCTTTAAAAAGTAAAAAAATTAAAAATCCGGGAGGAGATACAGAGTTTTTATTGATGATCTAAAATTCATTATACTATGCCATAATAATTGATAGAGATTAAATAACTCTTTAAAATTTGTTTTAAATAGAAAAAATGAAATTATGTTATCTTTTTAAATAGTATTTCCGTTATCAATTTAAAAGCCAAATTTTGGGGAATGTATTTGAAATTAAATATTATTGAAAGGCATTTTGACATGTAATTCTGATCTAATTATAACACTAGCTGTGTATCTGCATTCAGTTAAGTCAACAAGTAGTTTTTTTAGGAAGAGCTAATAATTCTTTTCTGTTCAAGTACACATTCAATAAAAATGATAGTTTATAGAAGCAAAATATTTTAGTGTCAGAAAACCCTTGTGTGTAATATATCCACTATTTAAAAATGTACAACATTGGTAAATATTTTTGTACTCACTAATTACTAACAGTATTATTTATGTTTGACCACTAGAATTGATGCATATTCCAAATTATGTTTTCATGTTAATGTATAAACTGAAGGATGTATTGTTCTACCATCCATGTTATTGATGTTTATGCACATTTTCTTATAATAATTTTTATACATTTAGGAAGTTATTGATAAACAAGTAGGCTTTTTTTTAGAGTGACAAAATCAAGTTAGGAAATCAAATGATTTTTAAACTGGAATTTCAAAATACATATGTAGTCAAAATTTGTTCCATGTTTTTTTCTCTGAAATAGCCAAACTGCTTTATTCTAACAAAAAAACAATCATATTTTTTAGAGTTTAGGGGTAGAGATTTGGCAGTAAAACCTTTTCATAGGTTAAGGTATCCTTTGCATAGACAAATGTAACTTAAAAAGTTCCGTATCATCAATTCAACCAATGTTTTACAGATATTTCTGAACATTTGTTGTTAACATATACATGGCAGTAGTTATCATGTGGGGTATAAAGATGAATAAAATCATTTTTCTTCTATCAACTTAGAGAGGTAAGATGTTTGCAAGTAATTGTCATAAAAGATAGGATGTATCCGAAGTTTTCAAAAGTTGGCAAAAGGGAGAACATGTAGGAAAATACTATTCTTTTAAAAGTATAGTTCATGTTAATATTATGTTTGGTTATTCATTCATACAGTGAATATCCCTTGGATGTCCCTTATGTCATTTCACAGTGATGTGCTCGGTTTCACACATTGCTTTATGTTCCCATAATATGTGTTTATGAGTTTGTTTAAACATATGCATGTAAGTACAAGTACTTCTCTATATCTATAAATCTATTTCTATAAATAGATTTCTATAAAACCTTTAAATAGATTTCTATACAAATAATTTAATTTAGAGTCATTAAAGTTTTGGATTCCATTTTGTTTTCAGTTGTATCTTTAAATATTGTTAATAGACAAACAGTAAGTACAGAGAACTGTTGTGATTTGTTTATGAGAGGCCAATGAAATAAAGCTTAAGTAAAATATTTTTGTTATAATTTGGATTACTGTTAGAACTAATTTTTTTTTCATTAAAACTTAACAAAGAAATCACCTGAGTGCTAGCTACTCTCACTTTTGAGAATATTGCTTAAAAGGAAAGAACTTTCCATTTTTTTCTGGTAGCATTTGTGCAAAATGCAATGAAAGTAGAATCATTATTCTAAATTGCATAAGTTGAAATGAAATAGAAGAGCACAAAGCATATTTCAGTTCTTTTTAGGAAAAGGGTCTCCAGTGTAGTTAATATATGCAGTAGCTCAAGTACTATCAAATGTAAATGATGAGGTGATACTGATGAAAGGAGGGGATTGAGGTCTCAGGGGGCGCTGATGACGGATTGAACAGAAGCGGCCTTGCACTGCACGTAACTCAAGTCTGTCGTCTTCACTGCTCAAAGCCATAATGGGAGGTGGCAGTCTGAAATGAGTTGCCACGGCAAAGAGTATTATTTTTGAAATGCTTTCACACAAATCACTAGGCCCTGCATACAACTTAGTTTCATGCTTTAATGTCATCAGGAGGCACAAATTGGTGTGTCTAATTGTTTGCCACCTGCCAGCAAAATGAGCTGCCAGCCAGCCAGACGGGTTTGATTGTCTGTCAGCCATTCAATAGATTGAGAGTGACAACATCAAAAATTTAACTTCAAACTCTGAAGCTTTGAGCAGCTTTTCGGAGACACCAACCCCACAAGTGCTTCTGGACCACTGCATTTTTCAATTATATTTCCAGTATATTGCTACCATTTGCGTTATCTGTCTTAAGGTAGTTATAATTACATTATGAGGTATATAAACACATTTCTGAATTACTGAAGTCTGAAAGCCAAGTTATGACATGTCTTTTAACATCAGATTGAATTTCTTGAAAATCGTATCCACAATGACAGGCTTTAGAATGAAAGTCCTGAAAGCTACTAGTTTTAAACACAGAATTAGTGTGGGTCTTAACCAAAAATGCATTTTTAAAATTTTTGTCTTTGGATATAAACTCAGATGCTCTGTTCTTTGTAACTGAATCATACTTCATAATAATCCTGTGTTGCCCATTGGAAACCATATAGGCTTTACTTTTGTTAGTTAATTGTTTATTAATTGTATTACAAGCATGCTAATTATGTATTCTTTATATTCCATATTGTATATTCAGAAATAGCTTTCTAAAACAATGGATGCTATCCATGTGGCATTTATTTGTGTTCTACATAGTTTTGTTTTTTTTTTTTTACCAATTAAGATGTAACATTGATTAATTTCAGTACTTTGAAGTTTTTATGATTTTTATTAAGTATGTTGCAATATCAAATGTTAGAAATGATTACAGTTAACTGAGTTAATGGTTTTTTTGTCTTTTAGTATTAAAATAAATTTTTAAATGGACTATATGAACAACATCATATAAATGGTTTTATCTGTATAAAGTACAGAACCTTTTTGTTTTCAGTTTCTCCATTCCTATGTGCATATTTCCACATATTTCCTTGATTGTACTGAATGCTCATAACTACTATGTATTTATGAAGTGTCAAAATGCTAGAGTTATGCTAATACCATTCTATATTGAGGACACACTGTGTACAGAGAGAAAATACAGTTAGGAAACTGTAATAGTTTTTTGGAATTCTATTACTATCAGGTAAAAAGAAATAATTTATGATGATGTCATTTCTAACAGAAAAACTCAGTAATTTCATCTTATAATTTATAAATCAAAGTGCAGAGTTCCCCAATGATACTATCTCTCTAGATAAATTTCTATATAGACCTACGATTTATTAAATATCCTTGCTGGGCTGTTATTTTTCTTGTATTAACAACTGTATGATTTCAAGCTGGAGGTAATACTTTTCTCTAAAACAACCAGTTAATCCTTACCCTATCTTTTATACTAAAATTTTAATCCTGTATATCTACATGCTTTTCATCTTTTGAGGACTTACTATCTATCTGTGATTTGGCTTTTTCTTAAATTTCAAGACTTTCCTGATATCCTCCTTCATTTGAATAAAAGACAAAAAATAAACAAAGCAAGCAAAGGGCAGTGTGCTTCTCTGGGCATTTTAACTGTTAATGTATTTCAGGAATTATATTAAATCTGACATGTGACATAAAGCTTACAATTATGCTGTTTCTTTAGCTAACAAAAATCTTATATATTTTGTATTTTAGGTTTTTTTATTTTTACAGTCAATTATGTTCAAATTAATGGCTAGTATTTTTCCTCAAAAGTTAATCCTTGCTTCTGAAAGTTTCATTCTATTAAAAAGACTATTTCTGAAATAAAACATATTTTGTAAATAATATAAGACTAAAAAACAATATAAATTTTGTATTTTTAAAACTGAGTGTAGGCTTTAACTTAATTTGTTCCTTTTAATTTCATTAGTTTTTAATATTAGTTTTCATGATAAAGATGGAAATTCTGGGTAAATAATAAAGAAATGTTCAGTAAGGTTGATGGATCATCCTCCATTGATTTCTTTAAAATTTGAATTAAAACATAATTATTTCTGAGGACTTCAGTTTCTCTTTGTAATTGCTTTTCATTTTTCTAAAGTATTTTGATTATATCACTTAAGAGAAGAGCAAATAAATGTAAGCCAGTTTGCTTACAAATATGCCAGCTTTTACAATTAAGATTTTCTGTATCTAGTCACTACATTCTCTGCTTTTATTATGTTCTGTGTGTCCTGGGCACATATTTTAGGGACAATTGCCAGAAGATGCAATTTTGAATGAGCATGGTTTCCCCAATGTTGTTGCCTTTGTCTCACCTGGCATTTACTGAGACAGTTTAGTGAACTGAATTAAATATCTCCTTTTAATAGGCAATTTACTGATATATTCAGTTATTTATTACATATTTTTCTTTTTTTATTCGCCGTATTTTACAAAAAAAAAAAGCGTAGTAGATGTAAACATCAGAGAAAAAGGCTGATGAGCTGCAGCAAATTATAATGTTCCTCCAAAATCTTAAACAAATTACTTTTGCCCTAAGTTTCAGTTTTTTTCTTCTAGGTAAATGTTTATCAACTATAAGCTTTCTTAGGCAAAGAGTGTTGATCTGGAAATGAGAACTGGCTGTTAATAACTGATCTCCGTGTAATTAGTTCTGTGACCTTGATCCATTTTCTTTGCTGTTGGGAATCACTTTCAAAACCAATAGGATAATGAGATTATGCTCAATTATTTCTTAAAAAGTACCATAAAATTCCAAATCCTATGATAAATGAAATGGCCTTATAGTTAGTCTTATAGGCCTTATAGTTTAGCTTGATTAAAATATTTGAGTTCCTGAAAAAGGACGTCTCCATACTCGAAGTTGCCACTTCTCTTCAGGCCCTCAGCCTCTCTCAGGTGGATTCCTTCTGTTAACTTGATAACTGGTTTCACTATTTCCAGATGTTTTCCCTTTCCCCAAATTGTTCTTCTATGGTTAAGCAAGAGACATTGTTCTTAAGTGCAAAACTGATGAAGATTCTGAAATAATTTCTTGCTGTTGACATTACAAAGAAGAAATTACTTCCCTCTATTTGGCTAATTCCTGTTGATCCTTTTGGATTCAGTTCATTCTTCCCTGATAATGCACACACATCCTGTGTGTACCAGAAGGCACTGAGTATTACTCTGGTCAGGACAACTATTGTATCCCCTTCAAATATCTCCAAGGCATGGGACAAGTCTTTCTTGTTTTGTAACCCCTACTTTTGTCAGTATAGTAGTATCCTCTAGTACATTAGTGTTTATTAAGTGTTATAGAAAAAGAAGAAAGGAACAGAAAGAAGAAAGGGATTTTTATAAGGTGCCATGAATAATTTTAAAATTCATTTGTCTTAATGGGTCACTGTTTACAAGCCTTTTCTTATCATCAGTATCTCACTTTACACTTAGAATAAATCATGAGGTTAAATAATGTTCTTGATTTTACAAAAATCACAGAACTGGTTCATTGAGATCTCCTAGATGCTGTCTTTAGATTACTTCTCCTGTCTGTTTACAATCACTTCTTTGGTGATCTTATCCATTTTCTTCATATTAAATAATAACATCTGTAATGGGTCTCCAAAAACTTCATGAAAAATATGTGTTATTAAGAAACAATTCATGTATGTCAAAAATGTGTTCATACCAAAATAAACATCTTTTTATTGTGTTTTCTGTGAACTTTCTGAAGTACCATTGTGTATGCTATTGACTACCACATTCATATCTCAGTCCAAATCTCTCTTCCAAAGTAGAGATTATTTTATCAGTTTTCATGTTCAACATCAATATTTGGAAGATTAATTACTTAAAAGGTCCAAAAATGGGTATAAAAACATTCTCCAGTCTTTCTGCTCTTAGTTAATGGCAACCTATCCTTAAAGTTACCCAAGGCAACTGTTTTTACATCATCCTTGACTTTTCTCTCCTGCACAAACTTAGTCCTTCTACAAGTCTTGTTTCCTCTACATTTTTACTATAGTCAAAAGTTGAGCTTTTGTTTCACTTTGTTATTTCACTTTGTTATTTTTACTTTGTTTCACTTTGTTATTCTTACTCAGACCACCATCTTCTGTTGCTTGTATTATTGTAGTGTTATAACATATCTCCTCATTTCTACTAGTAACACTTAAGTCTGCCCTTCACATAGCAGCCAGATTAATCTTGTTACAAAGATGGTCTTATTTCTTCATTCTTATAAGCCTTTTTTGACTTTTGGTACTTCTCTGGGTACAAGTCCACATTTATACAGTGGACTTACCAGGCCCTCATTTCTAAAATTCTCAGTAGCTCATTGTTCCCTAGTCATACTAGCCTTCTTTATGTTCCTCTTTAGGGTTTTCCTTAATACACTTATTTGTCAGTCTTCTCTGCTCTTCCCTTCAAGAGTACCCCCCATCCTTCTTCATCTTTTCTCTTTTTCTCATAGCACTTAGTACCTAATGTACTATGTTTACATTTTTCTCTCCTCATTGCAATGTAAGTTCCATAAGAACAAAGATTTTCTTCTATACATTGCTGCATCTCCAGAAATTAAAGTAGTCCTTCTTACATCACAGTACTAAATGAGTATATCTCCAGTGAATTAATGAGTAAATGAGTGAATCTTATATCATAGGCCAAATCTTTGGCTTTAATATAGAATAAATTTAATGATGGAAGGAATCACAGCTATATGTATTATATATTTATCACTCAGTGTATAAGAAACATAAACACTTTAAAATTTTATTGGAATTGTTTTAATTGAATTATCTACTAGTTTGCACTATTTTTTAAAAAAGATTTTATTTGTTTATTTGAGAGGTAGAATTGTAGACAATGAGAGAGAGAGAGAGAGAGAGAAAGAGAAAGAAAAAGAGAAAGAAAGGTCTTCCTTCCATTAGTTCATTCCCCAAATGGCTACAGTGGCTGTAGCTGTGCCTATCCGAAACCAAGAGCCAGGAACTTCCTCTGGGTCTCCCACATGGGTGCAGGGGCCCAAGGAGTTGGGCCATAATGTACTGCTTTCCCAGGCCATAGCAGAGAGCTGGATTGGAAGAGAAGTAGCCAGGACTAGAATCAGTGCCCATATGGGTTGCCAGCGCCCTAGTTACTTCTGTGCCACGGTGCCGGCCCTGTTTGAACTATTTTGATGATAATCTTTACAATCTTGGAGTTTGTAGATTGTATGTAGTAAAGGAAATTTTCACTTTGTTGTACTTTGAAGTTTTAAAGATATGGGACCAAGTTTGAAAATGTGTTGGATAACATGGAAAGATTATTCTTGAGTTTTAAAAATGGGGTCTTCACTGTGGTGCAGCAAGCTGAGGTGCTACCTGCAAAGTCAGCATCTCATTTCAGAGCACCAGTTCAAGTCCCTGCTGCTCCACTTCTGTGATAACTCCCTGCTAATGTGCCTGGAAAAGCAGCAGAAAATAACTCAAGTACTTGATCCCCTGCCATCCACGTGGGTATTTAGAGAGTGAACCAGGGGATGGAAGACATTTCTCTCTCCTTCAAATAAATAAATATTTTTTTTAAATTGCAGGTGGTTAACATAAATAGTGTAGGGGTTTCCAGGTATCCATTAGCATTAATAGCAAATCTACAAGAGGAGCAGAATATTTCCATAGTTTAGATCAGTGACTCTTAAGTTTTTATGTCTATGCACTTTTGAAATTCAGATAGAAATGTTATGCCTACTCTAGAAACAATGTTTGTGACCCCATAAATTTGTCTATATTTTAATGATTTATGTACCCTTAAATGAATACTCACAGTGTATAGACCCTTAGGTATGATTTTTTTGGTATAGATTGAGTTGTTAATCAATAGGAAATACTGAGTAACACACTGGTGTGATAATATGTAAGAGTTGAAAAATTCGATTTGCATATAAAAGTAGTTGCAAGTACTGGGTAAAATCCTGAAAGATGATTTATTATCAACACATAATAATGTAAACTTTTAAATTATTTACAAAAAATGTTGCTTAGGAAAGAGATGTTTTTGTGATATTAGAGACTAGATAGTGCTGGTGAAGAAATGATATTTAGGATAAAATGTGTAGTTCTTTGGTTCTAGCTAAATAAACAATGTGGCTGTAAGAGGAAATAGCTCTTACAAATTCCTAAACTTGTAGGTGCAGAAAAACATATGAGAAATCAGTCAGATCCATCCTCCTACTCGTATCAACAAAATCCATGACACATGGTCATCCCAGCCATTTTAACACATCAGTGATTGAAAACTGGAGATCATATTTGGAATTAGTTCTTCTTTAAAGGTTTGATAGAATTTAGCAGTAAAGCCATCTGGTCCTGGGCTTTTCTTTGTTGGGAGGGTCTTTAACACTGATTCAGTCTCCATCTTAGTTTTTGGTATACTTAGATTTTCTATGTCTTACTGACTTAATTTTTGATAGATTGCATATATATATATATATATATGTGAAAATCTGTCCATTTCTTCTAGATTTTCCCATTTGTTGGCATATAACTCTTTTCAGTAATTCCTGATGATTCTTTTTATTTCAGTGGTATCTGTTGTTATAATTTCATTTTCATGTCTGATTTTATTGATTTCAGCCTTCTCCCTCTTTTGTTAGTTAGTTGGGCCAATGTATAATCTGTTGATTTAAAAAAATACCTCTTTACTTCACTGATCTTTTTTTATTTCAATTTTGTTTCTTCCCTAATTAATTATTTCTATCCTACTAATTTTAGATTTGGTGTGTTATTTTTCTAGGATCTTGAGATGTATTGATAGATCGCTTATCTGATATTTTTCCAATTTCCTGTTGTAGGCATTGATTGCAATAAACTTCCCTCTTAACACTGCTTTTGCTGTATTCTGTAAGTTTTGATATGTTGTGTCATCATCTTCATTAATATACAGGAATTTTTTTCCCTTTTGATTTCTTGTATGAAAGATTGTCCATTCAGGAGTGTGTTGTTTAGTCTCTGTGTATTGCATATTTTCCAGAGTTTTGTAACCTTAATTCCAAAACCAGAAAAAGATACAACAAAGAAAGAGAACTATAGACCAGTATGCCTGATGAACATAGATGCAAGTATTCTCAATAAAATACAAGCTAATAGAATCCAACAACACATCAGAAAGATCATTCAACTGGACTCAGTGGGATTTATCCCTATATTCAGGGATGGTTCATCATACACAAATCAGTAAGTGTGATACATCACATTAACCAATTGAAGAATAAAAACCATATGATTTTATCAATAGATGCAGAAAAAGCATTTGATAAAATACAACATTCTTTCATGATTAAAAGCCAGAAGGAAATTGGATATAGAAGCAACATTCCTCATCACAATCAAGGCAACATATGACAGACCCATGCCAGCATCATATTGAATGGGGAAAAGTTTTAAGCATTTCCACTGAGATCTGGAACCAGACAAGGATGCCCATTTTCACCATTGCTATTCAATATTGTCCTGGAAATTTCAATGAGAGCCATTAGGCAATAAAAAGAAATCAAAGGGATACAAATTGGAAAGGAGGAAATCAAATTATTCCTGTTTTCAGATGACATGATTCTATGTAGAGAGGAGTCAAAAGACTCCACAGAAACTTCTGGAACTCATAAGAGAGTTTGATAAAGTTGCAGGATTAAAAAATCAACACACAAAAATCAAATGCCATTTTATACACAATTCCATGGCTGAGAAAGAATTTGTAAGATCAATCACATTCACAATAGCTACAAAAAAAAAAAAAAAAAAAAAAAAAAACCACTGGAATACCTTGGTGTAAATTGAACCAGGAATATGAAAGGATAGCTACAACAAAAATTACAAATCATCAAAGAAAGAAGATACAAAAAATGGAAAAATCTTCCATGTTCATGGATTGGAAGAATTATTATCATCAAAGTATCCACACTACCAAAACAGTTTACGGATTCAATGTGATTCCAATCAAATACAAATGATATTCTTCTCAATTATAGAAAAAAATACACATGGAAACACAAGAGACCACAAATAGCTAAAGTAATCTCAAATAACAAAAACAAAGTTGAAGGAATCACAATACCAGACTTCAAGACATACTACAGGGCAGTTACAATGAAAATAGCCTGGTACTGGCAAACAAACAAACAAAGAAAAACAAATGGGTAGACCAATGAAACAGAGTACAATCCCAGAAATCAATCCTCACATCTATAACCAACCAATTTTCAATAAACGAGCTGATAAATCCCTGGAGAAAGGACAGTCTGTTCAATAAATGGTTCTGGGAAAATTGGATCCACACACACAGAAGTGTGTAACAATACCTCTACCTTACACCTTATATAAAAATCAACTCAAAATGAATCAAAGATTTAAATCTATGACCTGATATTATGAAAATACTAGAGGAGAATATTGGAGAAATTTTGCAAGACATTGGCATAGGCAAAGACTTCTTGGGAAAGATACCAGAAGCACAGGCAGTAAAGACAAAGAGAAATGGGATTACATCATGCTATTAAGCTTCTGCACTTCAAAGGAAATACTCAAAAAAGTTAAAAGTTAAACAACAGAAAGGTAGAAAATATTTGCAAACTATGCAACTTATAAGGGATTACTTTCCAGAATTTATGAAGTGCTGACAAACTCAACAACAACAAAACAGTCCTTTAAGGGGCTGGCACTGTGGTGCAGTAGGTTAATTCTCCACCTGTGGTGCCAGCATCCCATATGGGCGCCAATTCTGGTACTGGCTACTCCTCCTTCAGCCAGCTCTCTGCTATGGCTTTGGAAGGCAGTGGAGGATGGCCCAAGTGCTTGGGGCCCCTGTACCTGCATGGGAGACTTGGAGGAAGCTCCTGTCTATTGGCTTCAGATCAGTGCAGCTCCAGTAGTTGTGGCTATTTGGGGAGTGAACCAGCAGATGGAAGATCTTTTCTGTCTTTTCTTCTCACTGTCTGTAACTCTCTCTCTCAAATAAATAATAAAATCTTTAAAAAAATTCGGTTGAGAAATGGACAAATGACATGAACAGGCAGTTTTCAAATGATGGAATACAAATAGCCAACATACACATGAAAAAATGTTCCATATCACTAGTGATCAGGAAATACAAAGAAAAACCACTGTGAGGTTTCACCTCACCCCATGTAGAATGGCCATCATCCAGAATCCAAAAAGTCTAACTGTGGTGAGATGTGGGGATAAAGATACACTAATGCACTGTTGGTGGCAATGTAAAATAGTATAACCATGGAACCAATATGGAAGTCAGTATTGCGATTCCTCAGAAATCTGAAAATAGATCTGTCACATGATCCAGCCCTCCCACTCCTGGGAATTTACCCTAACAAAATTAAATCAGCATATGAAAGAGTTATTTGTACAACTATTTTTTTTGCAGCTCAATTCACAATAGCTAAGATATTTAATCAACCCGGATGTGCATCAACTGATGACTGGATTAGGAAAATGTGGTATATAGATGTACACTATGGAATACTAGTCAGACCTAAAAAATGGAATCCTGTCATTTGCAACAAAATGATTGCAACTGGAAACCATTATGCTTTGTGAAATAAGCCAGTCTCTAAAAGACAAATATATGTTTCCTCTGCTATGTGACAGTTAATTTATAATACCAAAAATTGTCATTTTGCAATAAGATTGTTGTTTTTAATCCTTGTTTATACTCCTGTGGAACTGTAGTCATCCTACCCTTTACTTATTGAATATTATGATTATTGACAAATTAACCCTGTGAATTAAAATTTGGGCTTTTCAGAAACTGATGAAGAAAGAGGAGTAAGTGAAGGGAATTGGTAGGGGGAGAGCAGGGGAGTGAGGAAAGTGTGGTTTTGGTTTTCTTCTTGGAACTATAACAATGGAATGCATAAAAACTTTTATTTTAATAACAAAATTTAAAAAGTATACTGGAAATCATAAAAATTATTATTGATTTCTGCTTTTGGTCAGAATTTGGATTTTTGAGATATAAGGAATCTTTATTGTTTCTTTATCATTTACTTTCAGGTTTTTTAAAATTTCTGTAATTTTTTCATAACTATTTAAAACATCATTTTCTATTAATCTCTGCCTTTACTTCCATGACTCAATTTACAAATATATGTCATCCTAATTCTCTTATAGACATGAAGCTGTTTGCTATTACTTTTTGGTAGCTAAGGCTAAGTTATATGGTAGCTAAGGCTACCATACAGTGAAGATTTTGTTTATGAAATATGGTGATGGCAGAGTGCACAGATACTGTTGCTTCTTTCTTTCCATCTGAGTACTATTGCTGATGCAGACCCAGATTACACCAACATTCTTAGGAGACACAATAATACAATTAATTGCTAAAATGCAATGACCATTTACAGCATTCCAACTAGTATGCTAAGAACTTGATATTTTTATCTCCTTTTATCTTTGTAATGATCTTACCAAGTACATACCATTACAAATCTCACTTTTATCCTAAGGAGAGATGGGTTTAGAGAAATTTATGTGGACAGTACCACATATAATAACTATTGAAGGTAGAATTCTAACCCAAGTCTGTGAGAGGTTTTAACCACTGTGAAAATCTATTTTTAAATGCATGTCATACTTTCAAAATCTTGCCGAGTTTGCTTCAGTGAAATGAGTGAGGCTTTCAAATTGATTACTTCTAATTCAGATGCTACTTTTTCTACTAGACAAGCATGTAATGTCATCACATTTTATAAGTCATTATTACAGGACTTTGAAATTTATCTTTTCCTTTCGAACAACTTGTTTTTCATATTGTAACTTATTTCTCTTATCTACCACACTATACAGCTAAACAATATACTAGTGGTAGTCTGCTATCCAGAGTTTTTGCCCAGAGTTAATAATTAATAATGATCTGTTAATCAGGAATCTTTGGCAATATTTTTCTGTCATTTACAAATTCATAACAAAATTATAAGTTAGTCATTTTCCTTATTTTGTCTTTAAGAATTTTTGAGAGATGTGTAAATGTGCTTTAGTTTCACCAGTGACTTCAGATGAAGAATGTGTGAATTTATTTTCTTGTTAGATAGCCAACTAAATGATGCTTTAGAAGCATAGAGAGGAGTTTTGATGATAAACCCAAAATATTAGTATTGTCTTTTTTTCTGTTGATCCTTATGAGTTATTATAACTAGATACTTTATATCTTATAGACAGGATTAGCTCAGTTACACAGTGACAACAATTATTGACATTTATGAGGTATCTCATGATTGACATAGTCCTTTAAGTACAGTCTCACTTAGTCTCCACAGTTGTATGTAAAGTAGGTTACATTAGTCTTGTCAGTTTTACAGTGAGAAGCTAAAATTTATAGCTTGAGAGTGATCCACATTTTAACCCTCAGTCTTGTGACTCCATATCCTGTATTCTCTCTACAATGTTGCACTGCATCTCAGTGAAAAAATTGAAGGCAAAAGATGAGCACTAGCCAATGTAAGGATTGAAAGGTTATTGAATCCTTTTAGCAAGTAAATGGATAGTTGAGAGTTTAAGATTCAGCTCAAATAATTTAAGTACAATACTCATAAGGAAAAAGAAGATACCCAGAAAGAAATCATGAAGATTTTTTTCATTAGTAAAATTATTTAAGATTATAATAATATTTGGTTACCAAAAAACTTGAAGTACCCCCAAAATAAAAAATAATTGCTACAAATTCAGATTTTTAACATTAACATAGTCACTGAAGAAACTAACAAAATTATTTCTTTGAAAAATATGTTGATATTAAGGAAGTATAAGATGTCTTTAACATGTGTATAAAATCAATTGAAAATATATCTCAATAAAAAATAAGAATGGGAATAAGAGTGTGAGGAGGAAGAGAGGTTAGGAGAATGTGTGGGAGGGTGGGCACAATGGAAAGAATCAGCATGTTCCTAAAGTTGTAATTATGAAGTGTATAATGTTTGTAACCATAAAGCTGTATAGTTCTGCATACATTCCTATAGACTTACTTCTAAGGGTACAGTTTAAAAACTTGCCATGGGACCCCAAATCCCCTTAAGCTGGGTGGTAAAAATAACCACTTTAAGTGTTAAAATCATCATTTGGAAAGGATTAAGGGTCTGATAATAATAGATAGAATTAGAAAGGAGTGAATGCTCCAACAGGGGAAGCAGTCCACACAGCAGATTCATGGAATGACAATCACTTTTAAACAGCACTTTGACCTCAGAATCTGCCCTTAAGGCATTCCGGTCTGGATGAAAAGCCCACAAGAGCATTTCAGGCTTGGAAAGCCAAGACACTGTGGCAAAAAAATGTCCTACATGAAGGACCTCAGTGGGTGAGACCCCAGTGGAAAGATGTGGTCATCAACAAAGGAGGTACTATTCTCTGAAGGGAAGAGAGAACTTCCAATTTACGTATGGCCTTCTCTAAATAGTTTGTGGATTCAAAAGGCTTCCATAGCCTAGGCAGCTCATGTCAGGAGCCTCAGGTGATCACTGATGTCATACATAGGAGTGTTCATTGTTAAATTAACAAGAGGAGTCGCTGTGTACTAACTTCACTGTGAACTAACTTCCTATGCCAAACCCCTGTCCTCAAAGAGTTTTATAACTGTATCTAAGTGCTTGCAAAAGATGTATCATTCTTGAGTGCTTCTTTAAAGTTAATTAAGTTTCTACAAAAAAAAAAAAAAATGAAATTCACTTCACCATGAAATGACTTTGAACAGCCCTTGTCTGAACTATTGAGGAACAGGTTTTTTTTTTTTATTTGTTTGTTTGTTTTCTTTTGTTTTTTTTTTTCATGCAAATTGTTGAACTCTTTACTTAGTATAGAATTGGTCTTCTGTATATAAAGTTTATCGAAAATGGATCTTAGTGAAAAATGAGGCTGAAAATGGGAGAGGGAGGAGGATGAGGAGTGGGAGAGAGTGGGTGGGAAGGCAGGTATGGTGGGAAAAAAAAATATTTTCCTAAATTGTACTTAGGAAATGCATAAAGTTTGTATTCCTTAAATAAAAGGTTTCTTTGGGGGTTGAAAAAGAATAAAAAAAAAAGATTTTTAAGCCATAGACTTGAGATGGGCCATTCATAGTTTCCTTTAAGTAGAACTTTTCCCTAGAAAAAGAACAAAATAAAATGGATTAAAAAGACAGTGTATGGGACTGGTATCATTGTTGAGCAAGTTGAGCCACTGCCTGTGAGGCCAGTGGCCCATATTGGCACCAGTTAAAGTCCTGGTTGCTTCACTTCCACTCCTATTCCTTGCTAATGCACCTGGGAAAGCAGCTAATGATGGCCCAATTCCTTGTTCATCAGTATCTACATGGATGAAATGCCTAGCTCTTGTTTTTTTCATGTCCCAGCCCTGGAAATTGCTGCCATATGGGGAATGAACCAGTGGATGGACTATCAATTTTTTTTTTCTGTCTCTCTTCCCCTTTCTCTGTTATTCTACCTTTCAAATAAATAATAAAATAAATCTTTAGAAAAAGTTTATGTTGGATATTTTTACACTGTGATTCACCATTTTCATACATGACATGTGAACTTGAAAGAACTCATAAATATATTTTCTAGCTAAATTAATTATTGTTAAGTAATGCTTGGAGCATATTTGTGAAATGAAGTTTGCAGTAATATAATCTTGGAAAAGAATGCAGCTTTCTTATAAGGAAATATAGATATTTATATTACAGAAATGGTTTCTCTATTTGTATTTTTAAATTAGTATTCTCATTTATCTTTTCAACTTAGTACAGTTTCAGAAAGCATCTTAATGAAATTTATTTTTACAGTGCTAAAAAATGGGAAAATATTACACTGTTGAAAAATCAAGGCTCAAAAGCTAACTAGATCTCCAAATAAATATCTGTTGTATCATTTCAGTTCTCTTTTATTCTAATAACATTCCTATGATGAAAAATAACCCGATTCTATTCAGGAAAATAAAGTGTAATCTCATTATACCCTTAGATTTTATTATTCCTTGATTTAATTTTAGCTTTACTTTGAGGAAACTAGAATTTTGCCCTCAAATGTTTTTATATTTTAGGAATATTTTACCCAGAGAAAATATGCTATGGATAAGGTGAAGATTTTATATATTTTTTCAAATACTCCCTTATTCCTATGCAAAATTTGCTAATTTGAGCACATGTTTCTCAGTACTCCATGATTTATGGTTATAGTCCACATGCTATTTTAAGAAAGTCTTGGAAACTGAAGATTCTACACAGATGTTTTCCAAGTGAATTAGAATATTCAATGCATTTTACAATTTATCCTAAATGTCCATGTTCTTTTCACAGATGAAGATGAGATCAGGAGTTACACTTTTTTTTTTTTTTTTTTTTTAAGAACGAAGTAATGAGAGGGGCAGAGGAATGAGAGGGAGAAAGAAATAAAGAGAGAAGAAAGAAATGAGAGAGACAAAACTTTGATGCTGTTTGTGTATATCTGTCATAGCAGGATTAGGATTCATCTTAAGCCTCATGTTTCTTTTTCTTTGTACTTGTTTCCTTGTAGGAGTGTTGTGGTGCCAGTAAAGAAGCCACCTCCAGGTAGTTTAGCTGTAACCACTGTGGGAGCCACCTCTGCGGGAAGTGGGCTGCCAACAGGCAGTGCCTCTAATATATTTGCTGCCACGGGAGCTACACCAAAAAGTATGATTAATACAACAGGTATTGTCCTTATATATTTTTGTGATACCTCATCTTTTTCTTTCTGTTTTCTATATCTTCATTTTACTGCTTATAGGATCTCAAAAATTAAAATCCTCTGATCATTTAATAGTATCTTAATCTTTAAGAAAGATTAAACTTTATGTTATGATTTTCACTATTGCACTTTAATTCTAAATTACAGTTTTTAGTCATCATTTTAGGGGGTACTGATTTTTGTTTTGAGTCCTCTCAAAACACGATGTTTATGTTGAGAGTGAGAGCAGGTATTTGAAAGATTTAGGGGAGCAAAAGCAATAACAAAATTGAACACTGAAGTTCGATGTACAAATATTAAAATAAATTGTATCAAGAATATCAAAGTGTACTAACAATATTAGTGAAAGAAAATGTACTTGGTGATATTTACTGTTGAGTCATAATGTATTTTCTTTGCTAAATCCCCTAAGGGAAGGCAGAGCTCCCCTAAGAACCTTGACGATATGCAAGAGCCTCAACTTGATAAAAAAATGTATGTGAATAATAACCATTGTTTGACATTGAATTAATTTATGTATGTCAGTTACAACTGTATACAATTCATTGTCCAAAATTTCCTAATGATTCTAGGAACCAAAAACTCCAAATCACTATAAATTTTAAAAGCCTACCTAAAAGAATATCTTTTTTTTGTAAATTTCCAGAAATGTTCCTGTTGATTATTAGCTAAATAAATCCTTACCCAAATCTTTGTGATTCCATTTTAGGTATTTATACAACGCAAGATGATCCCTGACTTTTCTTCCCTGACTATAGTAGTCTTCTCTTCTCCAAACTGTATAGCCTTGAACTTTTCCATTTATTATCATTACTTAGATTCTTCCCATTTTTATTAATTTGTAGCTCTTCTTTGTGCTTTCTGTATCTATCTTGTTTATCATACCACCTGAGTGTGACATATCATGAACAACACATTTATGGGGTTGTAGTAAGTAGAATGTACTCTATTAAGCATATCTTTATTAGCAAATAAATATTGTTAATGGCATTGTGTTAAAGAATATAACATCTTTCATTTATATTATAAATAAATATTTATATGATTTGCCTGACTTGTCTAAAGACTTTCAGGTCATTCTATTTTTAATATTATTATTTATATTCATTTGGCTCTCTCAAATTGAAATAAAACAAATTTTCTTTTATCAAAATTTTACCCAGAATTTTTTTTAATGTGCTAATGTAGTAAGAAAAAAATCTGTGTTAAGTATTATTTATCAAGTAAACAGTCCTGACTGCTATTAAGAGCTAAGTAAATGGAAAATTAAATCACTACTTTTTTAAATCTTTGTATGAGACAAGTCATGATGCTTTCTATTAATTTTTCTTTTAAGAATTATTAATAGACATAGTAAATAATTACAGCAAGAGGTTTAGTGATAGTATAATTATGCAATATTACAAGGAAAAATAAAATATAGTCAATAAAGTTTCTCCTTGGGAGGAATAAAATTCATGAGCCAACATCTAAACTGGACTTCCTATCCAGTTTACAAGTTGGCATCTATGTGCTTTATAAAGGTTATAATGGAAATCCTGGTAAGCAGTTGAGTTCTGTGGGAATCAGTATGAGGTATGATAATATTTAGGAACACTAGATGTCCCTCAACTCCATAGCTATGTAACATATTTACATTGCATATGAATATTGTAGAAAAATCTGTTCTAAAATAGCATCTTCATATCATTGAGGAAAATTCCTTATTTTAAAACTGGTTATAATTATATTCAAGTATAGGCCTTCTTAAGCAATAATTTTATTGAAATAAACATTTGATAATACAGAGCCACAAATTTATGCTCAGATATAATTCATTATAAATTATAGATGTTAAAAATTGCAATAAAAAGATAAATTTTCATGTTCAAATTTACATTGTTTTATCAGCCTCATTTTACCTAAAAGTTTTTCATTTGTTGATGTCTTTTATTTATACCCCATGTGTAATATGTAGTTTTGTTAGACTAACATAAGTAAACCAACTGGGTCTCAATACAATAGCTATTGGTTAAAATTATAAAAAATTAAGAGTATGCTAATAATCAAATAATTTTAATTGATGAGGTCTGTTTTGAAATTCAATATGAGTAATATTTCAAAATCAAATAGTATGATATAATTAATATTGTTTTATTAAATAATTGTGTTTAAGGCTAAAATTATTATTTTGGGAACAGGTGCCGTGGATTCAGGGTCTTCCTCCTCCTCCTCCTCTTCTAGTTTTGTGAATGGTGCTACCAGCAAAAATCTTCCAGCTGTACAAACTGTTGCTCCAATGCCAGAAGATTCAGCTGAAAACATGAGGTGTGTATAACTATTTCTTTTTTACTCATCTTTCTCATTTTACTCTTCCTCATCTTTTGTCTCTCTCCAGGTTTTTATCACAGTGAAACAATACACTGTAAAAGCATAGATATGGTAAGAATTCTTAGAAATGTAGGTTAATTATGTATTTTGTGATTGTATTTCATAATTGCATTATATTTGTATTCTAGGCTTCTTGTTAATTATATGAAAATCAGCATTATTATCTTTGTAAGAGACCTTGTTTAAGATGATGACTGCTAAATTTGTAATCTATTGTCATACTTGCTACTATTTCTAATAAAGTTTAAATATGCACAAATAGTAACATGGCAGAATTGAACATCTTTGGAGGGTGATGAAAATTTAAAATACATACTTTGAAATTAGCTCTGCCAAATTAAGTATAAAATATATCATGAAACTTGAATAATGGAACATGTCTATGTGATTAAAGAGCATATATAAAAGAGACTGGCCATCATTCTTGGAGTTAAACTGTGTGTGTACGCACATACACGTGTTCATATATATATTCATAATTTTAATGGAAGTATGGTCCATCCCCTGTATCTATATATTCTGCATCTACACATTCAACCAATCACCATTCACAAACATTTTTTATCAAAGCTGAACACATAAAAACTTTGTTTTCTTGTCATTATTCATTAAACAATATAGTGTAGTAACTATTTAAATAGCATTTACTTTATAGTAGTAATTATAATTCATCTAGATGTGATTTAATGTGCATAGTTTATATGCAAATAATACTCTACTTTATCTAAAGGACTTGCGAATCTTTTTCAGATTTTAATATCCATAGGGAATCCTGAGATCTCTGATGGATACCAGGGGATAATTATATAACACAAATACAGTATAATAGCTCAATGAAAGAATTATCACATTCATGTTGCAATCACCCAAATCAAGAAACAGACTGTAACAAATACCCCAAAAATCTCCACTATGTGCCCCTTTCCCAATGTTCTCATTCCTCTTAAAATTTTTCACCCTGGTTTTTAACTAGGACAGTTTTGTATACTTTGGATTTATATAAATGCACATACATGGTATATATTCTGTTGTCTCTGGCATCTTTTGTTCAACATATGACTCCTCCATATTCAGTTTGTTCATTCCTATTCCACATTTCTTCATTTGGTTATGTACACTATTAATTTATTAATTCATTTCATTGTGATGTGCATTTGATATTTATATTGTTTAGCTATTAAAAATAATACAACTACACAGATAAAAATATTATTTGTCATTATTGTGCATTAAATATTACTGTGTGAGTACACCACACTTTAGTATAGCCATCTATTATGTAAATAATGTGGACCGGAATTGCTGATACCTAGTGTTTGTGTACACCCAGATTAACTAGATAATGACGAATGTATTGTCAAAATGGTTATACAAGGTCACGAGTCCAACATCAGAATATGAGAGTTTTGGTGGCTTCATGTCATTGATAGGACTTAGCATTGTCAGCCCCTTTCATTATATCTATTTTTGTTGAAGCTTAGTGGCATTCTGTTCTATTTTCAGTTTGCATTTTCCTGATGAA
Source organism: Oryctolagus cuniculus (assembly GCF_964237555.1). Lineage (NCBI taxonomy): Eukaryota > Metazoa > Chordata > Mammalia > Lagomorpha > Leporidae > Oryctolagus > Oryctolagus cuniculus. The sequence continues at coordinate 78,940,104 of NC_091440.1, read as the reverse complement.
TAATACGATCGAGTAACTTTTATATATATTACTGGTCTTTTTTATTCCTCTTTTGGGATGTGCATGTTAAAATATCTAGTTCTTTAATGATTGGCTTTTTGTATTAATTTGTAAACTTTTTCATACCATTGCAAAATAAGCCCTTTAATGATTATATGACATGAATATATCTTCTTCACTTCTTTTTATCTATCTGGTCTGCTTTGATCAGTGGAAGGTGTAAATTTTTAAGAAATTCAATTTATCAGTTTTTTTTTTTTTTGGTAAGTGCTTTCTTGCATTGCATAATTCTTTGCCTACATTTTCCCTACCTTGTCTTCTGTTTAATTTTTTGCTTTTATACTTAGAAACATAATATATCTGGAATTAACTTTTTAAAATATAATGTTTGCGGGTGCCGCGGCGCAATAGGCTAATCCTCCGCCTGTGGCAGCGGCACCCTGGGTTCTAGTCCCGGTCAGGGTGCCGGATTCTGTTCCGGTTGCTCCTCTTCCAGTCCAGCTCTCTGCTGTGGCCCGGGAGTGCAGTGGAGGATGGCCCAAATGCTTGGGCCCTGTACCCCATGGGAGACCACGAGAAGCACCTGGCTCCTGCCTTCAGATCAGCGTGGTGCGCTGGCCGAAGCGCGCCGGCTGCGGCGGCAGTTGGAGGGTGAACCAATGGCAAAGGAAGACCTTTCTCTCTGTCTCTCTCTCTCACTGTCCACTCTGCCTGTCAAAAATAAATAAATAAATAAATAAATAAATAAATAAATAAAAAACATAATGTTAACGGTGTAAAGAATACGAAAATGACCTAGCACTCTTTATTTGAAACGTCTTCTTTGCCCCATGCTCTGCCACTTTCTTCACAAATCAAGTGTTAGTTTATTTTTGGCCATGATTTTGACTCAGTTCTGCCCCATTAGTCTATTTCTGTGTCCTTCTACTGTGCTGTCATAATTAACTTCAGTTTTTATAAAGAATTATATTTGATCTAAAAAGATCATCCTGCTTTTCCCTTTTTCCTTAATACAATCTGATTTCTTGAATTTCCATTTAAGTTTTTCAATCCAGTTTTTCAGTATCCATTTTAAAAACAGCTAACTGGGTTTTTCTTTTGTGATCTGTTAAAGTCATGACTTTTCCTCTCAGCAATGTGTGAGCTGTATTCTACAAATGTAGTACGTTGTTTTAATCTTCTTTGAATTCAATATATTTTTCTAATCTTTCATCTAATTTTCTTTTTTCCCCAATTTTTGGCTATTAGGATAAAGCTTTACTGAACCTTTGCTTATGTGAACCTAAGTTTGTTTATGTGGCGTTAATGCCGAAGAGTAAGATCATTACAACATGCTGTTAGGGCCTCCCAAGTGGCAGCTTAACACTGTACCACAATGCTGTCTAACCTCTTGTTCATTTTTTTTTTTTTTTGAAGGGCAGAATTACAAAGGGAGAGAGACAGAGAAAGAGAAAGATTTTCCAGCTACTGGTTCATTCCCCAAATGGCTGCAGTGGCAGGAGGTGGGCAAGTCTGAAGCCAGGAACCAGGAGCTTCTTCTGAGTCTCACATGTGGATGCAGAAGTCCAACGACCTGCGCTCAGTCTTCTGCTGCTTTCCCAGGCCATTCATTAGCAGGAAGCTGGACCAGAAGCAGAGCAGCTGAAATATGAACTGGTGCCCGTATGGGATGCTGGAGCTGCAGGCCACAGCTTTACCCACTATGCCATGGCACCAGACCCTCTTGTCCATTTTTTCAATTTGTACACCTTTTTACTTTTGATTTTTGATTTTTTTTAATATGTTCCAGATACTAGTCCTTTTTCAGACTTACTAACCTGAAGTCTTTGTCTCATCATTTGACTTTCTCCTTTATCTGTTTCTGTAATCTTGTGTTTATCTTGGCATTCAGTCCTGGCTACTTATTTTATTTTATGTCTTTTGTTTTTAATATAATGTGAAGGATTTATAGTGTATGAAAGAGTACAAAGGTAATGTAAAGGTACAATATTCATTTTCTTGCAGGAAAAAAAAGACATTTTCTTCTGGTACTCACTGTAGAAACTAACAATCCCAGATGACCTTAAAGCAGTCAAGGTTAGAGGGCCAGTTTTTTTTGCTGGTTTACCACTATTCTAGGGTGTAGTTCTATACCCAACTTTAGTCACTTGGGTTTTTCTAAACTCTGCCCTTTTGATGGGCTCGGAAATTAAAAATTTTCTTGGGGCTGGTGCTGTGGCGTAGTGGGTAAAGCCGCTGTCTGCAGTGCTGGCATCCCAGCAATGGCATCCCATATGGTCGCCGGTTCAAGTCTCGGTTGCTCCACTTCCAATCTGGCTCTCTGCTATGGCCTGGGAAAGCAGGCAGAAGATGGCCCAAGTCCTTGGGCTCCTGCATCCAGATGGGAGACCCAGAAGAAGCTCCTGGCTCCTGGCTTCAGATCTGCACAGCTCCGGCTGCTGCAGCCAATTGGGGAGTGAACCAGCGGAAGAAAGACCTCTATCTCTCTCTCTGCCTCTCCTCCTCTCTCTGTATAACTGACCTGCAAAATAAATAAATAAATATTTAAAAATTTTTTCTTGAACTTCTAAGTCATTCAACTGCTTCTTACAAACCATGTCCATGGAAGAAGAGATGTCCAAACACCAAAATCATCTTACTAGGATTTCTTCTTCACATTCAATGGTAATTTATTGGTGCTTATCTTAATTTTCCTTTGTCCTCACAGAGATGCTTAGATGTTGGTTTGTTTAGTTGTTCTTTAGTAGGAAATTTAGCTTCTTAGTGCAGATGAAAATGCTAATAAATTTACATAGGTAGTTTATTTTTTTTGTATTTAATCAAGAGTTAACATTAAAATGTTTATTTTAATTAAATACGATATTTAATTAAATTAATATTAAATATTAGATTTAAATAAGAAATTTAAAATGAGATAGAATTTTTTAATCACTGATTTCAACTGGATTACATCAGATCCATTTATTCTGATCCTTAATTATATCAGGGAAAATGGTTTTTTTGGTATTTTCAAATTTTAAAAATGTATATGCAATGTATAGTTTAAATTGTAACATCTTGTCAATTAAGCCTTTCCAATTCCTTGTGTGGCTTTTCCATTTGAATAAAGCATTTAATGGTAATTCTTTTTCCTTCTTTTCTTTACTTTTACCTATATTTATAGATACAGCAAGTTTTTCTTTAGCAGTATATCAACGGATATATTGCTGTTTAAAAAATCATAATCTATATTTTAGTTTGTTGTTATATATCATTTGCATATAATGTATTGACTGATACAGTTTGTTATGTTACCAATTTGGTAGTTGTTGAAAAAGAAAAAGATTCTTTTCCTTCTATTCTTTATTTTCTTCTTCTTCCTATGCAGTCTGTTGGTTAATGAAATTTTTTTATTCTTTTACTTTTTCTCAAATATTGAGTTATTGTTTGATTATCTTCTAAATCACCAAGTGAGCCATGGTGCCAGCCCCTGAGTTAGTTCTTCTTTAAAATTTGGTAGAGGGGCTGGCACCGTGGCTCACTTGGTTAATCCTCCGCCTGCAGCTCCAGCATCCCATGTGGGTGCCAGGTTCTAGACCCGGTTGCTCCTCTTCCAGTCCAGCTCTCTGCTGTGTCCCAGGAAGGCAGTGGAGGATGGCCCATGTGCTTGGACCCCTGCACCCGCATGGGAGACCAGGAGGAAGCACCTGGCTCCTGGCTTCAGATGGCATAGCTCCAACCCTGGCGGCCAATTGGGGAGTGAACCAATGGAAGGAAGACCTTTCTGTCTCTCTCACTGTCGAACTCTATCAAAAAAAAAAAAAAAAAAAAAAAAAAAGGAAAGAAAGAAAAAAAAAAGTTTGGTAGAAGTCAGCCATGAAGCCATTTAGTCTTGGGCTTTTCTTCATTGGGAGGGCCTTTATTACTGATTCAATCTCCGTCTTGGTTATTGGTCTATTTAGGTTTTCTATTGTCCTCATGGCTAAATTTTAGTAAATGGTGTGTGCAGATGTCTATCCATTTCTTCTAAATCTTCCAATTTGGTTTAAATTTTTATATCTTTACTTTAGACTTATTTTTGTTGTTTTTTAAGATGTATTTGTTTATTTTGAAAGTCAGAGTTATGGGGAAGATGGGAGGAGAGAGAGAGAGAGAAAGAGAAAGAGAGAGAGAGAGAGAGAGAGAGAGATCATCTGTTTGCTGGTTTACTCCTTAAGTAGCCACAACAGTGAGGGCTGGACCAGACTAAAGTCAGTATCCAGGAGCTTCATCCCAGTCTTCCATGTGGGTGGCAGGGACCCAAATACTTGTGCCATCTTCTGCTGCCTTCTCTTGCCATTAGCACAGAGTGGATCACAAGAAGAGCAGCTGGAACTTGAACTGGTACCTATATGGGATTCTGGTGTCACAGGCTGTGGCTATACCTGCTTTGCCACAACAGCAGCCCTTACTTTGTTTTTATTTGGTTGCTAGTTTGTCAGAATTTTTCCCCCAGTATTTCTGTTCCACCTGGATTTTTAGGCTTTTTTCATCTTGTACTACAGCCCCTTCTGCAATGGTAGCGCTATTATTTCTTACCCAGTACTTGAAAGCTGGTGTTCAGGGGTATGGGACTAGCCAAATTTGAGTTCATTCAGATTCTGCCTTCCCTCTTTCTCAAGTGTTTGGTCTGTCTATATATCAGGGCTCAGAATGTTTTCCTGAGTGGAGGTGGGGGCCAATGGAAAGAGAGAGGCAGAGAGAAAGAGAGAGAGACAGAGAGAGAGAATGTCTTCCAATTTCTTGGTTCATTGCCCAAAGGCCTGCAGTTGCTAGGGCTTATTGAGGCAGAAGCCAGGTGCCTGGAACTCAGTATGGATCTCCCATGTGTGTGGGAGGGAACTGAGTGCTTGTACCACCTCCTAAGGTACACATTAGCAGGTAGCTGGATCAGAAGTGGAGTTACTGAGTCTCAAACCATGTCCCTATAAGGGATGTAGGTATTCTAAGAGATGACTTAACCACTGTGCCATTTGCCCTCCTCTCATCTATCTCTTAATGTAGAGGTGTACATCATGCACTTGCAAATATCTGTGATTCTGTTTAGGAGGAATTAAGAGAAAAATGTCAAGCTTTTTACAAAACTTTTGTTTTATTTATTTTCATTTTATTTGAAAGGTGGAGAGACTGAGACAGACATCTTCTTTCCTCTGGTCTACTCCCCAAATGCCTGCAACAACCAGGGCTAGATCAGGCTGCAGTCAGGAGCCAAGAACTTATTCTAGGTCTCCAACATTATTGGTAGGAGTCAAGTACTTGAGCTGTCACATGCTGCCTCCCGGAGCATCTATTAATAGGAAGCCAGACTGGAAGCATTTGAATCGAAATTATCTAATATGGGTAGACGGTGTCACAAGTGGGGTCTTAACTGCAGTCAAATACTTGCCCCCCAAAAAATCTGTTTTAAGTTTATAATATTACAAGGAAATAAAATAACCAAAGCTTTTTTTTCAGTGTTACGTTTTGTTTAGTCACTGTGGCTCTAGAGAGTCTACAGTTTGAAAATACTATCAGTGGGTCACTGTTTTATAGCTTCTGAGATTTAGGATACTCCTTAGATACCTAGTGTGTTATATTACATATTGGAAATTTTGTCTAAGCCAGACAAAATATTTAATTAGTGTTTTCCAATATTAGTCATAATGTGTAGTAAGAATTTAATTTCATGATATATAGTTTTTCTATCATTAAACTTTTCTAATCTTGTCATTTCACCTGCATTTACTTAAGCACACCAGTTCACTTATCTGTATCAACATTTGCAGATTTATGTAGGAGCATTTGATTAGTAAAAATTTTCCATTGAATTCACTAACATAATCATTTATTTTATATCTGAACTGTAGCATTTACATACATTATTGATGTCATGTAATTATTTAAATTCTAAATTTTTTTTTTTTTTGACAGGCAGAGTGGACAGTGAAAGAGAGAGACAGAGAGAAAGGTCTTCCTTTGCCGTTGGTTCACCCTCCAATGGCCGCCGTGGCTGGCGCGCTGCGGCCGGCGCACCGCGCTGATCCGATGGCAGGAGCCAGGAGCCAGGTGCTTTTCCTGGTCTCCCATGGGGTGCAGAGCCCAAGCACCTGGGCCATCCTCCACTGCACTCCCTGGCCACAGCAGAGGGCTGGCCTGGAAGAGGGGCAACCGGGACAGAATCCGGTGCCCCGACCGGGACTAGAACCCGGTGTGCCGGCGCCGCAAGGCGGAGGATTAGCCTAGTGAGCCGCGGCGCCGGCCTTAAATTCTAAATTTTATTATAGTTGCTCATTCTTTTGTAAGAAATGAAGAAACTTGGTAACTTTAATCTATATAATTAAATTGTTAGTGTTTATTATATTTGTGACATTATGCTAAGGGCCTAGAATAATACAAAAGTTGAAAACAAAATTAAATAAAATTGAGGACATGTGTTTCGCACATGGCAGCTTAGGTCACATCTTGGAACACCCACATCCCTTTTAAGAGTTCATGTCCCAGCTACTCTGCTTCAGATCCAGCTTTCTGCTAACAGGCATCCAGAGATGTAGCGGATGACTCAAATACTTTGGTTCCTACTGTAATTACTATTATTTATCAGTAATTATTGTTAGTAATCATAAAAGCCAATATAGGCCAGCGCCGTGGCTCACTAGGCTAATCCTCCGGCTTGCGGCGCCGGCACACCGTGTTTTAGTCCCGGTTAGGGCACCGGATTCTGTCCCGGTTGCCCCTCTTCCAGACCAGCTCTCTGCTGTGGCCAGGGAGTGCAGTGGAGGATGGCCCAAGTGCTTGGGCCCTGCACCCCATGGGAGACCTGGATAAGTACCTGGCTCCTGTCATCGGATCAGCGTGGTGCGCCAGCCGCAGCGGCCATTGGAGGGTGAACCAACGGCAAAGGAAGACCTTTCTCTCTGTCTCTCTCTCTCTCACTGTCCACTCTGCCTGTCAAAAAAAAAAAAAAAAAGTTAAAAAAAAAGCCAATATAGAATTGTAGTGTTTTTGAACCTTAATAATAAGCTCTTATGTTCTAAGTGATAATGTTCTAATGTAGGAATTGGAGCTTTAGAATTTCATCCAAATTGTTATTATTTCCTTTGAATGTTGTATTTTCCAAGAGTTGGTAATTTTCTTAGAGTAGTGAATATTTCCTTTGTCCAGCTTATTTCATTCCACATGATAAGGGAAAGAAGAAGGGAAATATCATTCTATTCTTTTTTTTTTTTTTAATTTGGACAGGCAGAGTTAGACAGTGAGAGAGACATAGAGAAAGGTCTTCCTTCCGTTGGTTCACCCCACAAATAGCTGGAGCTACGCCAATCTGAAGCCAGGAGCCAGGTGCTTCCTCCTGGTCTCCCATGCTGGTGCAGGGCCCAAACACTTGGGGCATCCTCCACTGCCCTCCTGGGCCACAGCAGAGAGTTGGACTGGAAGAGGAGCAACCAGGACTAGAACCTGGTGCCCATATAAGATACTGGCGCTGCAGGCAGAGGATTAGCTAAGTGAGCTACAGCACCGGCCTGTTCTATTCTTAGAATTATATCTTTGAACTGCATTGAATCTGTACTGTTTGCATTAATATCACATAAATAAGAGGATTGTGTTATCCTCATTATCATGTATTTATTGTAACCCTGAGAATCTTATGTATTTATAAATTCCTTTTTTTTTTAACCAAAAAGCAACACTCTCCCCCTCACACATACAGACAAATTAGTTTTTCTGAGTTAAAGCAGGAATTTTCTTCAAGGAAATCAGTAAGTCCCTTTCTTAAAAGAGTTCATTTGTACTATCAAGTAAAGGAGCCACAGTTACAGTAGGTACCAGTCAACTATCCTAAGCTTTAATAGGATGGCTGAAGGGGATGAAAAAAAGAGTGGAAACAATGGAAAAAGTGATTTGTCATCATATGCATTTTAGTCTAGTGTTGATAAATTCTATTCTTAGGACATAAGACATTTCCAAGTAATAGGAAGGTACTAGAATATGAGATTATAAATCTCATTTAAAGGCTATTAAAACAGATTCTCCATGTTGTTAACCTTTGTGTTACACTGTGCATTAAATGAGATTAAATGAATTTTGTTGAGTAAATGAAAATATACATTATAAGAAAGTGAAAAAAATTAGTCATTTTCCTAAAGAAAAGTATGCTAATTTTTCTCACAAAAGAATTTGCTAAACAGTAACTTATTTTCTTCTGATTGTTATTTATTCATTCAATTTCTGTTTAATAAGAAGCATTCACTTAATCATACAGGATTTAAGACCATATTTTTCTTGTGTCAATTAGTGTTTTTTTAAATTTACTTTTCACTGTGAAACAATGATTATCTATTCAAAGTGCCAAAAAGCTTTAAAGACAAATACAGAAAGTTACATAGTTGAAGAATATAACCTTTAGATCTTATAAATAGATGACTTAGTTTTTTCTGAACAAAGATCTTAATAAAGACAACATGAAACACTAGAAATTATTCTGATAAAATACAACTTAAACCTAAAGATAAATAAAAGCCTTACATTATTTCAAAATAAGGGAAGAGGCTAATATTACAAGAAAACCTTGTTGCTATAACAGAAAGCACCATATTCTAATTTTACTTCTGCGTACTTTAATAACCTTCTTTTTCATTTGCATTAAAAAATGAGGATTTTATGATTTTTAATGTTTTAATCCTTTCATAATCCTTTCAAAAGTAGACATTATGTACATAGATAATATTTTTTCTTGAAAACAGATTTTTTAAAACTTTTATTTATAAACACAAATTTTGAAAGTACAACTTTTGGATTATAGCAGCTTTTTCCTCCCATAACCACCTTCCCACCCACAAACCATCCCATCTCCTACTCCCTCTCCATCCCGTTCTTCATTAAGATTCATTTTTAATTATCTTTATATACAGAAGATCAACTTAGTATATACTAAGTAAAGACTTCAACAGATTGCACCCACACAGACAAAGTATAAAGTACTGTTTGAATACTAGTTTTACCATTACTTTACATAGTACAACACATTAAGAACAGAGATCCTACATGGGGAGTAAGTGCACAGTGACTCACGTTGTTGATTTAACAATTGACACTCTTTATTTATGGTGTCAGTAATCACTGGAGGCTCTTGTCATGAGTTGCCAAGGCTGTGGAAGCCTCTTGAGTTCACAAACTCTGACCTTATTTAGACAAGACCATAGTCAAAGTGGAATTTCTCTCCTCCCTTCAGAGAAAGGTACCTCCTTCTTTGATGGCCCGTTCTTTCCGCTGGGATCTCACTCACATAGATGTTTGATTTAGGTCATTTTTTTGCCACAATGTCTTGGCTTTCCATGCCTGAGAAACTCTCATGGACTTTTGAGCCAGATCTGAAGCCTTAAGGGCTGATTCTGAGGCCAGAGTGCTTGAAAACAGATGTTAATATCACAGAGTAAGAAATTCATGACAATGATGTACTGTGAGGAAAGACTATATTGTCATTTACATGGTATGATCCCGTGAAGCAATATTTATAATTAAATATCAAATTATATGTTTTCAATTAATTTTTATCTTAGCAGATAATAGCTTTCTCATAAATTGTATGTTTCACTGAGATGAAAAGTGAAATAAAAATAAAATTAAAGCGCAGTTTTATTTTTCTTTTATTTTCTTTTTTGGTTATTAATCTTTATTTTCCAGGTAATAAATGAGGAAATTTGTACTGTTTTTTGGGGGAATTTAAATTGTATAAGGATGAAGATCATGTACTTTTTACATTTTTTACACTTCTTTGAATACAGTGTGGGGAAACTGTAAATTTCAACAGCAAAAAACTTTCCATCTTTTTCTTTGTAAAAAGTGATCATTTTGGCTTAGAATATTTTATTGTTGTTTATTAGAGAAATTTGGGAATATTATTTGATAGTGTTTATCTGTGATTGAAATCTTTGGTCTCTTATAAGTTAAATGTTATATTGTTTGTTCTCTATTGGAAAATTGATGTCATTGTTAAATATGTGTAAGAGCAATATTTAACATTCTATTAAATTTCCTAAGAAAATAATTGCAAAAAATCTATTATGGAGATTCACATACTGAGAAATGTCTGTTTTTCTTCATTACCTTGAAGTCAAAATCATTGATAATTAATGTGTTTATGTACCCACATAGAAGTAATAAGTTGTTCACATTAATTGAAGTTTCTATTAGATTTAACTTAATCACCAAGAACAGTATTTTTTGCAATTCTGAAGCCTCTAAATCACACAGAATCCTGTAAATCAAGGTAAAGGTCTCAAATTGAGAAGAAGTTATTCTTGGCCCTAATTAGATTATAGTGCAATAAAACCAATAGTATATCAAGCTTTGAAATCTAGAGTTTTCCTCAAGTAATTTCACTTTCATTTATTAATTTTCAGTGAATTATTCATTTCTTCAGAGCTCACCTTTAGAAACTGTTAGCAATAATTATATCTAGATTTTTCTCTTCATAGACTTGATCCTACCATTATCACCACCATTACTTAATCGAGATAATTAGTTTAGCTGGAAGAGTTTTAGGACATGATCCCAGAAATTAGAATGAATTTATGAAATAGTTCCAAAAAAAGGAAGCTCTTGTCATATTCACTATGTAAATCAGAGATTACTCGTGTGATTATGAGTATTCCATGACTGCAGATAGCATTTTTTTGTTTGCTAGTTTTCTAATGCATAATTACTAGCAGCAAATACTCTCATTAAAACTGCTATTGTCAAAGTGTGTGTTTTTTTTTTTAAAGATTTATTTATTTGAAAGACAGAGTTACAGAGAGAGGGAGAGACAGACAGAGAGGTCTTCCATCCGTGGTTCACTCCCGAGGTGGCCTCAATGGCTGGAGCTGTGCCAATCCGAAGCCAGGAGCCAGGAGCTTCCTCCGGGTCTCTCACATGGGTGCAGGGGCCCAAGGACTTGGGCCATCTTCTACTGCTATCCCGGGCAGTAGAAGCAAAAAGCTGGATTGGAAGTGGAGCAGCTGGGACTCGAACAGGTGCCCGTGTGGGATGCTGGCGCTTCAGCCACAGCGCTGGCCCCCAAAGTATGCTTTCTGAAAAATGGCCTCAGGGCCACTGGAAAATTTGTTAGACACGCCAGTTCTCCCAGTGTACCCTGAAAAAGAAACCAGGAGGAAGGGAGGGGGCCTCTAAGTGATTAAGGTCCATTTTAATGCTTAGGAACCAGTATCCTAAAGTAGGTCCTTGCTTCAGGAATAAGAGTAGGGGAGAACTTTGAAACTCGTATCCTCAGCAAGTCTGTCAAACTCTACCCAAACCATTTTTTATCGCCTTTAAGTTGTTCTTCCATAATACTCTCTAAGTGTTGTGGAAGGGACTAAACCCAAGTTTCCTTTATGTTTTCTCCTTTCTCTGAAGCTGTTGACTCAGAAAAGAGGAGGTGAAGTTAGATGAAAGTGTTAATGGTTTGACTTTGAATGTTCAAAATTCAAAACTTGTTTCCAAGTTAGGAAGGAAAGGATCCTACATTATTCCCTAATTCCTATTTAGTCACTTAAAATAATAAAGATCTCGGAGCTTAGTTTTAAATATTAGTAATATATTGCAGATTATTATATGATTTGTTGCCTTTTTTCAAGTATCTGTTTTGCTGCATATATAACAAAAATACTACCTAGTCATTGTAATAGAACTTTGGTTAGTTAGAGGTATTGTTTAATTTTTTATTGTATGTGCCTTCTGTGTAGAAGAATGTATGCTTATCTAACATATTCTATTTATTTGTTTTTAATGTATCAGAGTCATATTTTGTAATAATAAATATCAGTACATTTAATTCAGAGTAACAGTTACAAACACTACCAATATTGACCTCTGACTATTTACCAGGTACTTTTCTATTCACTGTTATGGAACTTAGCATATTTATTCCTCACTGTGTAGGCACTATAATCATCTTCATTTGGAAGACACAGAAAGCCCTAAGTCATCTTCAGGATTTAGTTCTGATAGAGTTAGGACTCCAATCCAAGCACCTGCTACATCCAACAAAAGATGGATCTGTTACCAAATCGTTTATTTGCCTGAGCAGAAATGGTTTCTTCACTCATTTTTTTTTCTTTTCCATACACTGCTAAATATATTTTCAAAAATGTCAAACATTGGTTAGTTATATAAGGTTATTACCTTAAAATTCAGTGATAAACAATATAAATAATGATGTGGGGAATAATAGTGGAAGTAAATGGGCTTATGAGATGGAAACTATGACTTTGACAAAGCAGTTAAACTGTATTACACTGAATTCCAGTTATTCCTTTATTTCTCCAGCTTTTCTGAGATTACTCTTTGATGGCAAGAGTTAAGTTTGTATCAGGCACTGTAGGTGGTCAAGACCATTTTCTTTTATGAATGGATGGATAGAATGAGAAGGCATTCAGTAATTTATTTTCCTTTTCCTAGACCTGTGAAAGAATCTGTGTCCCTCTAGGGTGGTAAACACCCATTTCCTTTCTACAGTATAGTCATTCTAATTTAGCTAATGTCTTAAATAGCTGTTTGACTGTTATGTGAAACTGTATAGGATATCCCTTCTACATGAAGCTCCTAACTATTCCATTGGCTAGAAACGGGCTTTTATGGTTTTTAAAGATTTTACTTTTAAGTAAAATTTATTTGGCATTTTATATTGAATTATATTTATTAGTCTTTGTGTCTTAATTTCAACAGCATCACTGCAAAACTTGAAAGAGCTTTAGAAAAAGTTGCTCCTCTTCTTCGTGAAATTTTTGTAGACTTTGCCCCATTCCTATCTCGTACACTTCTTGGCAGTCATGGACAAGAGCTATTGATAGAAGGTATGATTTCTCTCTATATTCTCATCATTTTAGTTTCCTATAATGTATCTACTAACCATGGCATAATTTATGCTTCTGGAGGAATATATATTGCCGAAAGAGTATAAAGACATTGCTTCTACAAATTCCAATAAGATATTTGATATATGATTTTTCCTTAATCATCTTTTTAAAAAATAACATGTTCCCAGTCAATGCCAGTAAATGAACTTTGAAAATGAAAATCTTTGAGAAGATATTGGAATGCTTTGGCTGTTCCAACCCCAGTCTATAAGGGCTGATGTATGAATATCATACATCATATACTCTCAGTAGATAGTGTTTACAAACAGTGATCTCTAAGATTTTCTTCTGACTCTGAGAGCCATGCTTCTTTAAGTGACTTTTCTTATTGTTACACTTGTAATGTGAGAATACTTATTTGAGAAAAAATAAAAGTGTTGAAGAATACTTAACTGGGAATTGATAAAGATGTTGTCTACCACTCAATAACAGCTTAAATAGAGTGAAGTGGAAAAAATAAAAATAAATTCATTGTGGCAAGCATTTAATTTATACACTTAATTTGGGGAATGTCTTTGAAAAATATGATGACCTGAAGTCTTTCCTGCTAAAACAAAAAGTTTTGTTACATGACTATTTCTAAGCTTGAGAAAGGAGGAAGTATATCAAGATGATCCTTTAATGGCTTTGGGTGCCCTTTCAGTTAGTCCTCAAATTCAGCACCTTATATACATATTTTGCTTTTTACTTATTAGCTGAAGAAAAAGTTTTCCTGTGCCTGTTCTGTCATTGTCTCAATTGTTTCTACATGATATTTTAACTCAGACTCTGAGAATAGAATTTATCCAAGTTTCTGAGCTCTGTAGCCTTTGTTGTATCTCGGTTTCCTTTCTATAAAATGAAATCAATGACAGCACCCCAGTATCCTTGTGAGAATTCAGTTGAATAAAGCTGTTAGAAAAGTGGTATGTAGTGGGCTATTCATTTTTCAAGAGAATTCCTTCTTTGGGTCACATGCTATATTAGGTACCTGATATATTAGAAAATACCAAAGAACTCTACCTTTATGGTAGAGTAAATAATAGTAATATAAATAGTAATATAATAGTAAATAATCACTAAACAATTAAAACAGCTATGTGACAGGTTAGAAGGTAGTAAATCCCATGTATGAGGGTAAATACCATACAGGGGATTGGGGCTACAGAATGGGAAGCATTAAACTGCAGTTTTAAAGCGGTGGTCAGTTTTCAATAGGCTTCATGGTGTAAGTTAAATTTGATCAAAGACTTAAAGGAGATGAACTATACAGAGTACTGTGTTCTAGGCAGAATATTCTACATAGAATAATCAGTATGTGGGCCATAAACTGGGAGTATAAGAGTATACCTGGCATGTTCAAAGAACAGGGAAGATACCGATGCATGTGGCTGTAGCAGAGTGACCAGAAAGAAAGTGGATGAATATTAGGCCAAGGATATAAAGAGGTGTTTATTTGGCTTTAAATTGAATGGTAGAGAGGGAAGTTATACTTCTGAGAAAAGTGAAGAAACCACCCTAGATAGTACTGTTATATGTGTTATTATTACTTCTACCTACAAAAGGAAGTGGAAAATGTTACAGAGTACAGGACTCTAAGAAGTATACTAATTTACAGCAGCTCAAAAATGAACTTAATAAGTTATTGTAAACTTAACAGCTATTCCTGGGGCACATTCTGTGCCTGTAATTTAAATAGCTTTGTTCTGTATGTTTATCTTTGATGTAGAAAATTGTATATTCATTGATTCAGTTTTGAAAAGGAAATATTTGCATTCATAGTGCTAGGATTTAAAAGGCGTGATAATCACCTTCAAGGGGCTTACAGTATAATGGGCAAGCAAACATAGGAACCAATAATTAAAATTCAATATGTTACATGCTTTAATGAAAGTATAAATGGTGTACAGAGGGAAGTGAGGCTAAGTGGCTTACCATTCACCTTTCAGGGCATACAGCTTTCTAAATGGATGGGTAATGTTGTGTATACTTGATCTTACTCCTGCCTGCTCCTAAACATACTCCTTCATCTCTACAAGGACACAGTTTTGAAAGGGAAGCTTGTTCCTTGCATCTATTTAATTAAAACAGCAGCTCAACTCAGTCTTCTGAATTCCAGATGCTTTCTGAGATAACTAGTATGAACATCTGTATCCAGATATTCCTTTGATACCTCAAATTCAGTTTATCCACAATTTGCTCATTTTTCCATCAAATTATTTTGTCTCCTAAATTGATTTATTTTGTTACTAACTTGCTATTAATACAAACACCTGAGGTAAAAAACTTACTCTTCTAGAAGTCTTTCTGACTCAAGTTCAATGTTTATAATGACTAGGTGAGAATAGTTTCAGCAACTATTAATTTCTGGAGCCTAGTTCTCCAAATACTATTAATATTACAAGTATTATATTGGGGCCGGCTCCGTGGCTCACTTGGTTCGGCTCCGTGGCTCACTTGGCTAATCCTCCGCCTGCGGCGCCGGCATCCTATATGGGTGCTAGGTTCTAGTCCCGGTTGCTCCTCTTCCAGTCCAGCTCTCTGCTGTGGCCCGGGAGGGCAGTGGAGGATGGCCCAAGTGCCTGGGCCCTGCACCCGCCTGGGAGACCAGGAGGAAGCACCTGGCTCCTGGCTTCGGGTTGGCATAGCTCCGGCTATTTGGTGGTGAACCAACGGAAGGAAGACCTTGCTCTCTGTCTCTCTCTCTCACTGTCTAACTCTATCTGTCAAATAAATTTTAAAAAAAGTATTATATAAAGCCAGGTTTTTCTTAAATATTATTTATTTATCTGAGAAGAGGAGAGAGAGAAAAAGGGAGAGGTTTTTTTTTTTTGTTTTTGTTTTTGTTTTTGTTTTTTTTTTATCGCTCCCTAAAAGCCCACAATGACCAGGACAGGGCCAATCCCAGTGCAGGATCCAGGGGTCTGGATCTCCCATGTGGGTAGTAGGAAGCCAATGAATCAAGCAATCACTGCGGCCTCCCAGGATCTGTACTGGCAGGAAGTTGTCAGGAGCCCAAAGAGAGTATCAAATCCAAGTACTCCAATATGGCATGCAAGCGTCTTAACTACTAGGCTTAATGGCTGCTCCCTCAAGCTGTGTTTAAAAATCTTCCAAGGGAGAATAAATATTATGCTAGCCAAGAGTGGGGACATTGTAGTTACAGATTCCCAAGGGTATCAGTTGGTACTTTCTGACTTCTCTTTTAAAAATTTTTTATTTCCTTATATTTATGATACTGAGGAGCAAAAATACTGTTAATTATATTTTATTTTCTTGCATTTCTGTAATGTGTCACTTTAAAGTTTTTTAAAAATAAGCATTATTGATAACAAATGTTAGTTTCCTTAATTCTCTATAAGATAAAAGCCTTTGGTCCTGTAGTTTTGCATGTATTTTCCTAAAATAATTTGACAGATTTACAGTACTGATCAACGTTATAATAAAATAAAAACAGGAAGTAAAGTTAGTAATGTTAGTAATGGGTCATATACTGCTAATTAAAGCTTTCACATGTTTGGACTGGTGTTGAAGCTTGGAGGTAAAGCCACTACCTGCAACACTATCTTCCCATATTGGCACTGGTTCAAGTCCCAGCTGCTACTCTTCCTATCAAACTCCCAGCTAACATACCTTGGAAAGCAGCAAAAAATGGCCCAAGTGGGTCCCTGCACCACACGGGAGACCTGGAATAAGCTCCTGGCCTCTGGCTTCAGTTTGGCCCAGTTGTGGCTGTAGAAGCTATTTGGGAAGTGAACCAACAGATGGAAGTTCTCTCTCTCGCTCACTCTGTGTGTGTGTGTGTGTCTCTCTCTCTGTAACTCTGCCTTTAAAATAAATAAAATGAATCTTTAAAAAAATAACTTTCATATATTCTTCCCTAAATTTTCTCCCTACCAAAGGCAAAATTATGTTATTAAAAAAACTCACATTACCAGTTCCTAAATGACAGTTTGTGATTACCTTAGATTGTAAGGAATTGCTTTCAGATAACTTGTAAACTGCTCTAAGTTGCACATTCAGGATCCCTTTGTGTAGCGTAACTTCCAGAATTTTCTAAGGCCAAATGTCTAGACTATTTCTTACTTATTTCTTCTCATCAGCAGAAAGAGAAGGTAGGAGAAATGGCTGAGTAATTAAGAACTGTTTTTAATAGGCTTTAGTAAGCAAGTTTACATGGAATATTCTGAGTTAAGTTGAAAGAGTATTAAGTATATGACTCCATTGATATTAATCCATAAAGATAAACATGGATTTTCTTGAAAAATGACTGTTGTAGGTGTAAATATTGAAGTGTGTTAGCTATTGTTTATTTATTCTTTCCTCCCTTCCCAGAATACAATTTTATCTTGTATATTCTACATTCAAAGAGTTTTTTTTGTTTGTTTGTTTTTTTGTTTGTTTGTTTGGTTTTTTTTTGACAGGCAGAGTGGACAGTGAGAGAGAGAGACAGAGAAAGGTCTTCCTTTGCCGTTGGTTCACCCTCCAATGGCTGCCGCGGCTGGTGCGCTGCAGCTGGTGTACCACGCTGATCCCATGGCAGGAGCCAGGTGCTTCTCCTGGTCTCCCATGGGGTGCAGGGCACAAGCACTTGGGCCATCCTCCACTGCACTCCCTGGCCACAGCAGAGAGCTGGTCTGGAAGAGGGGCAACCAGGATAGAATCCGGCGCCCCAACTGGGACTAGAACCCAGTGTGCCGGCACCACAAGGCAGAGGATTAGCCTATTGAGCCACGGCGCCGGCCTCATTCAAAGAGTTTTAACATGTGCTGTTTAAAACTATGTGCATGTCATAGTCATGCCTCCTTTTTAAGTTTTGAATTTTGTGTTTAAATACTATTCATTAGCAGAATATAAACCTGACAGTCTTTGAGATTTGGTATTTCAAATTTTTACTAGTTTCTAAAATCTAGAAACTATTAGCTTAAAACAGAATAATTTTCAATAGTTTTCAGAATTTTGTCATAACCTTCCTTTCCAAAATCAACTGGTTTTCATTGTCTTACATAAACATGTAAACAAGTTATGTGCTTTCACCTTTTGTTGTTTTTGTAAAATTCTTCCTTCTGCTTTGAATCTTTTCCTTTTTTCAATCCCTACGTAAACTTTTCAACCCTACTTTAAGGTTCTTAAACCAGATCAATGCTTTCTTCTTTTTGATTCTGTGGCATTATGCTTATAAAATATCAATATAATCATTTCTCACTTATTATAAATAGGAAATACCTTATTGTTTATGTTGCTATTGCCTGGCTTACATTCTGAGTTATAATAAAATTTAGTATTTCCTCTTTTGCTTGAGTAGAACATTACTGTTATTATTGGTAATTTTTATTGGAGGTAAAGTTCAAAAACAAGGAAACTAGGTCTTGCATTCTGTGGTGAGAATTCCCATCACTGATCAGTTATCTACATCCTGAGTTTTTCCCCATCCAGCCTGCAGACATGCACATCCTTTCAAGTTCTCATTCTTGAGCATGTACTCTTACTTATTCTTTCTTTTTCATTCTCTTTCACTATATTTCTCACCATTTTATTTATTTTTTATTTAAATAAAAAGAATAAATATCATGTGTTTGCCATCTTTTAAAATTATTCCTTATTAGTAGATATTTTCTAGGTGGCTATTGGTGTATATTTCTCCTAAGAATAATTAAGGATTTTTTAAAACAGTGATTATTTATGGAATTTTTTTAAACTTTCTGTAAGAAAACTCCAGTTTTTTGACTTATATAATTAACAGATAAAAAGTACTTAAGGTAAGTATGAATGTATTTACAAATCCTGCTTGCTAAAGTAACCAAAACACCTGAGCCCCAAAATGGGTCAGCTTACTTGGCCTATCATGTCAGAGAAGAATACTCTGCACAGAATCCCTGGGACTTCTCTGCGATATGCAGTTGAGAGGCATTTTAGAGTTTAGTTTTAAGGAGGTAGGTTTAGTCTGGATTGGGTGTTAAGTAGAAGGAAATGAATTAGATCTCAATCATTTCTATTCTGGAGGTCTAAGGATTGCCATGCCTAGAGTTATCATTAGTAATAGAGAGGCTCTAATTACCCAAATTCAACATGAAAGAGAATTTTAAACGTATGCATGCATGCGTAAGTTTGCAGAGTGTCTTTTTAATGTTTTGTTCCATTGTGGTTCAGAGTAGCTCTGAAAAACCTCTGTATTTTCTGTGAGCATTATTTATGTTCACTTGGTTCACAAAGTTATGTTCAATTGTTCACAAAAATATTTAAGGTAACATAATTATTGAAGAGAATATAGCAGAAGTCTCCTATATGTCCAAGGTCAGGAAATGAAATAAACACAAGCTTGTAAGAAAAGCAGAAAAGAGAAGAGAGGAAGAAATGAGACCCAGTAAGTGTTTGGGAATGCTGGAGGCCATGTTTATGGAAATAAATTCTGTGTTTTTCTAAAATTGGAAGACTTAATGTATGACTTTCCATTTTGTGTTCTATTTGCTGCCATGTAATCATTACAACTTAATTTCCATTAATGTTTTATTAAATGCAGATATAGTAATTTCAGAACTAATATTTTTAAATTGCAGTAATACACCAAATGTATACAAGAAATACAGGGTTATTGGCAGTGGTGGCATGATTTGCAAATATCCCTGATTTCCTCCAAGAGAAACAGACAGAATAACAGGTAGTGATACAATAACTACAAGAACAAAAAATGAATATTACTATAAAACTACATGATAAAGCATCCCATTAATCCACAGAATGCATCTAGATGGAGAAAGACTATCCTGTTTGAATGATTCAGTATTTTTCCAGGGATAACTACATGATATATATGGTATCAGCATGTGCATGAGAGTGAAAGTGGTGAAAAGGAATGGAGCATTTGAGAAATCCACTCTAGACACATTGGAAGACCCAGAAGGCTAAAACAGAGATTGCCTTCATGTACCATAGTAGCAGATGACTCAGAGCTTCCATGGTGAAGTGAAAAGGGGCTAGTGCCATCTAGGCCTCAGGAGAAATCAACCAGCTTGAGTTCTATTGTAGAATCCCTCATTGTGGTTAAACTCTTATGAATAGACTCCAAATCAAGTAGCAGAAGGGCAAAAGAGCCAAAGAGAAAGACAAATAAAACTGGAGAAGACAAACAGAGCTAGTAACTCTCAAAAAGTAGATAATCATGGTTTTGAAAACAAGTAAATATTAGAAAAAGAAATTCTAGAATCTAAATTGTCAGGGTTGGGGGAGATACCTACAAATTATCTGGAAGTTCAAGAAAACTAAGTTCACACAAAATAATAACCATCAGAGAGAAGTATAACCCCATATATAATAGTAAGGAAAATCAGGATGTATAGGAAAACAATCTCTCAAGACAAAGCATACCAGAAAAATTAAGCTGATATTTTTAAAATAAGCTAAAAGAAATCAGATAATACAGGATATGAAACAATATTAGAATTTTTTAAGATTTATTCATTTATGTGAAAGAGTTATAAAGATGGAGAGGCAGAGAGAGAGAGAATCCTCCATCCTTGGTTCACTCCCCAAGTGGCTACAAAGGCCGGGTCTGGACTAGCCCAAAGCCAAGAGCTTCACCCAGGTCTCCTGTGTGGGTTCATGGGCCCAAGGACTTGGACCATCTTCCACTGCTTTCCCAGGTAAATTAGCAGTGTACTGACTTGGAAATGGAGCATCTGGGACTCAAACCAGTGCTCATATGGGATTCCTGTGCTGCAGGTTGCAGCTTTACCCACTATGCCACAGTGCGAGCCCCATAGTCAGAATTTAGAGAATCTCAAAAGCATAACTAAACTGAGGAAAGAGTAAAAAATAAAGAGCAAAGTAATCTGAGAAAATGAAGATGCAATTAGAAGAAATATAGAAAAGAATTCACCACCCTGAAAAAAAATATTTTGGGTATCTAGGTAAAAAGCACATATTATGTAGACAGCGCATATATGAAGGAGAAATAGATTGCCATCATAATTTTGTCACTGTATTTTTTATCAGAAGAATATGGGATAATATATTAAAGATACACAAAATTTAAAACACTTGTAAAACTGACTTATAAAGACTTCAGAAATTGTTAACATGCGAAAATTTAGGCAATATTATTTCCTTGAGCCCCTTCTGAGGAATCTGTAATAAAGCAAGCATCAGATAAGCAAAGTGATTGAAGATATATCAGACAGAAAATCTCATGATGATCATCAGATTTAGTGTTTGAAGTAGTAACTAAATGAGTGAAAGGGAATATAGGACAAAATGCCTGCGTCTTTGGAGAACTGCAAAAAATGAGACACTAATTACTCGATAGTAGCATTGTTGGCATTTTAAAACTATTGTATAATGTTGGATAAATGGCTTATTAATTATTAAATCCTAAAGTGTAAAATCTTTAAGTTACAAATTTGTATTGCATTTTCACTGTGAACTTACTAAACACACCTATACAAATGCCTACAGACACATACTCATATATATATGAGTATCTGTGTGCTATATTTTAGTAATGTGGTCCAGTGTCTGCTGGATACATTGACCAAGTCAGTAGCACTGAGTACATGGTAGGTTCTATCATGTGCCAGTGAACAACATGAGAACGTCCTGAAGAAGTAAATTTCAAGACTGGGGCAGATAATGTTAATGACTTGCCTGCAACATTTTGTAATATTACAAGGCAAGGAAAACATCAGAGATTGTTAAAATAATTCAGGGACTAACCAAAGAGATTTCTGTTGATGAAAGTTGGAGCAATTATATAATAACTGCAGTGCATCAAAACCTTTGTTTAAATCCTGGAGTCTGTAATAATAATTTACAAAATGATTGGATCAAAGTCAGAAGATGATAGAGAACCAAGTCTTTATTTTGAAAACTGATAAAGAGAATCAAGTACTTACACTGACCTTCTGTTGTAAACAAGTCATTGAGTTATCAAGTTATTAATGCAGGAAGTTCTTCTTTATAGAAATATATCATCTGAAAAATTATGGAGAAACATTTGACCTAAATAGCAATTAGTAACCAATATGTAATTAATAGATCTAAATTTCAATGGCTGTTAACATCACATAAACAGAAATGACAAGATAACCAGATTGGAAAAATGCCATCACCAATCATGAATGGTTGAATGAATGAATATGATTAAGCCTATATTCCCAACGTGTTGAACTGCATCATGGGAATTTAACCATCAAATTCCTATTGTTGGAAATTCTGCAATAAATGACTTAGTATATACAAAATAAATTGTAGGGGAAATATATTGAAAAGCTATCTCAAAAGAATCGATAAAACTAAGTTCTTTATTAATACAATTGTCATTTGTATGATAAAACTGTAAAGAAAAGGAAATTGACTATCATAAAGTGAAGATAATGAACTGTTGTAAGTAGAAAGAAGATTGGAATTAATTAGGACAGGACATTTGGAAGGCTACCAGGATACTTGACAAAAGTCTATGCTTTGGGCTCTGTAGTGGATATGAACATATTCTCCTCATAATAATCCATTCTCCTATACTGTATGTACCTTACTTAACAGTGTTATGTTTTGTAATAAAATATTGTAATGTCTTTCATGGAGAAGGTTATAAAAAGTTTTGAATGCCACTAAAAAATAATAGTTAATTATATCATGCTCATGGTAGGAAGACTCCTCATAAAGAAGTTAATTTAGTCTATCAATTTCAATAAAAATTTAAATTTAAAAAACCTCATTTTCATTAAATGTAATAAACTGTTTCTTAAATTTCTACAGTTGAATAAAGCAGTGAAAATAACCAAGATAATTTTGTAGATGAACAATTTTTTATAATTAGAGCTGTGTATGGTAGTGAGTCAGAGACCGATTACTGTCTCAGAATAAATATACAGAACCAAGTCACACACAGTATGGTACATTATATGACAGAGTTCCACTTCAGATTGGTGAGAAACATATGCACATTTCAGTAAATAGATCTAGATCAGTTATATAACTTTTATAAATTTTTTAAAACAAAGAAAATGGTGGAATTGTTTCCTAACTAAATATATAACCAGGATGCATGAAAAGAAAAACTCTAAGTGTTTCGAAAGAAAAAATACAGGAAAATGTCTTTACTACCAGAAGTAGGAAAGATTTCTTAAACTAGTCAGAAAAACACAAGAGGTAGAGCATGATAAATTTGACCATATTAACATTTCTTAGTTCATCAAAAGATAATGTTACAACAATGAAAAGATTGAGAGTGGCATCAGTGAAGATGATGACCAAAAGACTTTATGCCTTTTTTTCTCCCAAAAAAATACTGAGTAAATCATATTATATAGACTGAACTAAATTTTCCAAACACTAGAAACCAGATAAACTACAGCAACAAAGCAAACACCTAGCCAAGGGAAAGCCACGCTAAAGACGGTAGGAAATCCAATAGCATTTTTTTTTTTTTTTGTCCCCACCTTAGAGCCTCACCATTGCAGACAGAAATTCACGGCCAGAAGAAAACTGTCCAATTTCCAGATCCTCATTTGAGATGTAAGGAAAAGACAGGGACTAACTTGAAACATTCTAGCCTAGTGGCTGCCAACATGACTGGTTTCTGTTTATGTAAACTGGAGTACTTACGGTAATGGTGACATACTATGGATACCAGATTGTAGGTTTCTCAATCATAATGGTAAGATTGTGGTACGGCAGAGAAACAGGGGTTCTGCAGTTCCATGTGTGGTTGAGAGCAAGAGATTATGGAAGGAATGAATGTAATAGTCATCTAAGCTTTCTGAGAAGAAGGAGGGTTGAGACTTCCAGAGAAAATAAAACACTTAAAAGCAGCTAAGTATAAGGGAACAATAATAAAAATACATACATGGGCCCAAGGAAAATACATCTCCAGAAAACACTTGTGAGGACCCTGAGCTTTTTAAGCCAAGATGATTAGTGAAAAATTTTCCCTATACAAAGGCAGTTAATACTTACTATCTTTTCAAATATACACATTTCAACAGAAAATCACAAAGCATATAAAGAATTAGAGAAACTTGGCTGAGCCAGAAAAGCAAATTGCAGAAATCAACCTAAAGAAAGGCAGGCATCTTTTCTTTGACAAAGAATTTAAAATAACTGTCTTAAATATGCTTATTGAGCTAAAAAAGAACATAAACTGACAGCTAAACAGAATCAGAGAAGTATTTTATGAATAAATGCAGAGTATCAACAAAGGAAAATTATAGAATGAAAACACAAAATCAGAAAATAAAAAAAAGATAACAGCTGAATTGAATTTTTCCCTGGATAGATTCAAAACAGATACAATGAAGAATAATCATCAGACTTGAAGACAGACTGTTAGAAATTATTGACTTGAGGATCAAAAGTTAAAAAGAATACAGAGTAGCGAACAGAGCCTAGGGAATTTATAAGATACCATCAGGCAGATGAATACAGGCATTATGCCAGTCATAGAATAAGAGAGAAAAGGGGACAAAGGACATATTTAAAGAAGCATAAAACTTCTGAAGTTTAAGCTCCTTGAACTCCAACTAGACTAAATCCAAAGAGAATACAGCAGTACACATTGTAATCTGCAATTGAAAGTCAAAGAAAAGGACCAGTGTTGTGACATAGAGGGTAAAGCTGCTGTGTGCAATGCCAGCATCCCATATGGGTGCCAGTTCTAGTCCCAGCTGCTCCAATTTCTTTCTTTCTTTTTTTTTTCTTTTTTCTTTTCTTTTCTTTTTTTTTTTTTTTTTTTTTTGACAGGCAGAATTGTTTAGACAGTGAGAGAGAGAGAGAGAGAGAGAGAGAGAGAGAGAGAGAAAGGTCTTCCTTCCATTGGTTCACCCCCGGATTGGTCGCTATGGCCGGCGCACTGCGCCGATCCGAAGCCAGGAGCCAGGTGCCTCCTCCTGGTCTCCCATGCTGGTGCAAGGCCCAAGCATTTGAGCTATCCTTCACTGTCTTCCCAGGCCACAGCCGAGAGTTGGACTGGAAGAGGAGCAACCAGAAGCTGGCGCCCCAAGTGGAAATAGAACCCAGGGTGCCAGCACCACAGGTGGAGGATTAGCCAAGTGAACCAGAAGGTGTTAAGATAATACATTCACAGTGCTAAGATAAAAATCTCAGCCAACAATACTGTATTCAGCAAAACTATTCCCCATAAATGGAGGAAAAATAATAAACCTCCCTATTAAATAAGATCTGAGTGATTTCATTACCAGTGGCCTAGCCTACAAGAAATGCTAAAGGGTATCCCTCAAATTGATAATAATGGAAGCTAGATATGAACTGAAAACCTTATGAACATATGAAGTTCTCCAGTAAACATGGCCAAATATAAATATCCATTTTATTGTAATTTTGGTTTTACTATAATACTTTTTAAAAGAAAAATTCTTTTAAAAAAGCTAATAATGTATGCTAACAGGTGCATGATATATAAAGGTAATTTGTGACACAATAACAAAACATAGGATGACTAAGCTGTACAAGAGTAGAGTTTATATGTAACTAAAGTTGTTCTATTTCAAATGGATTGTTATAACCTTAAGATGTTTTATGTAACCCACATAAACACACAGAAAATATCTAAACACAAAAGATTAAAAGGGAATCAAAGCCTTTCACAACAGAATTCAACTAAACCTTACGATAGCAAGAAAAGGAATGAGGACAAAAGTGCAATAACATGAAATAATATCTTAAAAATGGCAATAGGAAGTCCTTCCCTGTAGGTAATTACTTAAAATGCAAATGAATTAAACTCCCCAACCAAAGGATATAGATTGGATAAATAAATAAGAAAATAGTGTCGCTCCCCGTCTTCGTGGAGGAACGACACAGGACCCTGCGTTGTTCTTTTGTCTGCTCGGCCCTCCCCGGGTTTGCTGCTGGTTCTTCCCGGGTTGGCTACTGACCCTTCCACCTCCGTGGAAGGGCGGTTCCCCCTGCCACCTTCCCCACTTCCACGGGGGAGCGGCACACCGCCGGCCGGCTCTCTCGGGGGCTGCACAGGTGTTCCTTCAGATAGATGTTCCTTGGTGCATGTTGTCTCTCTTCTCCTTTATAGTCCTCTTCCACCAATCCCAACTCTGCTACCCACACGCCGAGTACGCTGCTCTCCTCCAATCAGGAGCAGGTCCTACAGTTTATTGGTTGAACTGGAGGCAGCTGTGTAGAAGCTGTTACTCCCTTCTCAGCGCCATATTGTGGGAGAGCAGATGCATATAATAAGTCTTAATTCCAGTAACTTAGTCTAGTCCGAGTTGCTCCCAATTGCTCCCCACAAATAGGATCTAACTATAAGCATACCTAATACATTAATTTTAAATCTAAGGACACACAAAGATTGAAAATAAAAGAATGGTAAAATATATTCCAGGCAAACAGTAACCAAGAGAGAGTATGAGATGCTATTCTAATATAACATAAAATAGTCTTTAAGTCAAAAACTATTATAAGATATAAAGGACACCATATCACAATAAAGGGGTCTTCAGCTTCCTGCTAATGTGCCTGGAAAGGCAACAGATGATGGTCCAAATTCTTGAGTGCCTGCTACCTGTGTGAGAGGCCTGGATGCGGTTCCTAATTCTTGTTTCAGACTATCCTAGCCCTGGTTATTGTACCATTTGGGTAGAGAATCAATGAATAGAAGAGATTCTCTCTCTCTCCCTCTCTGTTACACTCTGCCTTTTAAATAAATAAATAGGCCGGCACCGTGGCTCACAGCACGGCCGGCATGCTGTGGGGGCCATTGGAGGGTGAACCAATGGCAAAGGAAGACCTTTCTCCCTGTCTCTCTCACTGTCCACTCTGCCTGTCAAAAAAAAAAAAAAAGAAAGAAAAGAAAAGAAAAGAAAAGAAAAGAAAAGACAAGACAAGACAAAAAGGTCTTCCTTCCGTTGGTTCACCCCCAGAATGGTCGCTATGGCCGGCGCACCACGCTGATCCAAAGGCAGGAGCCAGGTGCTTATCCTGGTCTCCCATGGGGTGCAGGACCCAAGCACTTGGGCCATCCTCCACTGTACTCCCTGGCCACAGCACAGAGCTGGACTGGAAGAAGAGCAACCAGGACAGAATCCGGCGCCCTGATGGGGACTAGAACCTTGTGTGCCGGCACAGCTAGGTGGAGGATTAGCCTAGTGAGCCATGGCGCTGGCCAAGGAAGACCTTTCTCTCTGTGTCTCTCTCTCTCTCTCTCTCACTGTCTAACTCTGCCTGTCAAAAAAAAAAAAAAAAAAAGTAAATCAAATGATCAGTTCACCAATAGTCTATAAACATTGCATATTTATATGCACCAAATATAACTCATAAATATAATGAGCAAACATTGACAGAATTGAACAGAGAAATGCATCAATAATAATAGTAAGAATTAATATCTCAGTTTCCATAATGGATTTAAAAAAGATGACTTTGAAATTAATAGAAGACTTGAATAATCTTGTAGACCAGTTGAACCTAACAGATGTATACAGAATATTTCACTCAACAGTAAAGAAAATACACCTTTTTCTCACTATACACACAGCCACAGTAGAACTTATGTTATCAAGCAAGTAATAATATATTTAAATACTTTTAAAATTATTGAAAGCATACATAGTGCCTTTTCTAATCACAATGGAATGAAATTAGCAATCAGTAGCAAAAGAAAAATTGGAAACTCCAAAATTACATGGAGATTATCAGACATTTAAAAACCCATGTATCTAAAAAAGAATCACAAGGAAAATTATAACACTGAAAACAATGCACCAAAATGATAGAATAAAGGAAAAGAAATAATAAGAGGAAAATTTATAACATACAAATTTTAAATAAGATCTCTAGTTAACAACCTACCCTGATACTCTAAAGAACTAGAAAAACAAGAATAAAGTAAACCCAAAGCTGGTAGAATAAGGACACAGTATATATTAACACAAAAATAAACAAAATAGAGAATAAAACAGAAATAGAGAAAATTAATTAAACCAGTATTTGGTTCATTAAAATGATCAACATAGTTTGTGAATTTTCAGCTAGATTAAGATAAAAACATAATTTAAATAGCTGAAATCATAAATGAAAGAGGAGATTAAAACTGATTCCATAGAAGGAGAAAGGATTATGAGAGAATATTATTAATAATTATATGTCAACATATTGAATAACCAAGGGGATGTGGAGAAATTCCTTGAAACACAAAATGTTATCCAGGCTTAATTATGAAGAAACAAAATCTGTACAGAACTATAATAGTAAGTACATAATAAATAAAGATATGAAATCAGTCATCAAAAATCTCCTTAAAAAACAGGATAATTGGCTTGGATTGTACATTCTTCAAACATTTCAGAATTAACACCACTCAGTTTAATTCTCATCCAAAAAAATGAATACTTTCAAAATCATTATATGACACCTACATTATTCTGATACCAAAACCAAAGACACTAAAATAAATTGCAAAAGCATAGGACTTATGAATGTTTATGCAAAAATTCTCAACAAAATGCTAGCACATTGGATTCAGCATCATATCAAAAGAATCCTATGCCATGAGCAAGTAGGGTTTATTCCTGGAAAACAAGGATTCAGTGTGCAGAAATTCAGTGAATGCAAAACACCACATTAGCAGAATGAAATCAGGATAAATTCTTCAGGGTTACCTTAGTTGATTCACAAAAAGCATTTTACAAAAGAATTGTCTTCCAAGTTCTCGTAAACTATCAGGGTGATCACTCTCCCCACTTACATTAAACAAAGCACCATCTTACTCAGGACAATTAAACAGGAAAAAGATACATGAATTGGAAAAGAAGAAGTAACATCATCTTGGTTCTCATATGATACCATCTTATATATGGAAAAAGGGCAAAGATTCCTGAAAAATACATATTAGAACTAATCAGTGAGTTTTGCAAAGCTTCAAGATACAAACTATACACTTTCCCCATGAAAAAAAGTTGCAGTTTTATACACTTAACAATGGGCAGCACAGAAAGGGTTTTAAAAGAATAATTTCATTAATAACAACTTCAAAAAGAATAAAATGCTAAGGAATATATCCAATCAAGGAGGTAAAGACATGCACCCTGAGGACCACAAAACATTGCTAAAAATAATTAAAGAAGACATATATAATTGGAAAGACTCCCATATTCATGAATTGGAAGATCCAACTATTGTTAGGATGTCAGTACTAACAAAAGCAATCTACAGATTCATTGCAGTCCCTATCAAAGTCCCAATGACATTTTGTTCAGAAATAGGAAAATGCATTCTAAAATATATATGAAAACTTAAGTGGCCCTGAACAACAAGAACAATCTTGAAGGAAGGAAGAATAAAGCATTAGGGCTCACACTTTCTTATTTCAAAACGTACCACAAAGCCAGTGTGGTGTGGGCATAAAGTCAGTATAGACAAGAGGGACAGAGTCTTGAATCTAGAAGTAAACTTATGAGTATATGGTCAAATAGTTTTCAATATAAATGCAATCACAATTCAAGGGGTTTAAAAAAGTCTCATAATTTTGAGTAAGCTGTATATCTACAAGCAAAAGAAGGCAGTGAGACTTATCTTGCTCCATGTACAGAATTTAACTTAAAATGCATCAAAAGTCTTAGTATTAAGACCTAAAGCTATAAAACCCTTAGAAGGGGAAATCTTCATGATCTTGGTTTTGAATATGATTTCTTAGATTTGACACCAAATGCACAAACAAAAAATTAAGTAAAATGAACTTAATAATTTTTAAATTTCTATGCATCACAGGCCATGATCAACAGAGTGTGAAAAACAACAGAAGAAAAAGAAAATATTGTCTCTGTTAAGGAGTAAGATACAGAATAAATAGAGAGCTCTTACAAATCAATTACAGAAAGTAACCTAATTTAAAATAGGAAGGTCAAAACCACAGGAAATCATTAGTATGGCTACTATCAGAAAACAGACAATACAAAATGTGGGCAAAGATTTGGAGGAGTTTTTAACATTGTGCAGTGTTGGTGGGGATGTAAAATAGTGAATTAACATAGAAAACAGCATGGTGCTTTGTCAAAAACTTATGATTTATCATATGACCTATAAATTCTGCTTCTAAGTAAATATTGAAAATGATTTAGGCCGGCGCCATGGCTCAATAGGCTAATCCTCTGCCTTGTGATGCCGGCACACCAGGTTCTAGTCCCGGTCGGGGCACCGGATTCTGTCCCGGTTGCCCCTCTTCCAGGCCAGCTCTCTGCTGTGGCCCGGGAGTACAGTGGAGGATGGCCCAAGTGCTTGGGCCCTGCACCCCATGGGAGACCAGGAGAAACACCTGGCTCCTGGCTTCGC
This sequence comes from Oryctolagus cuniculus, assembly GCF_964237555.1. Lineage (NCBI taxonomy): Eukaryota > Metazoa > Chordata > Mammalia > Lagomorpha > Leporidae > Oryctolagus > Oryctolagus cuniculus. The sequence goes on along the minus strand of NC_091440.1, from coordinate 78,909,937 downwards.
ATCAGCGCAATGTGCCGGCCGCAGCGTGCCGGCTGCGGCGGCCATTGGAGGGTGAACCAACGGCAAAAAGGAAGACCTTTCTCTCTGTCTCTCTCTCTCACTGTCCACTCTGCCTGTCAAAAAAAAAAAAAAAAAAAAAAAAGGCCGGCGCCGCGGCTCACTAGGCTAATCCTCCGCCTAGCGGCGCCGGCACACCGGGTTCTAGTCCCGGTTGGGGTGCCGGATTCTGTCCCGGTTGCCCCTCTTCCAGGCCAGCCCTCTGCTGTGGCCAGGGAGTGCAGTGGAGGATGGCCCAGGTGCTTGGGCCCTGCACCCCATGGGAGACCAGGAAAAGCACCTGGCTCCTGGCTCCTGCCATCGGATCAGCGCGGTGCGCCGGCCGCAGCGCGCCGGCCGCGGCGGCCATTGGAGGGTGAACCAACGGCAAAAGGAAGACCTTTCTCTCTCTCTCTCTCTCACTGTCCACTCTGCCTGTCAAAAAAAAAAAAAAAAAAAAAAAACTGCTAATACTTTATATTTCGGTACAATTCTGTAATGTATTCTTAAGAAAAAAAATAAAACAGTGATATACCAATATTGTCAGTTAATATATTTGTAGCACTTTTGGTGAAGTTATAAATTTAGTTTATTAGTTTATATCCTAGATGAAGAAGCAAATAGTGAATAAAAGTGACAATTTCTGATTATATAGTTAGGTACATGGAAAATTGCTCTAGTTAAATATACTGTGTGTTTCTGTTGCATATTATGGTATCATCAGTTATGCTCTCCATTTAACTATATCTTCTGTGTAGCCAAATGCTTATCTGATTTTCTGATTAGCAAAATATAGTTAATAAGATCTGATATCTTACTATTTTAAAGAAATAATTAGAACACTATACATAAGGACTTAACCCATAGATAAAAGCATTTGGTTAATGTTTGTTCCCATTCTAGCAGGCACCATCATGGGTTATATTCTCAACATGAAAATCTTAGGTTGGGAATTTGGTACAACTGTTGGCATACCACTTGGGACCCCTGCATCCCTTACCAAAGTGCCTGCGTTTGAATCCTGGCTTTGCTCCAGATTCTGACATCCTGCTAATGTACACCTTGGCTCAAAAGTTTGGTTCCCTGCCACCTATGTGAGAGACCTGGACTGAGTTCCCACTTTCTGCTGTGGCCTCTACCAGCCCCAGCTATTACAGATAGGAGATCTCATTCTGTCTCTCTCTCTTCCTATACCTCTGTCTTTCAAATAAATGAATGAATTTGTTAATTAATTAATTTTCTTAAATAAAAGTTTCAGTAAGAGAGCTAGAAAATGTTTTTAAAAGAAAGAAATGAACCTATGAGAAGGAAAAAATAAAAAATGAAAATCTGTTTTATACAGCGTAAGCAAGTTGTAGTGAATTTGAAGATGTAGAAAATTATCTTTCCAAACTAAGGCAGAGAAAAATTATTAAAAACTAACAGAGCCATAAGAGACTATGAAATAAATCAAGCAATCTACCGTAGGTGGACTTGGAATCCAAAAATAAGGTGTCAGATGATATGTATTTTATTACTCCCTTTTTCTTTAAATATATACACATATTCACATATAAATATATATAGACATACATACATCCAAGAAATTCAATCTATCCCAGGCAATATCAAGACAAACAAGCAAAAATACCATGGGATGTCATAATTAAAGTGTTCAAAAACCAGTGTTAAAGAGAAAATTCCAAGAATTAATCGTTAAAAAAAGAAAAAGCAGACTTCCAAATATATTAAAAATAACTTGGACAGACAGTAAACCAATGATGACATTAGATCTCTAAAAAGCATATGAAAATATCGTTAGCGTCAATAGCCACTAGGTAAATGTAAATGAAAACCATGATGATATACCTCTACAAATAGGGGTATTGCTAAAAGAAAAAATAGCAATGAGAGGTGGCATTTAGCCTAATAGGAGAGCCAAATTGAGTTCCTGGCTCCTGCCTTCATCACAGCCCACTTTAAGCCCTTGCACTCTTTCATGTGCTTGCTCACTGGCTTGCTTGTTCGCTCTCCCTCCCTCTCTCCCTTCCTCTCTCCCTCCCTCCCTGTCTGTCTTTCTCTGTATGTGTGTGTATGTGTGTGTGTGTGTGTGTGTGTTTGTCTGTCTGACTCTCACATAAATAGATAAGATTTTTAAAGATACTGACCATAACAATTCCTGGAACGCATACAGAACAACTAATAATTTCATACATGGTTTAAATCTGTGGCTTTTAGAATGCAAAACGGTTGTCACTGTGGAAAATGATTTGGAAATCCCTTACTAATTTAAACAGAAACCGTATAACCCCATAATTTCATTTCTTGGTGTTTTCCTTATAGAATAGGAATTTATGTTCACCAAAAAGCCTGTAATGAGTGTTCATAGCACCTGAAGTTGTCACGGTTGGAAGAATAATGCAGATGTCCTTCAGTGGATAGTTGAATAAACAAACTGTTCTTTATTCAAAACAATAGAATATTATTGAGAAGAAAAATTGAACAGACTTATAAACCTAACAATTCATATGAATTTTCAAAAACATTACTGTAAGAAAGACCATCTCAAAGATTTGCATGTTTATTTCCATTTTTTTATATTCTCAAAAAGAAAATAATTACAATTATAAAAAGTAAATGAATAGTGGCCAGGGTTTATGGGTATAGGTAATACATTACTATAATGGGGTAGTACAAGGAATGTCACCAGATGATGGGATTATTCTGTTTTGATTGTGATGATTAAATAAATCAACACATGTATTAAAACATATAAAACCTTACACAAAAGGTAAAAAAAGTCAAACTTGTAGAATGGAAACTACAGAATATTGCTGAAATTAAAGAGAACACAAATAACTGGAAAGATAGCCCAAGCTCATGGATTGGAAGACTTAAATGGTCCTCACCCCCCAAAAAAAAAATGTTCCCCACCTGTATGTCAAACAGAGCCTACTGAAATATGCAGCATATTCCACCCAACAGCTGCAATACACACCATTCTCTACTATACATAGAACATTGTCTAGCATAGATCATATATTAGGCTACAGTATACATCTTCACAAATTTAAAGAGATTGACCACAGCTTTATAAAACTGTAAATCTGGCCTGACACTGTGGCATAGTGGTCATTTGAGGACTGAACCAGTGGAACCTTTCTCTCTCTCTCTCTCTCTCTCTCTCTCCCTCTCTCTCTAACTCTGCCTCTCAAATAAATAAATAAAATCTTAAAAAAAAAAAACTAAAAATCAATAATAAGAATTACTGGAAAATTTACAAATGAAAGAATTAGACAACATTTTCCCAAATGAAGAAATTAAAAGGGAAATTTAAAAATTTCTTGAGACAAACCTAAGTGGAAACACAACATACCAGTATCTGTGGAATACAGCAAAAATAGTTTTAAAAGGCTTACTGGAGAAAACCAAAACTTAATAGAAGGAATGAAAAAAAATGAGAGCACAAATAAATGAAAGAGATGAGAAGAAACCCAAAAGTAAAAAAATTTTTTAACATTTATTTATTTATTTATTTGAAAGATGGACTTACAGAGAGGCAGAAGCAAAGAGAGAGGTCTTCTATCCCTTGGTTCACTCCCCAAATGGATGCAATGGTCGGAGCTGGGCTGATACAAAGCCAGGAGCCAGGAGCTTCTTCCAGGTCTCCCATATGGGTGCAGGAGCCCAAGGACTTGGGCCATCTAGCACTGCTTTCTCAGGCCACAGCAGAGAGCTGGATCGGAAATGGAACAGCCAGGTCTCAAACCCACACCCATATGGGATGCCAGCGCTGCAAGCAGCGGCTTTACCAGCTATGTCACAGCACAGGCCCCTAAAAATTGGTTTTTCGAAAACATAAACAAAATCTGCAAACATTTATCTGAATTAACCAAGAGAAAATAACCAAATAAATAAAATCACAAGTGAAAAAGAAGACATTACAGTTGATATAACAGAAGTACAAGCATCATGAGACCATTAATAAAAATTATCTGGGCCGGCGCCGCGGCTCACTAGGCTAATCCTCCGCCTAGCGGTGCCGGCACACTGGGTTCTAGTCCCTGTCAGGACACCGGATTCTGTCCCGGTTGCCCCTCTTCCAGGCCAGCTCTCTGCTGTGGCCAGGGAGTGCAGTGGAGGATGGCCCAGGTGCTTGGGCCCTGCACCCCATGGGAGACCAGGAGAAGTACCTGGCTCCTGCCATCGGATCAGCGCGGTGCGCCGGCCGCAGCGCGCCGGCTGTGGCAGCCATTGGAGGGTGAACCAACGGCAAGAGAAGACCTTTCTCTCTGTCTCTCTCTCACTGTCCACTCTGCCTGTCAAAAAATAAAAAAAATTTTAAAAAGAAATAAAAAATAAAAATTATCTAAGAGGAGCTGACTTTGTGCTGTAGCAGGTAAATCAGCCACCTGTGACTCTGGCATCCTATATGGGCACCAGTTCGATTCCTGGCCACTCCACTTCCTATCCTTGCTAATGTGCCTGGAAAAGCAGAGGAAAATGGCCCAAGTCCTTGGGTTCCTGCCACCCACATGGGGGACCCGGAAGAAGCTCCTGGCTCCTTGCTTCCATCTGGCCCAGCCTTAGCCTATTGTGGCCATTTGGGGAGTGAACCAGTGGGTGGAAGACTTTCTCTCATTCATTCTCTCTCTTTCTCTTTCTCTCTCTCTCTCTGTCTCTTTCTCTCTCTCTTCCCCCACCCTTCTCTTCCTCTTGCTAACTCTGACTTTCAAATAAATAAATGAATAAATAAAACTTTTTTAAAAAAAATTATCCAGCAAACTTGATAACGTTGAATAAATGATTAAATTTCTTGACACCTACAACCAAGATTGAATTATGAAGGAAGAGTATCTAAATGGACCAATAGTAAATAGAGAGACTGATTCAGTAATAAAAGTCACCCATCAAAGAAAAGCCTAAGACCAAGTGACTTCATTTCTATTGTATCAAACAAGAATTAATACCAATTCTACTTAAGTGCTTCTGAAAAATCAAAGAGGAGAAAATATTTCCAAAGTCATTTTACAAGGCCAACATAACTTGACACACAAAAACTATGTGATAATTTCAGTAGATGTTGAAAGGGCATTTGACAAAATTCAATATCCTTTTGTAATGTGAAAAAAAGCTCTCAAAATACAGATATGAAAGGGATGTACCACAGCACACTGAAGTCTTTAAACCATGAAACCACGGATAACATACTCAGTAGGGAACACTTGAAAGCTTTCCTTAGGGTCTAGGAGAAGACAAAGGTGCTCACTGTCCACACTACTATTCAGCATAGTATTAGAAGCCCTTGTTGACACAATCAGGCAAGACAAAACACATTCAGATTGGAAAGGAAGAAGTCTAATTGTCCATGTGTGCAGATAACATGAATTTACACAGGAACCCTAAAGATTGCACCAAAAAAAAAAAAAATAGCTAGTACATGAATTCAGTAATGTTTGCAAGATAGAAAATTAGTATTAAAATATCAGTAGTATTTCTATATATTAACAGCTAACTTTCTGAAAAAATAAATCAAGAAAACAATTCCAGGAGGCCTGTGCTGTGGCATAGTGGGCTAAGCCTCCTCCTGCAGCACCAGCATCACATATGGGCACTGATTCATTTCCCTGCTGCTCCTCTTTGATCCAGCTCCCAGCTATGGCCTGGGAAAGCAGTAGAAGATGGACCAAGTCCTTGGGCCCCTGCACCCATGTGGGAGACCCGGAAGAAGCTCCTGGCTCCCAGCTTTGGATCGGCACAGCTCTGGCTGTTGCAGCCATCTGGGGAGTGAACCATCAGATGGAAGAGCGCTCGCTCTCTCTCTCTCTATCTCTCTCTGCCTCTGCTCTCTCTGTGTAAGTCTGCCTTTCAAATAGATAAATATTTAAAAAATTAATTCATTTACAACAGCTATTAAAAATGAAATATTTAGAAATAAGTTTAATCAAGAATGTAGCGTCTGTATACTGAAAACTATAAAATAGTAAATTAATGAGACACAAATGGAAGATAGTAATAGTAAGATTAACAATGCCGAATTGTTCATGCTAACCAAAGCAATCAACAGATTCATTATAATCTCTGTCAAACTATGAATGACAGTATTAATATCCAGATTATGCATGTGTCCTTTAACAAGTCCCTGGAAAGTGCATATTAAAGAGAAATTTTTGCACCAAAATGAACTTATCTTTTGATTCAGGAATAATGAGCTTTCAAAAGTATCCTTGTATAGAATACTCATAATACAGAAATAACAGAAAGCCTAATTCAGAAATGAGCTAAAGAGTTGAATAGACATTTTTCCAAAGAAGATATGCAAATGGTTAATATGCACATAAAAAGATACTCCATGTCACTAATCATTAGAGAAATGCAGATCATCACTACCTTGAGATATAATTTCACATTCCTTAGGATGAGTACGGTTAAAAAATAGAAATTAAGTTCTAACAAGGATATGATGAAAGTAGAACCCTCTGTAAAAATGATAGGAGTATAAAATGTTACAGCTGATATAATACAATATTATAGCTCCTTAAAAATTAAAAATAGATGGGCCAGGGTTGTGGTGCAGTGGGTTAGGTCACCTCTTACTCTGCCAGTATCTCATAGCAGAGCTCTAATATCAGTCCTGGCTGCTCTGCTTCTGATCTCAATCCCTTATAATGCATGTAAGAAAGGATTAGAAGATGGCCCTCATGCCTGCGCCCCTACAACCATGTGGGAAACCTGGGTGGAGATCTGGCAGAAAAAAGTTTTCTGACCACTAGAACATGTGTTTGGCAAAAATCACTGTCTCTGTATTTCTACACTTGTTTGCATATAGTGCTTTCATCTGTAGATTCACTTTCCAAATGGCAACAATAGCCAGAGTGGGCCAGGGTAAGCCAAGAACCTGGATCTCCACTTAGGTTTCCCACATGGTTGTAGGTCTGTCTGTCACTCTCTCTCTCTCTCTCTCTTTCTCTCTCTGTAACTTGGGCTTTCAAATAAATAAAATATTTTTAACAAATTAGCAACTATAGATTTATTGACTTTCTAGTTCCACCTATGGTTGCCTTGGGAGGGCCAGACCAAATGATTTTGTAAGCCTTATGGCCCTCCGAATGAGACATTCTACACCTGTGTCAAGAAATAAAATAGATACTGGTCATTCTTGGAGGAATTTTGAACAAACTGGAACAAAATGAAAACATGAGTAAAAGAAATAGTTTATTGGTCATAAAGGTTAAATAGAAGGAGAGCTTAAGGACAGCATGAACAAATAAAGTATTATTGAGCCAATATAATATTTAATAAGAGTCTAAATGTGAACAAACAATAGAGGATAGTATAGTTGAAAGACAAAATGCATAGGTAAGTAAAAAGAGACTATTGGATTATTTTTCTCTACATATTTTATCATTGTGAATTTGACATGTATGTATCTATACAGTACAGTGGACTTGGTCACTTTATGTTCAAATCTAATCCCTGCTTAAACAATTATGAGGCTTGAATGGGCCCATCATAAAAATAAAACACATAAGAGTTACACAGTAAAGTTCTGTAAACTCATGGTGATAGCTTCTGTAAATGCTTTTCATCTTTATATTATCCATGAAATACTGCCTGGCAAATTACCACTTTTCATTTTTGTTTTCAAGTTTAGAATGGAGTAGAAATCTGATGCCTAGATAAGTGAGAAATCATACTTTTCCATATCATTTCCTTTGTATTACTGTACATATTCTCATTTGTACCAATCTTGTCCAAATGAGAGCTAAAGAGAGAATACAGAACCATGGTTACCCAGCCAAGATAAAACTGTGTACTTTAGAGCTGTGGTTGGCCAGCTTTTTCTGTTAATAGGCTAAAAAGTAAAATAACTAAGGTTTTGCCACCACTCAGTCTCTGTCATAACTACTGAACTTTGCCTTTGTAGTGTGGAAGTAGCCAGACAGTATGTAAAGGAATTAATTTGGCAATAAAATTTGTGTTAACACTGAAATTTGAATATTATGTAACTTTGAAGAACCACGAGCTATTTTTCTTTCTTTTTTTCCAAATCATTTCCAAAATGTTTAAAGTATTTTTAGCTCATGGGCCAAATAAAAACAGAAAGGAGGGCTGCTGTAGTGAATTGATTTTCATACTGTAGGTAATCACCCATTACCAGAACAGTGAAATCAGCAGTGCAGGCCATGACCAGTATTTCTTAATGGCATGCTTTACCACTACTTAGCATTTGTTTCAGCTATACAAGAGGTCTTCACAAAGTTTATGGAAAATGAACAATATGAAAAAACTATGTATGGATTTCAAAGATTTTTACACCAAAATAAACTTATCTTTAAATTCCATTTTCCACAAACTTTTTTGAAGTACCCTTACATATTCTGTATTATGACTGAACATTGCTGTAGGTTATAACTTTTAAAATGTTTAAAAATAATCTACATTTGACAACAAATGAACTTAGTATCAGGAAAGGCAAGGCCTTAGCTCAAGTTTTCAGAGCTATTTAGTTCACAGAGGCTACACCAAAAACAGATATTCTAATTTTCAGTACAACCCAAAAAGTCTTTGATATAATTAAAAACTAAATATAAAGCCAAGACACTGTGGTAAAAAATGTCCTACATGAAGGAACTCGTTGGGTGAGACCCCAGTGGAAAGAAGTGCTCATCAAAGAAGGGAGGAAAGGAGGAGAGAACTTCCAATTTGCTTATGGCCTTGTCTAAACACTGACAGAGTTTGTGGATCCAAAAGGCTTCCATAGTCTAGGCAGCTCATGTCAGGAGCCTTGGGAGATCATTGACATCATATATAAGAGTGTTAAATTGTTAAATTAACAACAGATGTCATTGTGCATAAATTCCCATGCGGGACCTCTGTCCTCAAAGAGTTGTATTATATTTATGGCTTAGTGCTCCAAAAGATGTATCATTCTTGGGTGCTTCTTTAAAGTTAAGTAAGTTTCAGAAAAAAAAAAAAAAAAGGAAGTGAAATTAATTTCATGGTGCAATGACTTTGAACAGCCCTTGTCTCCACTGTTGAGGAACATTTTTTTTTTCATGCAAATGTTGAACTATTAGTATAGAGCTCATCTTCTGTGAATAAAGTTAATCAAAAATGGGTCTTAGTGGAGAATAGGACTGGGAATGGGAAACAGAGGAGGAAGAGGGCTGAGAGTGTGGGTGGTATAGTGGGTATGGTGGGAAGAATGACTATATTCCTAAAACTGTACTTGTGAAATGCAGGAAGTTTGTATTCCTTAAATAAAATATTTCTTTGGATAAAAAAGAACTTAATATAGATTAAATAAGTCTATAATGCTAATAAAGTTTTCTTCTGAGAGCTTGAGATATCCTGATATTAAAATATGTAGTGGGAAACATAAAGATTAACTGATTTTTTCTTTTTTTACTGACAATCATATTCTTAATTATATCCTCCTAATTTGAATTTTAAACACCAATATAAGTACATAGAATATATCTCGGTAGATTTTTTTTTTCCTGATCCTTGATCCATGCTCGCCAGCTATGTTGCTCCTTCCTCTCTGGTTTCAGAGTGTGAGGTCAGGCCCAGGGCATGTCAACTTTGATCATCAGTCTCCAGTTTGTCCTTCTCAGGTATCAAAACACAATTTTCCACATTACAGATGCTTCTTAATTAGGTGGAGTTGCCACAACTTAGCTAGGCCCTGAATCACAGAGAAGCCATCAAGTATTCACTCTTGATAAAGAAGCCTGAGGAAAAATAAGCTGGTGAAATGGACATTTCCTCAGACATACACCTGGAGAGGTTATTCATTTCCCATGTTTGCTTCTTTATGATCCTGTTGTCCACTATGTGCATGTCAGATTGATTTTTAAAAGATCAATTTCAATACATAAGAAAATATTTTTAAATTTTTCAAATGGAATTTGTTTTATTAGTGATTTTATGTTTATAAATATGCCTAAACATATATGTGAGTGTGTGTATAGTTGGGATTTATATAAATATAGTTTGAATTTAAGTTGTATAATGAAGAAACCAATTCTTAAAATAATTTATACCAATTACTTATAATTAAATTCAATGTGCCATATACCACCAGGAACCAACTACTTAATTAGTTGGTTGCAAGTTGGAAACTACTTATTAGTTGTTTAGAATAGTTACTAGTTGAATTCAACTACTTACTAGTAGTTTCACTCATGTTTTTTTTCACAATTTTTAGTTTAGAAAATATGTTGAGAAGTAATAAATGTAAAGAAATGTGATGTGCTACATACATGCTGTGCATATTATGATCTTGATTTTTTGAGATTTTACCTAGTGTTTTTCGACATATTTGTCCATGTAAATTATCATGTTTGGCTTTCAAAGTCCAGTGACATGTTTTCACATATTTGCTTAGAGTCAGGTACCCACCCCTCCAGCATTCCTTTCAGTTGATTTTTTTTTAGCCTCTCCTTGAATATTTCGGGTAATAGAATTATACTAAATTATAGCTTTTTTTATTAGACTATCCTTTCTAAAATGAACCAGAATTTCCCATTTCCAAAACTTTCTCCTGTTAAGCTTAGTGTTTCCCAGTTCTGCATTAACTCCTTCCCCCAGAAACCTTTGCCAAGTGGGTATCTTTGATTTCTGTAACTATTTCCAGACGTCATACCATCCTGGCATTTTTCCTATAGGTAGATTATATTTTGTCTATGTCCCTCTAAAATGTACTGCTTTATAAAATTACACTTCTTGTCCAGTTACTGCAAGATAATGGCTTTTATTTTTATGTTAACATAATACAAATGACAGTTTTACTCTTATGTGTAGGTAAAAGTTTTGTATTAATTTAAATAGATCCCATTTTACAAATGGGAAGTATTATTTGGGGTTGCTTATCTTGAATTGATCCCTAAGTCAGCTTTTTTCTACAAATTAACAACTGTACATTATTATGTTAAATATATTCTGTGGGCATTTATTAAGTCCATCATTTTCTTATAATCACAATAGAAATTATTTTAGTGACAACATTTCTCTTTCTTATTATGTCAACATCCCAAAATGCTTCTGAGAATATACTTTATCTCTGCCCATTAAATTATCACTTCATCTTCCTAAATCCTCTGCTAGAATTCAGGTTTCTCTAGCTCACAAAATGCCTCTGGTTTATTTTTGTACCATATAGTATATATAAAAACAATTTTTAGAACTAAATAATTGAATATGTTTAGTTCTTGGAAGTGAGTAACATGTCTTCTGACACACATTTTTATGGCCATTTATTTAATGGCCATTTGTAGATTTTCCCATTCATCCAATTTAAAAAGTAACTCTTTTTAATAGATTTATGTCTCTTTGGAAGAACAATTAGGAGAAATAAAAGATACCATTTACTCTTTTTACTTTGACTTTAATTTTTTTTTCATTATGTAAGGGGGAGAGAACAAGATAAAGAGATAAACAGAGAGAGATGTTCTTTCCACTCGTTCACTTGGCTGAGTTGGAGCTGGGAGCCAGGAATCCAATGCAGGTCTCCTGAGTGAATGACAGGAACCCAGTCCCTGGAGCCATCACTACTTCCTCAAGGGTCTGCATTAGCAGGAAGCTGGAGTCATGAGCCAGAAAAAAATATCAAAGCAAAGCGCCCTGAAATGGGACCCTGGGCATCTGAATCACTAGGCCAGACATGTGCTCCATTTACTCCTAGTTTATACATAGGGCTGTATCTTATGCCAGAAGCTTTTTTTTTTTTTTTCTTTTTGTAAATTGGAAAGTAACTGATATACTGACTTCATTGTAGAACCATATTTTGAAAATAACGTAATTTGATTATAAGACCTCTGAATTATGGATGGTTGTGAGTTGGAAATAGGTTTTTCCGATTAGACATAATAATCAGTGACTTGTAGTTTTTCTGTATATAATCTATGGCATGCTGTTCCAGTAAGTTACTTTTTGTGTTTAACCATATGCTTATAGTAATTTTTGTCTTTTGAAAATGTCGTCAATGTTGTAAAATACAAAGAGCTTCTAAGAACCTATTTAATTTTTAAAACTCAATAAAACTGGGTCCATTACTTATCTCTATTTAAGATTTTACTTGACATGGAGGATTCAGTAAAGAAAATCAACTTAGAACAAATTTCAGGATGTATAACTTTGAGCACAAAGAGATTTGTAGAGGTCTTGTTTGTTTTCTCAGAGTTTGTCAACAATTTAAGTCTATAATTATTGTATAAAGTTAATCTTTCAAAGGATTCAAATTCATCTAACACCAACTTAAGCTATGTTAACATAGAGTAATGTTGGGGCCATGTTTTGTAGTTAATAGGTATTAATAATAATAGTGCCAATAATGCAATTTGAATATTCTTTTCAGTTTACCTCATAGTACAATCACATCACTATTAAAAATCTATGTAGGGGGTCCGGCACCGTGGCACAGTAGGTTAATCCTCTACCTGTGGTGCCTGCATCCCATGTGGGCGCCAATTCTAGTCCCAGCTGCTCCTCTTCCAATCCAGCTCTCTGCTATGGCCTGGGAAGGCAGTGGAGGATGGCCCATGTCCTTGGGCCCCTGCACCCACGGGGGAGACTGGGAAGAGGCACCTGGCTCCTGGCTTTGGATTGGCGCAGCTCCAGCCATTGCAGCCATTTGGAGAGTGAACCAACAGATGGAGGACCTTTCTCTCTGTCTCTCCCTCTCACTGTCTGTAACTCTACCTCTCAAATAAATAAATAAAATCTTTAAAAAAATCTATATAGTAACATCACTGGGTATTCATTTTTTTGGTAATCTATCATTCCATTAACAGAATTATCAATGACTGATGTGAATTTCAAACTGGCACCAAGCAAAAAATTCCCAGGATAAGAAAATCTATAAAAGAGAACAATATATCCAAGATCTAAGATTTTCTAGGCTTTAAAAATGTGATGTCTGAGAAAAAGTAAAGAGTTCATCTCAATAAATCAAAATGATTTTTCAATATCGTGTAACTACAGTAGCCACAGTAAATTTTGTTTCTGAATTATTTACAATTTGAAAGCATTTACAGCAATCTCCATTTGGAAATAGATTTTTACTTCTTTTGAATACATGGAATTTCCATGGGGAAATGAGTAATATTAAATTACTTTGAAATTGCCATTAAAATTGTGTTAATTTCTTTATGAATCCTCTAAAAGATGTTGTGTGAAACAGTACCATTAATTTCTGAGTTTTAAAAATCTAAATTGTATTTCTTTTTATTCTGATAAGTGTCTAAAATTCCTTATTTAAAACCTTAAGTCCAGTCGAGTTTCACAACTCACTTATTTAAGGGTTTAAGAGAAGTAACCAGTACATACATACATATTTTGCAGCATCTCCAGGGACGTCGGAGTAGCTCCTTTACACTACCATGTCTGCCACAACACATGGCTATTCACATGAAGCCGAAAAAGATTGTAAATAGCATCACACTGTTTACATGAAATTTTGCTGATAATTGAGTTTGCAATAATTTTAGAAGAATTTCAGTTTTCAGAGATTTTTATATTTTAGAATTATAAGACATTGTAGAAATAGACTAAAAATAATTGCCCTGCAATTTTAAAATGTGTACATATATTTGTGTTCTCTCTCTCATCCATCTCATCCATCTCTCTCATCCATCCATGTACATACACATACAACTGGGATGAGTAAATAGTTTCATTGGAAGACAGGCCAAGCCCACTTGTTTGTGTTCACAGCTTATAATAACAGTTTTTAGTGAACTAAATAAATCCACAAGTGAATAGGAACTCTGTGTAGTATTCTGAGGGCTTTTTTTTTGCTTAAATTTTGTAATCTAAATATGAAAGTGAGCTATAATAACTTAATTACATTCACATAAACTTTTTCTTACTGCCCTTGATGTCATTTTAGTTTAAGTTAATATTATAATTGCTTCCATTTGTAATACCGTTTTATGTTAAAATTTCTGAAAGAACATGCAGGCAAATCTCTAACTGTCCAGTTATAATAGTACCTATTCCTACCTATAGACATATTAATATTAGTTGTAGCATTAATAATAAAAATTCAAGCCATTACTGTGCCTTCCAAGGATGGTTTATAATTTTGTTGTTTTCTTTTTGTTTGCTTTCTTTGGTTTTAAATCAGAAAGACACTAATTTCTTGACTTTCAAGTTATTTACATTTTTTTTTTAATTTTGATGAACGGGAAATAGCTTCACGTTTTTATAGGTACAGTTCAGTTTTTTTAGCATAAACCAGACAACCAGCCTTGCTATTTCTTTATTTTTTCTCAGTGTTTGGAGCTTCCTAGCTCCTCTCTTCTGTTCTTCATCTGGTTAAAGTTACAACATTCACAGTTGAGTGCTTCTTTTCCCCACTCTTTATCCTTATATTCATCCAGGTGCCTAGAGTCCACTGCAGAATATCTTTCCAATCTGTCTCTACTTACTTTGCCATTGCCTTCAGCTCAGGCTTTCATTATTCTATCATGACTAGACTTTGCATAACTGATGAAAATTAATCTTTCCAAAATATGAGAAAGTTTCAAAATGTTCAGGGAAAAATGTACATTATAGATGTCTTCTAATTCCATTTTCCCTGAACATTTTGAAGATTCTGCTTGACTCTTGCTTAAAATCCTTTAGTGGTTCCCTGTTGACAACACGAAGGCTGTGCCACATTACAGCTTTGCTTCCTGGCCACTTCTCTGTCTTCACTTCCAGTCACTTCCTTCCATCCATCACACTCCACAACATAACCGTCCAGAGGCACTTTACTGTCTCATGCTTCTATATACTTCTAAAATTTCTGCTGCCTTCTGTTCTTTTTGTGCTCAGATAGGTTCAGCATCATGCAGTGCAAATGTTATGGTCCCCATAAATTCTGCTAGACAGAATGGCTTACTAACCTTTTAGTGCTGCTGCACTTTGTATTCTCTGTGAGCCCCTAGGAGGCTGTGTCACAGTTGTTTGTTTATATAACATATCCTGCTTTCCTCACTTCTTTTTAAGCTTAGTATGTATCTTGGTGTCTGGCACATTGGACATCACACTTTTTGAAAGAATTGTGCTCTTTTGTCCTAAAAATTGCTGTTCTTTTTCCTTCAAAGTCTTAATATTTTCCTCCTTTAACTTCAGCAGTGAGTGAATGATATTTTCTAAATTTATTGCTGTATTAATATTCATTTATGATATATTCAAAGCACTTAGTCATAGATACTTGTCAGAATCTGCTGTATAGGTTGAGGCCCCTACTGAAAGAAAACTTCCCATGTTACTTAAAAGATGCAAACGCTTTTTCTTATAATGCCTACTACTTTTCACCCCTCACCATGAGGAATGTTCTGCTGAAGTTCCTTCACAATGTTTTAACGTTCATGGCTGTTTTAGCTTGATCTTCAGATTCAACAGACACCATAAATTCAGACCCATAGATTAACTCCAAAGAGTCCGATGGCTTTTTATTTAAACACTATCACTCTGTCTTACAGTGTTCCTTCTATTAAAGAAAGATAGCTTTGTCCTAAAGGTAACCTTCTGACTTACACTCATTTTGATGGTTTCTAATTTGGTTTATCCTTTGGTGCAATTTTTTGTTTTATTTTGTTTTTTTAGGTGGGGGGAATGTGGTTTTGAAAGTAAAAACTGACTTCCTGCCACTAGTAAGTATGAACTTGAAAGGGCTGCCAGGTTTTAGAGAATGGTTTACTCAGCTATTTCCATTTTGTTTGCTGCCTGGGTCTGTGCCACCTCGCATTGTCTGCCTCATTAATCACAGGAATTTGTATCTTAGCCACTCAGCTGATTTCAGCTTTCAGCAATGCAGAAATTTCATGGAAAAAATGTATTATACAAAAACCTGTATATGGGTTCAAAAATTTTTGCACCAGTTAAACTTTTAATTCCATTTTCCATGAACTTTCTGAAGTACCCTGATACAGTTCCAAAAGTTCTTCCTAGATCTCTACCATTCTCATTCCTCTGTCCTTGTCAGCCCTCCTGTGTTTATTGCCTGTTATCACTTGCTGTTTGTATACTATAAGTCAGTATGACTTGCAGTATTGATCAGAATTACTGCTGAGTTTGTTTTCTGGTGAAATGTTCCAATAATGTTCTCAAATTCCAAACTGATTTTTCTTGGGAGATTATTTGGGGAGCTACTTATTAATTGCCAAGGCGTGGATTATCATAGACTATGGATAACATAAACCAAACTCAGTATCATTTCTTCCATTTTCAAATTTGCTCTGAATCTGTCCTCTTTATTTTTCAAAGCTGTTGATAATTTTCTTTTGATATTTATCTATCTTAGAATCTTATCCCAACCATTCCGGTCCCACTTTCAAATACCGCCTATGCTCTGGTCATCCATCCCTCAAGCTATAAAAGTCTTTTTTTCTCTTCAGTTCCTTTTGTTGCAGTTTATTTTCCTTAAGCTATTGATTCTTGTCACTGTGTCTCGCCTGGATATTTTTCCTCCAAGTAGGAATTAACCATCACAATCTTTCTCATGATAATTTGTAGGTCACCACCCTATTAGTGTTGAATTATTTATGTAGCTCCACAGCAAACAAAGTGAGCTTTTGAGATAGATGAAATTACAGATAATATTGTCTCATGTATTACTGTAAATTTCTTAGTGCTAACACTATTCTTTGCTTATAAGAAGATATCACAAATGAATTATGATGTTTGCACTGGATGATGCTGAACCTATCTGGGCACAGAAAGGAGAGAAGAAAAGTCCATTCCAGGCAACAGAAATTTTGGGGTATATAGAAGCATAGATAGTAAAATATATCCAGACTGTTAGGTTATGGGATGTGAAGTGTGGAAGGAAGTGATGATAGTTTATTACTCCCCAAATGCCCACAATAACTGGAGCTGGACCCTAAGGGTGGTCTCAGGAGCCAGGAATGCAACCTAGGTTTCTTACACAGGTGGTATGGACCCAGCTGCTTGAGCCAACTCTTGTTGCCTCTCAGGGTCTGCACTGGCAGCAAGCTGGAGCCAGGACTTGACCATTGGCACTGATACAGGACATGGGTATCTTAAACATTAGGCCAAATATCTGCCGTTGATTATGTAACTTTTAAAGATAGATAAACCCCACCACCACCACCAAATTCCCTCTGCTTGTTTTCTTACAGTCAAAGTTTTTCTGTTTTTGTTTTTTTCTCTGAGGGAAATTCATTAGTTCATTCTGATCACAAGTAATTAGGTAAAATATTGGTAAAGGTGTGAGATTCTGTAGAGTTGAAATGACAGTGACCTTTCACAAAATATTGACTGTAAGTACTTTTGTAAGTTTCAATAATATGGTTTTGTCTGTTTGTCATCATTCATTTACAACAAAGCAGTAATAAGCTTTTATATTTTTCTTACAATGAAATAATATTTGTGAAAATTATGAATGTTTCTTTTCTGTAGGAATTTCTTAGAAATATATTTTTTAAAATATCTGTGAGAAATGAATATAAAGACCTGTTTTTCCTAATTTTTATTTCAAGTTGCTATTATTAAACTAATACACAGAATTTTGGTAAATAATTCTTTATATCAAGATCTTACTATCTAAATTTACACAAATACCTATCTGAGTTATAGTCCTTTGGTCTTTTAGTTTTCCTATGTCACAATTCAAATAATAGAGTAGCCAACAAGTGATAAATGTCCCATTAATCTTTCTGATTCTCTAACTCCTGAGCTGGAGAATTGTTGAGTTACACCAGTTGGCTCTTAATTGAGGTTTTTACATCTGCCTCTTGTTTCATTTGTTAACTGTCTGCCCGAAGATCGGATAAGATGAAACACTAGTACCTTTTTATAGCTTGTTTTGTCTGTCTGTACAGTAAGAATGGGCTTGTTAGCAAAATAATCACAAAAGAATATTTATCCACTACCTACAATAAATATACATGCTAGTAACTAGAAGGCACTTGAAACTTTATTATTAAGAAAAATAACCAGTTTTGCTATTACTTTCCATTTAGAAACAATTAATATAAAACCATGTCGTTTGTTACTATAAGATGCTTCTAATGATTCCATTTGTACAGGGAGACAGAGACAAAGACACAGAGAAAGAAGCAGCCTGTTATTTTAATTTAAAAACACACCAAAAAATCTTTTAAAATATTTTTTAAATTAGCAAACATTTTGATTAAGAATTCTCTTCCAGGCCGGTGCTCAGCTCACTTAGCTAATCCTCCGCCTGCGGCACCAGCACCCCAAGTTCTAGTCCCAGCTGGGGCGCCGGATTCTGTCCCGGTTGCTCCTCTTCCAGTCCAGCCCTCTGCTGTGGCCCGGGAAGGCAGTGGAGGATGGCCCAAGTGCTTGGGCCCTGCACCTACATGGGAGACCAGGGGGAAGTACCTGGTTCCTGGCTTCGGATCGGCACAGTGCGGCAGCCATAGCGGCCATTTCGGGGGTGAACCAATGGAAGGAAGACCTTTCTCTTTGTCTCTCTCTCTCACTGTCTAACTGCCTGTCAAAAAAAAAAAAATTCTCTTCCAGAGATTGTTACTAATCCTTCGTTATAGCTCTATGTTGGCACTTTTAAAAACTGCCAATTATGACCTACTTTCTTCATACCTACAAGTGTGTGTGTGTGTGTGTGTGTGTGTGTATTGTATGGTGTTATACAGCAGTCACCCTTTTAATTGGAAAAGCATATTGAATAATTAATGTTTCAACCATTTATAGGAGGAATATTTTCTCACCCATAGGATGGGAATAGTGGTACTTTGTCACAGAGTATTATGAGAATTAAATGGGACACCATGTTCCTGAGGAACTTAACACAGTTTACAGCAGATAGTAAGCGATCAATGCATAGTAGGCATTTTTACATACATATTATTACATTCAGTTGGGTTTTTTTTTAATAGGAAAAATATTTTTTTAAAGCCTAAGATTTACAGAAGTTTCCAGAGAAGCCATACAAAAGGTCACAAGGGTTTTTGAAGGGGGGAATCTGCACTTGACAGCAAAGTCACAATGTAAGTAGTGAGGGCTGTGATGTGTGTTTAATTGAACCATTTTGGTTCAATCAAATGTAGCCACTTATAGAGTCTAAATAAAGTTAGACTTGGCTAGAGAACGTATTTTTAAAGAACTGGTTAGCATCTTTCAACCTATGCAATTAGATCACCATAAAGAGGGGGAAAGGAGCCCATAAAATTAAAACATACTCCCTCCTCCAAGAAATAAAATAAAATAAAAACAGCCGCACCCGTAGGGCTAACCCTGACAACTACCTTCATTCCAGTGCTTTATACTTAAACGAATAAACAGCAGAGGAGCCACTGCTTTTAAAGGTTTTTTTGCAACAATCCAGATGATATTTCTAGCCTCTACTCTTGCATTACAGACAATGAATTAAGACAAGATACAGGTTTGCTGATGTGCATTTATTCACCAAAGGACTGATGATGTCTGCGCTTTTGTTCTGTAGTGATTCTAGAACTGTGTCCATTAAATGCAAACAAAAAAGGAAGATGTCTTGGCAGCCAGGAGAAGTAGAGCGTACTTGATGATCACATTGATTTAGGTCTTTATGCATGGCTATAGCCTAGTCTGTGCTCTAGCTGTTTCAATGGCTTGGGTTTCCTTGATCTTTCATCGCTCCCCTATGTCATTTTGCTAACAAATCACCTAGAGTGGGAGCACTTTTCTTTAATTTTTGTAAACACGTACTTTCAGTCCACTCTGTAATCATAGGCTTATTCACCAATTCACCACTAACCATAATATTCATCAAGTAAACAGTAGTTAGTACACAGTTCCATATAAACAAAGGCTAAAAACAACAATCATATATTCAATTGATTTTCTTGCTACTATCTATTCCAAGATTGGAAGAACTTATAAGCTATGCAAAATTACTTATTTGTAAGTTAATTTACTTTTATCTTTTGGAAGAACATTTAGACAGATCTTCAATAATTATTATTCTTTGATCATGGAGACAATCACATAACAAACATCACTGGAACAAAACAACTCTATCTGGCTCTAGAGTTTCGATAACTGTCCTGCATCTTGTTAAAATATTTTAAGTGCCTTGACCAAATAAAGTAAGTGAAAAAATTAAATCAAACTATTAAGGCTTTTCACATCATCATGACTGCCTGAATATTTTAAAATTAATATTGTAAAATATAACTTGGTGTATGGTTTCATTCATTTTATTTTAGAGTTAGTTTTTTTAAAGAAAGTTTTGTAGATGATGGATTGATGTCATATGATGATTTCTGCCAGTGTATTTCAATTGGTTGTAACCTTTCTTTGTTGCAGGCCTCGTTTGTATGAAGTCTAGCACATCGGTGGTGGAGCTTGTTATGCTGCTTTGTTCTCAGGTACAAAATCTCATTCACTTGATTGCATCAAACTATTAAATGTTTTTATGACTAATAAGATGTAGGTACATATATTAATACATATTTATATATTGTCAAAATGCTCATCTTTAATCCTATAGATGGGGAAAATAATGTATCTGGAGATAAATTAACATGTGGATGATTTTCCCATGAAACTGTTCTCTTAGTCTTCCTCTTTTCTTCCACTGTCTTCTAGCTGTATTTCTCTCTCTCTCATCCTTCCTGTCTTCCATTGTTCCTTATTTGTCTTTACCTCTTCACATGGAATGCATAAAACAATGTGTGGGGAGTAGAATTAGAGGAGTTCATTTTAGGGCAAAAGAATTTTGAAATTCATGCATAATTTTTCATAGTATACATTTATCATGAAATTTTTGAATTCCACTCATTTACATATTTCAGAAAATTTTGCTACAAAATAAACTAAGCTTTTAAGTATATTTACCATGGACGTTTGGAGGTAATCTTGTATATGTATGAACGTATTTGTGTGTGTATTTGTTATAGGTTCTCTGAGCCTTCTTTATGTCTCATGTTTTTAAAATGTCATAGCATAACTTAAAATTTTTAGGTTTGTTATTATCTTATTTTTTCTATTCTATTAGATGAGAGGAGTAAGAACTTTTCAGGTGTCAAAAACAAATAAAACTCGTTGAGTGATCTTTAATTTGATACCTTGCTGTTTTCTCTTTTTTATGTGTGATCTATATGTCAGTAAATTTTAAAAAATGTACTTAATCTATTTATCTTTAATAATCAAAATTAAAGATAAATTTGTAATTGTTGTGTATTGTGTCTGCTCAACAATCCAAGAAAGTAAAAATAAACGCATATGTTATTGTTTTTCTAATAACTAAAATAAGAAGCTAATAGTAGTATAGCTTCTCACCATTTCTGTCCAGTCTCCTGCTGATCACAATTATCATGGAATATTACATATTTTGTAAATTAAGAATGAAAAGAGAGTTTCTATGTGTTTATAATAAGTAGTTAGTACATTTCTCCATTGTTTTCTCAAGAAAAACAAAATATACCTAACTCATTTCTAGTTACTCTCCTAAAATCTTCCTCAGAAAACTAACTCCCAAATAAATAACACTATATTTTCAGTTGATCCCTTAAAACATCACCAAAAATGAACAAAAACCTTACCTATTGACTTCCAGTTTTCAGGTGTGTTTTCTTCAAGGATATATTCTTGGGGAAATTATTTGGTCCATTTCCCCCTTGTTAACCAGGAGGAATATTGGAAAGGAAAAGTTTAAAGAAAACGATATCCCTGGCAGAAGTTTTATCTTCGTGGCCTTTGAAAATTTTGTCACATAATGTTAATGTCTTGAGTTCAAGAGATATGCAGAGAGACCTGTCTGGCCTTCTTAGCTTCGTGATGATGCATATTTTTAAAAATTGCTTTTATGGAAATAAAGAGTGTAAAAAGCTTTCTTCTCTAGCCCTGAGTTTCCCTACAGTTCAGAGAAATAAAGAGGAATGTAGCATTAGGATCTAGTGTCTTTGATGGCCTCATCATCTAATCATAGGTCTAACATTACTCATTTGCTGGCTCCAGGAATTCCTGCCATTAAGGGCCCTAGAGATGAAACTTTGCCTCAGATATTGATTGAAAGGAAGAGTGAGAAATTCAAGCTCTCTATGCAGTGCACTTTCTTTCAGTGTTTCAACAAAGAAATATAAACATGGCTCTCAGTTTGATTTTTTGAATTTTTTAAATAGCTCAAATTGTTAAACACTTTGAAATACTGAAGTATTTTAAGTGGGTAGTTGACTAAATGTACCTCATTTTAGGGACTTCAAAGTATTCGTGTTTAGAGCTCTGATTTTGTTATTTATGCTTTCTATAAGATTTTTTAAAGCAACAAATGAGGAACCCTCCTAAATTCCTATTCACAAACTAGAAGTTTACTATTGTGTGAAGTTAAGTTTACAAAACCATTATTGTAGACCATTAATTGTCCACTGATGTCTAAAACCTTGATTTTAAGGACACACACAAATGGATGTCTTCAAACTTCCCTAAAATAATCTGCCATTTTTCACATGATGATTTATATCCTATTTTTACCCATTAGCAGAGAGCAACCATAGAAGCAGCAGACCCCTGATAAGGAGAAACAAATACAGTTAATTGTGCTGTAGAGATTGCTTGGCATAACTCTCTCCAAAGCAGCATTCTCCTCTCAGGCCTTAATGCATTTCTTCTACAATGGAGATGATCCCTGTAGAATTAGCCTTGTTCTGTAGGCTGTCTTTGTGCCAAGGCAGAAGACAATCGAATGAATCTTTAAAGCTGCAGAGTTCTAACTTGCTTTTCTTTTATTCTACTGTCAGGCTTTGTCAGTATTGATAGCTCCTTGTTTGGATGAGCAGTATTATTACTAGTAAACATAGTTAAAAATCTAAATGAGTAACTATCTTGATGAACTATATTAATACATGTTTCCTCTCAGAATGAAATAAAACTAAATTATAATAGACATTGTGATTTAATTCTTCCTTAAAATAAGCTGCAGTACAGATGGTATTTTTTAGCTTATTTATTTGCATAAAATGTACTTCTCTTTTTCCAAATTTAGATTAACCCTTGAAACAAAAATTTTGTTGGCAAGAATAGGTATATAGGGATTAAAAAAGGAAAAGAAAATGCGACATCTTGTTCTTTGTTGTAACACATTAGATGCTTTCTTTGTATACTTTTCATTTTGGGAGTTTCATGTTAACTCCCACATATTATTAAGGATGTTAACTTTCCTTTTTATCTGAGCTCCTAAATAAACTTACTCTTGCAATATTTTGTGTCCAAAATATGGTCTAAATTTACATGAGATCCTATTACAAATGTCTGAAGGTACTTGTCAAGGATAATTCAGTTCATATGCGAAGGCTTTTAAACTCCAAGGGACATGCCATCCAGTCTACCCCCCAGTGGGTATTTACATCTCTGTAGAAAATGTTTTTTAAGTTTTAAAAAGAAGCACTTAGTATTATCTTTATGATGTATTTATTGTTCTACAAAAGCCCAAAACATAACTTTTTCCATGTAAACCATATGACACAAAAATAAATTTTAAGAATTAACTATGGATTCTTCACTTTTCATTTGTATTAAAGTTGTAGTTAGCAGTATCTTTTAAAAAGTTTGGTTTTCTGACATTTCCAAGTGCAATGACTACAGTAAAATCCTCAGTATGTGTATTGTATTTGACACAATACAAGTGCTTAATCCATTAAGCACTTCCTCCAAATCCTTCAGTGTATCCCAGGTTAGATCCTGCCCTCTACCATAGATTTTTTTTCAGGTTTTACAGTCAGTCATACTTGAGGTGCTTTATATTATTCTCTATATGTACTCCTTTTTCCATTACATTATTGTTAGTATATTGGGCTCTGATGAATAGCAGATTTAGTTTTCCAGTAAACATTTTTAGGTACTCTAATAGTTTCTAATTATTTCCAGATTTTTTAAGGAAGTCTCCATGAGAGGTACACCAACCAAAAAAAAAAAAAAAAAAAAAAAAAAAGAAAGAAAACTGAGTGATGTTATCCCATAGGATTTCTTTAAGTTTTCATAAGTAAAGCTTAGCAGATGTCATTGCATTTTTCTGTGCCTTATCTGTCCATAGAAATGTTTTATAAATTGCAAATCTTCATGTAAAAAATTAGGTCTCTTAGTACTTAAGTGCTTTCTAAGTTGAAGCACTGATTAAGCAAATGCATGCTTAATCAATCATTTTTATCCTCATAAAACTCCTCAATATGTATATATAACATAAAGTCTCTTAGTTTAGGATCTGTGTATGAAGTTACCAGCATGAATTATTTTGTGGTTTTGACTTTTTTCTCTTCTAAATACTTCATGTACTTAAAATAAAGAGGAGTTAGTGACTTCACTGATGTGATCAAGGCACAACTAAGGACTTCTAAAGACAACACTTACAAAAGAACCACAACTAAAAAACAACCTTCCTTTTTTATGACTTGGCCTTTGAACATTAAAATTTTATATTTTTTCTTCAATTTGATGTAGTTTAGTCAGATGGTACAAAAGAAAAATGTATACCTTTCTTCTTCTAAACATAATAAGTTAAACATTGAGGTACAGAGATACAGATAAGTATAGGAGCCTGTTAAAGAATATTCATTCCTAATTACTCAGTATTGCAGAAATTTTTTGTGTATATCTTAAGATTATAAGAAAACCAGGGATGTATTACATGGGTGTTTTCTTTTCAGTCTTTGGATATATATATATATATATATTTTTTAAAGATTTATTTATTTATTCAAAAGTCAGAGTTATAGAGAGAGAGGAGAGACAGAGAGAGAGAGAGTGGTCTTCCATCCAATGGTTCACTCCCCAGATGGCTGCAACGGCCCGAGCTACGCTGATCTGAAGTTAGGAGCCAGGAGCTTCTTCCAGGTCTCCCACACAGGTTCAGGGGCCCAAGGACTTGGGCCATCTTGTACTGCTTTCCCAGGCCATGGCAGAGAGCTAGATTGGAAGAGGAGCAGCTTGGACTAGAACCAGCGCCCATGTGGGATGCTGGCACTTCAGGCCATGGCGTTAACTCGCTGCACTACAGCACCAGCCCCAGACTTTGAATATATTATAAACTGCTAATTGCAATGCTAAAATTATATCACCAATAATAGCAGCAATATTTTTATGTAATATTGCTAGATAAACAACTAAACACTTATTTTTGTAGATTGTCCAAGTTTTGCTTGTAATGAGACAAGACAGTAGATAATTGTATAGTTACGGAGAAATAAGAAAACAAGCTAGTAAATTGTCAGCATCGATGGCCCCTTATTGTACCTTGACCATGAAACAGAAGTATTCAGCATATACTACTAAAAGCTTATGAAAATGTAGGCTCAACAAAGGAATGTAAACAGCAACAATCAGATGTGAAACACAAGGGCAGGCTCACCCACTCAAACTTTAATTCGTTCCTTATGTAATTTGATAAAGACAAAATACACCCCAAAATCTATATTTGGTGAGCTTACTCATTTCTCTTTGATTATTCCCTTAGCAATCCAATACAAATTTTAAGAACACATTTAAAGTCTCCATCAGTCACAGATCAGTCATGGGCTTCATTGTAACATTTTTAAAAATATATTCCTTCCTTCATTCCACACCTCAAAATTTATTTCCACAAAGAATTGATAACTCAATACCTGACAGATCTACAGTGGCTATAAGTGTTATATCTAAAATGACATAACTAAGCAGTTGCAGCCTGCCACTATTAGAGAACCTGCAGCAGTGAAACGTGACCTTTTGGATGCTGTCTTCTGGAAGGATAAATAGGTCTTCAATGCGTCACAGTTCAAAGGGGGACTATTTAAGCAGATTGATTGTCAGTGGATAGTGTAATCAATGGTAGGCTTATAGGTAAGGAAATTCAATGATTAGATGGCCTACATACACCTTCTAACTTTCTTCAGTTATCAAATATAAGAGGAAGTATATTTTTAAAAGTCTCAGGTATTTTTAGTGGTTTTTCAATAATTTGAAATCTGATGTAGGTGTATAGTTCGATAGATATGTCCATCATTATATCCAGATCATGATTTCTGTAAAAATTTGTTTAAAAAGTCAAGTTACTGGAGCTTCAGTCAGTCTGTCTGACCCTTAGGTACCCCTCGGCATGCTTTATTTCTATTTCCATAGCGCTTATTCTCAAATTTCATCTCAGAAAGAATACACAGGACATGAGTGTATGCACTGTAGGGAAAATCTTAATGTACAGAAGAAGGAGGACTTCACAAATACTGGACGGAAACTCTGTATCTTTCCCTCTGCATTTCCACTTGATTGTCTAACAGTGAAGTTCAGCTGAGAGCATGTCGGGCAAAATCCAACATTTTAAAACACAACCATGACATCACTTTGGAGAATTCTGCACCTGACCTCATGTATACATTATAGTCAAAACAAGGCATTCAGCAAAGTTTATTCAGCATCACCAAGGGAAAAGAGACCCTCCTACCTGCCCTTCAGCTGTCATATATATCTTTTCCACTCATGTTCTGATTCCTCCACTCAAGCCTGCTACTGTAGTGCTTTGTTACCCTGAACACATCATTTTTTTCTCACTGCAGTATGTATGGTATGTCATGTTTATTGATGGTTCAGTGTACAGAAATGCTCTTTCATGCAGAAAATTACTAAAATATTGTATAGAATGACCACAGGCTATATGTACATGTGCATAAGGTATGTTTCAACTTGGGTTTAATCCCCCAAGATATATCATTATGCACGTGATTCCAAAAACTGAAATTCAAAATACTTTTCCAAGCATTGTGGGTAAGGAGTAATCAACCTCTCTTACATATGAATAAAAATTAAGCAGGAGGTTGAAATAACATAAAGCATAGTGATTATAGTCAATTTGGGTCATAATAAAGATTCTAAATTGTTAGAAAATATAAAAAACATTATATTATACCAAAAATAGATATTTGGAAGTAAAATAAAAGGATAGCAATAATAAATATGAAAAAATATATTATACTAATTTACTATAAAATAATGCATAAATATTATAAACTATTATACAACATTTTCTTATACTAAAATGCAGATAAAATTTTGAAGAGTTATAAAAAAAGAGTGGGAAGTAGTCAATAAATTTATTTGTACTGTGTCTTGTTGAGAATTTTTGCAGAACCTTTTGCAACAGAAGGGCTGGCTCTAATATTTACTATCATCTCAATTGTTTTAAACATTCCTGAATGTAAATTTAAAGAATGAGAGAGCATTTATGTTACTTTTGATCATTTCTATAAGGTGTTTTCTTAATTTCTTTTATCTCAGCTCCTATAATTTTTTCTTAATTTAAATATGTATCCATTTATTTATTTATTTGAAAGTTAGAGTGACAAAGAGAAAGGGGGAGAGAGAAAAAAGGAGAAAAGTCTTCCACCCCCTGGTTTCACTCCTGAAATAACTGCAACAACCTGGTCTTGGCGAGGCCAAAACCAGAAGCCAAGAACACCATCCTGGTCTCCCATGTAGGTGGTAGCAGGCTATTCTCTGCTGTCTTCCCAGGTATTTCACAGAAAGCTGTAATCGAAGCAAAACAGCTTGGACTCAAAATGGCACTCCAATATGGGATGCTGGAATCACACATGGTAGCTTACCTGATGTACCACCATGTTGGGCCCTAATAAATTTTTAGTCACTTTTATGTTATAAAAGATTTTGCCTAAGCTAACTATAATACATATATGCCCATGCAACACTAGCATCCCTATGAATTCCTTAGCCATCCAAGTGATGGGTAGAAAATTATGGATAAACAAAAGTTCAGAGTTTATCTGTTTAAAAAATGGAAAAATGACAGAGAAAAGCACAGTCCTTTTTGTCCTGTGTCTCCAGCTTCTCATAATTCTAATAAAATTCAAACAAAGAAATCAGTAAGCGTTGACCACCTGGGAACCACCCATGAGTACTAGATTGTCTATGACAAGAGATAAGATTTGTAGCATATTCTGATGTGCTGATTTCTCTAGGAACTGACGATAAGCCTATATCCCTAACCTGAGTCCATTTTCCATACTTTGCAATAAAATCCTTCCTTTCCCATCCTTCTATTATTTTGCTTTATTTGTTTTCTTCCATTCTGTTCTCCTTCTAGAGAGCAAAGGCACATCACAACAATTTGAAAATAGTGAAAACAATATGTTTATATCTCACAGTCCTCCCACTCTTACATCTTCACTTACTTCTGGTCGGATTTTCTTTCCTTTCTGTGTATTTCAAGATACTTTATTTGTATTAGCTATTATGTAATAACTAATTTTCTGTGTCCTTTTTTTCCACATTGTACACTTCTTCACAATCATTTTTCCTCTGTTTTTCTTCATGTTCATTAAATAATTTTTACATTATGGGAGGTCACAAAAATAGCACAGAGTCCCACATACCCTTCTACTAGTCATTTACTATCTTCTTCTTTATAAGTACAGGACAACATGAAAACTTGGAAATTGATTTTTAGTATAAAACAGTAAACTACTGTATAGATATTATTCACATCTCTCTATATTTTAAAGATGTATTTATTTGAAAAGCAGACTTAGAGAGAAAGCTCTTCCATCCTCTGATTCACCCCCCACCAAATGCTTACATCAGCGAAGCTAGGCCAAGGCAGAGATAGGAGCCAGTAATTCTTCTGTTCAGATTACCCACATGAGTGGCAGGAACTCAAGCAGTTGAGCCATCATCTGTTGCCTCCCAAGTGAGTTGGTAGGAAGGTGAATTAAAATTGGAATCACAGGAGCCGGAGTCTTGGCTCACTTGGTTAATCCTCTGCCTGTGGCACCAGCATCACATATGGACACCGAGTTCTAGTCCTGGCTACCCCTCTTCCAGTCCAGCTCTCTGCTGTGGCCCGGGGTCGGGGGGGCAGTAGAGGATGGCCCAAGTGCTTGGGCCCCTGCACCCGCATGGATGACCAGGAAGAAGCACCTGGCCCCTGGCTTCGGATCATGGCGGCCATTTGGGGAGTGAACCAACAGAGGGAAGACCTTTCTCTCTGTCTCTCTCTCACACTGTCTATAACTCTATCAAAAAAAAAAAAAAAAAGTTAAAAAAAATTGGAATCACAGAGTAGCCAGGACTTGACCAGACATTCTGTTATGTGAAATGGATATCCCAGTAGCAGCCTAACCTGCTGTACCAAAATGTCTGTCCCAGCTTTCTCTATTTTTTATGTATCTTCATTTGTGTGTTTTTATATGGGTAAGTGTATATTATTCTATGTATTCATTCAAACAACACAATGATTACTGTTGCTTTATATTTTCTCAATTATTTAAAACTCTTTTCTTCCATGATTCTTTTCTGATATATTAATATATGGCTCTAATCTCTCCTTTATACCCCTAGCATTTTTAGTACATAAATCTGGATAGTAAATATAGGTACTTGTTTACATGTTTTAATTGGATGCTCTTAAATATGATGAAGGTATGTTTTCATTGTCCATAGCAATACATTTTTCTTAGGACTAGCTTCATATCCTATATTTCCTCTTTTTTTTAAAACATCAGCCAATCATGAAAACAATTATTGCATAATCTCAGGAATATATTTATTAACATTTATTAAGAGCATTTAAAACTACAGATTATTTATTTATAACCTTCTAAAAGTAAATACTATATATGGAATGTACAGTTTAGAGTCTTCCAAGGTCACTTAATGGATATTATTCATTTCCATTATGTTACAAGTTTATACCTTATTATAATAATTTTATTTTTCTGTTGCCAGTGGTGTCTTTTGTTTTGCTAAACACTGTGTCATCCATATTTAGCAGTGTCCAGTTCATATTAATATGTATTTATTGGCCGGCGCCACAGCTCACTAGGCTAATTCTCCGCCTTGCGGTGCCGGCACACTGGGTTCTAGTCCCAGTCAGGGCGCCGGATTCTGTCCCGGTTGCCCCTCTTCCAGGCCAGCTCTCTGCTGTGGCCAGGGAGTGCAGTGGAGGATGGCCCAAGTACTTGGGCCCTGCACCCCATGGGAGACCAGGAGAAGCACCTGGCTCCTGCCATTGGATAAGCGCGGTGTGCAGGCCGCAGTGTGCCTGCCGCAGTGGCCATTGGAGGGTGAACCAATGGCAAAAGGAAGACCTTTCTCTCTGTCTCTCTCTCTCACTGTTCACTCTGCTTGTCAAAAAGTTTGTAAAAAAGTATTTATTAATAACCTGCTGAGCTAATTCTTGAATAATAATGAATATGTAGTTGTTAAGATGATTTTTAATTATTTTTATTTATTTGAAAAGTAAATAGAAATGGGCAGAGAGGCTAAGATATCTCCCATCCACTGGTTCATTACCCAGATGTCCAAAATTGCTAGGGCTGTCCAGGCCTGAATCCAGGAGCAAGGAAAGCAATCCAGGTCTCCCACATAAAAGGCAGAAAGAAACACAGTGACTTGAAGCATCACTTCTGCATCCCAGGGTTTTCATTGGTGCGAAGCTGGAGTTGGGAGTCAGAGCCAGGATTCAAATTCAGGCACTCTGATATGGGACATGGCCATCTTAACCACTATGCTAAGTAATATTTAGTTTTTATTGTAGTAAAATATATAGAAGATAAAATGTGTCATTTTAAGCACTTGAAATACACAATTTAGAAGTAATAGTTGCATTCAGACTGTTGTTTTATGATCACCATTATTTATTTACAATATTTTTCAACATTCCAAACAACTCACAATATCTAAGATGTGGAATCAACCGAGATGTCTGTCAACTAATGAGCAGATAAAGAAATTGTGAAATACTACTCAGCCATAAAAAGATGAACTACTATTTAGCCAAAGAAAAGAATGAAATCCTGTCTTTCACAACAAAATGAATGCAATAGAAGACCATTATATTTAGTGAAGTAAGCCAGTCCTCAAAAGACAAATATCATGTTTTCCCTGATTTGTGGTAGTTAATATACAGAGTACAAAAAATGTAATGTGTATGGACAAAGTTGACATTTTGAGATTGGTTATTGTTCATAGCACTTGACTATCTTCTTGAAAAACAGTGATTTTTCTACTTTAAGTAAATTCTAATGCTATTTTTCTTCTCTTCAGTCCCTGTTACCTCCAATCCACTATTTGTCTCTATTAAGCTTGCCTAAGTGGAATTCTATATTAATTGTCTTTTTGTATCTGGCTTACTTCTCTTAACATAATGTTTTCATGTGCATTTCTTTCTGTGGTTGAATAATAACCCGTGTATGTATAGTACCTTATTTGTTAATCATACATCTTCTGATGGACAGTTGTTTGTTCCCACATTTTGGCAATGGTGAATAATGCTGCAGTAACATTGCCTAGCAGCTATCTGTTTGAGTGTCCTTTAGCATATACCTCAGAGTAGAATTTCTGTGTCTTGTGGTGTTTCTATATTTAACTATTTGAAAAACTGGCAAATATTTTCCACAGTGGTTGTGCCATTTCCCATTCCCATGAGAAATGTGCAAGGGTTCCAATTTCTCCACATACTTGCTAACACTTGTTATTTCTGTGAGTTTTTGAAATTTGATTTTTTTTAAATTGTAATCCTCTTTTGGAGATCAATGTGGAATCTCACTGTGATTTTGACTTAACTGTCAAAAATAATAAATAATATCTTGAGCATGTATTAGTTGTTCATGTTCTTAGAACAATATCTATTCAAGTCCTTTGTCTATTTTTAAGTTGACTTTTTTATTGTTGCTGGGTTGTAAGTTTTTCTCATATATTATGGATATTAAACACTTAAGAGATGTATGATTTGAAAATATTTTCTCTCATTGTTTAGATTGTCTTTCATTCTTTGATAGTGTCCTTTGGTGGTCAACCTTTGTAATTTATTGATATTCATTTATTTGTAGGTCATTATTGTTAATGCTCTTAATATCATGATTGTAAAATCCTGAAAAAAACCAAAATCATGCAAATTACCCCTGTGTTTTCTTCTAAGAACTTTATAATTTTAAAACTAAATTTGAGTCTTGGATCCATTTTGTGTTATCTTTTTGTATGGTATGAGGTTGGAGTGATGTAGAAAACCTCCAAAATTGGTTGGAGGCATTGTTATAAAACCCCCCAAATTGGGGCCACTTGCTGGATGTACAGAAAGCCAGTCATTGACATCAAAATAGAAGGAAGGTGTGTCTTCGAGAGCACAGAGCAAGGATCCTGGCAGTGATTGCTTAATTCCCAGGCTCCCCAAGTTGTTAGGGGTGAAGTTTCTTATAGATTGAAGTTGAGACTGAGAGGTGTATGATCAGCTTGTGCCCAAGTTCTTAGTTGGTTGGGGATACTCATAGCCTCTCTTTGTTGAGTGATACAGTATTGTTTAGGGAAATTTTCTGTTGGACAAATGAGCTTCAGTTAGTCCGGGAGCTACATGCAGGTGGTGGTTACTTTTTCCTCATGGTCTAGGGTTCCTGAAAAAGAAACACCTAGAGACAAGATTGAACATCAGAATGTCATCTACAAATGACCTTGTAGGCCCAGTGATTAAAACCTTTAGGGCTGGTTGCATCACTTAATGAATTCAGTAAGTTAAGTGATTAATTTGCTATCAAAAAGGAAAGGCAAAGGTGCTTTAAGCTAAGGGAGGGAGGTTCAGAGACTGTGCTCTTATGGAATCTAGCATCTATATGTGAGGGACTCTATTGAGACTGTGTCAGCAGTCCAACTTCATTCACTTCCATGATTACATCTGGAATGATGAAACCATTCTTTCCCAGTTGATGGTCTTGGGAGCTTTGTTTAAAATCAGTTGAGCATAGAAACTCTAGATTATTCGTTACTACAAATTCTAGCTATCTCAATTTTTAAAATATTTACAAAGAAAGGAATTAATAAAGAATTAAGTCCAAGCCTTAGTTCCAGGCCCATTAAGATGAAATCCAGTGCTAGTCAGAGCCCTAATGCCCCTTCCCCCAGAACAGTACCCTGGTCTAAACCTCAGAAACCTCAGTAACTAGGTGGCAGAGGTACTGTGTCCACCAATGTTTTCCCAACCTCGGGCAGCGTGGCACTGAGGATGATTCACCCACTCCAGAGTGGGGCATGAAAGTGAACAAAGGACCAGATGTTGCAGAGTATGCGTATACATGATGGTCTTATAAAGAATGGAAATAAACATTCAGTATCTGCCATTCTGTCTTTCAAACCAACCCTGAACCAAGAGGGGTTTAACCTAGAAGAGAAAGGGTAAGAGGAGGTCCCTAGGCACTGCATTATTTACCAGACTTAGCTTCATTTGGAGAACTACTAGGTTACCATGCTACCACTTTCTCCCACAGAAAGAATGCAACCATGTTACACCCTCTTGCACCCAGGATCTTGCTGCGTGGAGCCATTTTGGTCCTTTGAAACTGCTGGATAGCTGCTTCTATAGATAGCTCCACAGATTCAGCCCTATAAACCAACCAGGAGGCCATTCCCACCCTCCCATGACTCCAGGGAGAACTTGAGTAGTACAATCTGAGCTTCTCAATATGCAGAAGCCACTATAAAACAGTTGGACAACCTTGCTCATCCTTGTTCTTCCCAAAAGCAGCTAGGCTGCCCTACTGATCCCCCATTGGCTTCAGGAAGGAACTGGACTGTCGTCTCTGAGCAATTCAACCCTTAGAAGCCTAGGAAAGCAGATGCATGGCCCTGCCTATCTTTCCACAACCCCATAAGCATCCCTATGGTGTGGCTTGGCCTACCTAGGCTACCCAAGGTAACTGGGCAGCCCTTTCCTCTCTCTTGTGGTCCCAGGAGAGAGGAAATAAGTGAGCATCCTCTTCTCAGATGCTCATCCTACTGATGTCCTGAGAAACAGATGATCAATTGTACCAACCTATCCACCTACCCTCAGCCCTAGCAAGCAGCTGGACAGACCTCTCTGAACAGATCAGTTCCTATGAAATTACACATGCAACCCTCAAACACTGACATGTGCCCTGTGGGCCCTGCACTCCACCCTGCACAGTACACTGCGCCCACCTAGTTGTACAAGGGTAGGCCTGTCTTAACATGACTCATGAAAACTGACAAATAGACTATATACACAGAGCTGCCAAGAAATCTGCCTTGCCTAAGGAAGTTGAATCTCGGTTGTCGGCCAAGTCCCACAACCCCTGCAATCTAGGCCACTGAGATATCCACAGATACTACCAATGTTGATTATAGCCGAAAAACTGTACAGTACATTCAAACACCCATTTGGAGCCAACAGTATTGCAGATAATCCAACCAGTAGCCTGGGACATGTTGCCAACTGAAAGTTTTTTACTATGAAAGTTATCCTGTAAAACTACTAGAGGGAACTGATGCTCAAAATTCAACATAGATGAGCCTACATTTATGGCTTAGTGATTTAAGATGCAGCTTGTGACACCGATATTTGAGTGATGGTTTTGGTCCTGGCTACTCCATTTCTGATTTAGCTTTCTGATAATTTGCCTGGAAAGGCAGCAGTAGATAGCCCAAGTACTTGGGCCCCTGCCACCCATATGGAACATCTGGATGGAACTGCTGACTCTTAACTTCGGGCTGACACAAGCCTGGCTATTGTAGAAATTTGGGGAGTGAGCCAGTGGATGCAAAATCAATATATCTCTCATTCTGCCTTCCAAATAAATCAATAAATAAGTCTTTTTTGAATATTTATTCATATATTTGAAAGGTAGAAATAGAGAGAAGGAGGGAGAGAGAGGGAAAACTTCTATGTGCTGGTTCATTCCCCAAACAACTACAACGGCCAGGGATGGGCCAAACCAGAGCCAGGAACTGCTTTTGGGTCTCACGTGTGGGTGCAGCACTTGGGCAGTCTTCTGCTGCTTTCCCAGGTGCATTAGCAGGGAGATGGATCAGAAGTGGAACAACAAGGACTGCATTCACCCACTCCAGAGTGGGGCATGAAAGTGAACAAAGGACCAGATGTTGCAGAGTATGCGTATACATGATGGTCTTATAAAGAATGGAAATAAACATTCAGTATCTGCCATTCTGTCTTTCAAACCAACCCTGAACCAAGAGGGGTTTAACCTAGAAGAGAAAGGGTAAGAGGAGGTCCCTAGGCACTGCATTATTTACCAGACTTAGCTTCATTTGGAGATTGGATGCAGGCAAAGGCTTAACCATCTATGCCACAGCACCATGCCAATAAATAAGCCTTTTAAACCAATGTACGGTCACAGAAGCATGAAAAACAAGGTAATGTGACACCTCCAAAGGAACTAAAAAGCTCTAGTAACAGACTCCCTAAATATTGAATTTCTGAATTACCTGACAGAGAACTTGGAATAGTGATTAAGGAAACTTTATTAAGATACAGGAGAATACAAGCAGACAATTCAAAGGAATTGGGAAGACAATTCATGCTACAGATGTGAAATAGAACAAAGAGATAGATGAAAAAAGAACCAATAAAAAATCTTAGAGCTAAAGAACTCAAGAAGTAAGGTTAAAAATACAGGGCCGGTGCCGTGGCTCACTTGGTTAATCCTCCGCCCATGGTGCCTGCATCCCATATGGGCACCGAGTCCTAGTCCTGGTTGCTTCTCTTCTAGTCCAGCTCTCTGCTGTGGCCTGGGAAGGCAGTGGATGATGGATAAAGTGCTTGGGCCCTGCACCCGCGTGGGAGACCAGGAGGAGGCACCTGGCTCCTGGCTTCAGATTGGCGTAGCTCTGGCCGTAGCAACCATTTGGTGGGTGAACCAACGGAAAGAAGACCTTTCTCTCTGCCTCTCACACTGTCTAACTCTATCTGTCAAATAAACAAATAACATATATATGTATTCAGCAGTCTGAGAAAGAACTTCTAAACTTGAATTTAGATCTTTTTAATTAACATGGAGCAAAAAAAAAAAAAAATTGGAAGACCATTAGCCTAATGGTTAAGATGGTGGCTAATAAACCCCCATTCCATCTCGGATTACCTGGATTCAAGCCTGGCTCCAGCTCCCAGTTCTAGTTTCCTATACATGCAGACTCTGGGGCACAGCCACTCATGGATTGAATTTCCACATCTGCGCTATAGTCTGGCACATGTTGACCACTTTGAGCATTTGGAGTGAGTCAGTACATTGGAGAGTGTTCTCTTTCTCCTCTCTCTCTCTCTTTCTCTATGTGTGTGTATGTGTGTGTGTATCCCCATGTATGTGTGTGAACATCATAAAAAATGAAAAAAGAATGCCTTTAAGAATTCTAGAACACTATTAAATGAGGAAACATATTACAGGTATTCCAAAAGGAGAAGAAGAGGAAAAAACATAGAAAACATATTCAATGAAATAATTGCTGATAATGTTCTTGAGGAAAATACCATCAGCCAAGTCCAGGAAACCCAAAGGACCCTTAACAGATTTCACTTAAAAAAATCCTCTTGGGCTGGTGTGGGAAGCAACTGAGACTAGACTAAGTTACTGGAATTAAGACTTATTCTATGCATCTGCTCTCCCACAATATGGCGCTGAGAGGGAGCAAACAACCTCTACGCAGCTGCCTCATCAGTTTGACTGATAAGCTGTAGGAGCTGATCCTGCTCCTGATTGGAGGAGAGCAGTGTGCTTGGCGTGTGGGCAGCAGAGCATGGATTGGTAGAAGTGGGGGAAGCAAACCTGGGGGGGCAGCAAACCCGGGAAGAGCCGAGCAGTAGAAAGAACAGCGCAGGGTCCAGTGTCGTTCCTCCGCAAATGGGGGAGCGACAGGCTGGCACTGTGGTGTAGTAGGCTAAGACTCTGCCTGCAGCACTGGAATCCCATATGAGCACTGGTTCATGTCCCAGCTGCACAGCTTCCAATCCAGCTATCTACTGAGGCCTGGGAAAACAATGGAAGATGGACCAAATGTTTGGGCCCCTGCACCCACGTGGGAGACCCAGAAGAAGCTCCTGGCTCCTGGCTTCGGGTTGGCTCAGCTCCAGCCATTGAGGCCATCTGGAGAGTGAACCATCAGATGGAAGATTTCTCTCTCTGCCTCTGCCTCTCTGTAACCACCTCTCAAATAAATAAATAAAATCTTTTTTAAAAAAAATCCCCTTGGCCGGCGCCGCGGCTCACTAGGCTAATCCTCCACCTGGCGGTGCCGGCACACCGGGTTCTAGTCCCGATCGGGGCGCCGGATTCTGTCCCAGTTGCCCCTCTTCCAGGCCAGCTCTCTGCTGTGGCCAGGGAGTGCAGTGGAGGATGGCCCAAGTGCTTGGGCCCTGCACCTGCATGGGAGACCAGGATAAGTGCCTGGCTCCTGGCTTCGGATCAGCGTGGTGCACCGGCTGCAGCACGCTGGCTGCGGTGGCCATTGGAGGGTGAACCAACGGCAAAAGGAAGACCTTTCTCTCTATCACTCTCACTGTCCACTCTGCCTGTCAAAAAATTTTTTTAAAAAATCCCCTTAAAAGATATGGTAGGGCCAGCTTTGTGGCATAATGGGTAAATTCTGGATGCCTTTTTGTTTCCCAAATGCTACACTGTCTATGCAGCCTCCTGCTAGTGACCTGAAACAAGCAGTGGAAGGTTAACCAAGTGTTTGGGCCTCTGCCACCCAAGTGAGAAACACAGATGAAGCTCTTGGCTCCTGGCTTCAGGCTGGCCTAGCACTGGCATTTCCGGACAACTGAGGAATGAACTATCTGATGGAAGATCTCTCAGTCTCTCCCTATCTCTCAAACTCTTGACTTTCAAATAAATAAATCTTTTCAATACAAAGCAAAAATCAAGTTAATCAAACTCAAAAACACAGAAAAAGAAAGAATTCTAAAAACAATAAGACATTCCCATATCTTATATTGGAATGCCTGGGTTCAAATGCTAGCTGTGCTTCCAGTGCAGCTTCCTTATAATGCATACCCTGAGAGGCAGCAGGTTGGTGTCTCAAGTACCTGGGTCGCTGCTACCCAAGTCAGAGATCTGGATTGAATTCCTGGCTTCTGCCCTTGGCCTGGCCCAAAACTGATTATTATAAGCATTTTGGGAGTGAACTAGCGAATGTACGATCTCTGTCTTTCTCAGTCTCTTGTGTTTCCAATAAAGGGATGATTTATTTAAAATTTTTAATTGTTTATTAAAATTAAATAAGAAAGTAAGAGAAAAGTGTCAAGTCACTTATGAGAGAATAACCATTACATAAAAGGCAGATTAACTTCACTGTTAGGTTAACTTCCTGACAGAAACCTAAGAGACAATGAGAAAATAGGAAGGAATATTCAAAGACATAAAAGGAGAAAATAGTCATCCAGTATTATTATACCCAGACATTAAGAAGAAAGGCTTTTTGGAATTCATCACCACCATATTGGCCCTACAGGATATGGTTAAAGTAGGGGAATCTTACTTTAGAAATGAAATAAGGGGCCGGCGCCGTGGCTCACTTGTTTAATCCTCTGCCTGCGGCGCCGGCATCCAATACAGGTGCCGAGTCCTAGTACCGGTTGCTCCTCTTCCAGTCCAGCTCTCTGCTGTGGCCTGAGAGGGCAGTGGAGGATGGCCCAGGTCCTTGGGCCCTGTACCCGCATGGGAGACCAGGAAGAAGCACCTGGCTCCTGGCTTTGGATCGGCACAGCGCTGGCTGAGGCAGACATTTGGGGAGTGAACCAACGGAAGGAAGACCTTTCTCTCTGTCTCTCTCTCTGTCTATAACTCTACCTGTTAAATAAATAAATAAAAAAGAGAAGAGGAGAGGAGAGGAGAGGAGAAAAGAGAAAAGAGAAAAGAGAAGCGATGCTGGTATTTGTTCTCAAGATTAAGATGCTGGTTAAGACACCCACATCCCACTGGCCGAATACCTGTATTCAGTTCCTGGCTCTGGACTCCTGACTTAAGTAACCTTCATAGCAATTTAAGACTCTAGGAGGCAGTAGTGATAGCTCAAGTCATTGGGTTCCTTCAACCTACTTAGGAGACTTGGATTAAGTTCCCGGGTCCTGGGACTTCAAAAATGAAAACACACAGAAGTATAGATCTTAATAGTAGAGCATCCCACTTAAGAGATGGGCCAAGGACCTCAATAGACCTTTTTCAAAAGAGGAATTCCAAATGGCCAACAGACACATGAAAAAATGTTCAAGATCACTAGTAATCAGGGAAATGCAAATCAAAACCACAATGAGGTTCCACCTCACCCCAGTTAGAATGGCCCAAATTCAGAAATCTACCAACAACAGATGCTGGCGAGGATGTGGGGAAAAAGGGACACTAACCCACTGTTGGTGGGAATGCAAACTGGTAAAGCCACTGTGGAAGTCAGTCTGGAGATTCCTCAGAAACCTGAATATAACCCTACCATACAACCCAGCCATCCCACTCCTTGGAATTTACCCAAAGGAAATGAAATTGGCAAACAAAAAGCTGTCTGCACCTTAATGTTTATTGGAGCTCCATTCACAATAGTTAAGACCTGGAATCAACCCAAATGCCCATCAAGAGTAGACTGGATAAAGAAATTATGGGACATGTACTCTATAGAATACTATACAGCAGTCAAAAACAATGAAATCCAGTCATTTGCAACAAAATGGAGGAATCTGGAAAACATCCTGCTGAGTGAGTTAAGCCAGTCCCAAAGGGACAAATATCATATGTTCTCCCTGATCGGTGACAACTAACCAAGCACAAAAAAGGAAACCTGTTGAAGTGAAATGGACACTATGAGAAACAGTGACTTGATCAGCCCTTGTCCTGACTGTTGATGTACAATTTAATACTTTATCCCTTTTAGTATTTTTTTTTTGCTCTAGTTAATACTATTGGTTAAACTCTGTAATTAACACACAATTATTCTTAGGTGTTTAAATTTAACTGAAAAGTGATCCCTGTTAAATATAAGAGTGGGAATAAGAGAGGGAGGAGATGTACAATTTGGGATATGCTCAATCTGACTTGCCCCAAATGGTGGAGTTAGAAATGTGCCAGGGTATTCCAATACAATCCGATCAAGGTTGCCTGTACCAATGCTATCTCACTAGTCCAAGTGATCAATTTCAGTTGATCACACTGATAGGTCTAAGAGTCAAAGGGATCACACAAACAAGACTAGTGTCTGCTAATACTAACTGATAGAATCAAAAAGGGAGAGAACGATCCAACATGCTAAGTGGGATACACAGCAGACTCATAGACTGGCAGATGTCCTAAACAGCACTCTGGCCTCAGAATCAGCCCTTAAGGCATTCGGTTCTGGCTGAAGAGCCCATGAGAGTATTTTAGGCATGGAAAGCCAAGACATTCTGGCAAAAAAAAAAAAAAAAAAAAAAAAAAAAACCCTAGATGAAAGATCTCTGCGAGTGAGATCCCAGTGGAAAGAACAGGGCCGTCAAAGAAGGAGGTACCTTTCTCTGAAGGGAGGAGAGAACTTCCACTTTGACTATGGCCTTGTCTAAATAAGATCGAAGTTGGTGAACCCAAAAGGCTTCCATAGCCTTAGCAACTCATGACTAGAGCCTAGGGAGATTACTGACACCATAAACAGGAGTGTCAATTTGTTAAGTCAACAACAGGAGTCACTGTGTACTTACTCCTCATGTAGGATCTCTGTCCTTAATGTGTTGTCCAATGTGAATAATGCTATAACTAGTACTGAAACAGTATTTTACACTTTATGTTCTGTGTGGGTGCAAACTGATGAAATCCTTACTTAATATATACTAAATTGATCTTCTGTATATAAAGAGAACTGAAAATGAATCTTGATGTGAATGGAATGGGAGAGGGAGCGGGAGATGGGAGAGTTGTGGGTGGGAGGGAAGTTATTGGGGGGAAAAGCCATTGTAATCCATAAACTGTACTTTGGAAATTTATGTTTACTAAATAAATGTTTAAAAAATAGTAGAGTAGATACACAAAGAGAGAAAAGAAGAAAACTCTAATGATTGATATTTTATGAATTTTATGATTTGCTATAAATTTAGATTTTTATTCTGGCTATTTTAATTAGGTCTATCATTCTAAATTTTTTTTCTGTTCTCAGATATTGATGTCAGTGTATGACTTGAGCATTTGATTCTGCTCTACTTTATGAAGGAATATGTTACTGGGCTACTATTTCATCTTTGAATGTTTGGTAGATTTCAGTGAAACTATATAGGCATTTAATTATCTCTAGAAGATTTTTAAATGAGTTGAATTTCTTTTATACATGTAGAGTAACCAAAAATTTTCTCTTTCCATGTCACTTTTATGAATTTGTGTTTTTGATGACTTATGTGTGTTTCCCATAAGTTGTCAAAATTGTTT
This sequence comes from Oryctolagus cuniculus, assembly GCF_964237555.1. Taxonomy (NCBI): domain Eukaryota; kingdom Metazoa; phylum Chordata; class Mammalia; order Lagomorpha; family Leporidae; genus Oryctolagus; species Oryctolagus cuniculus. Next base: position 78,868,796 of record NC_091440.1, on the reverse strand, counting down.
GTGTAACGTTGTTTAAAATCCTTTAGAAATTAACATAGAGCTATCCTACAATGTAGCAATTCCACTACTGTGTATATATCCAAAGGAAATGAAATCAGTCTGTGGAAGAGACATCTGCACTCCTGTGTTTATTGCTCTATTAACAATAGCTAAATGTGGATTCAACCTAAGTATCCCATCAAAGATGAATGGATGGAAAAAATGCAGAATAAACATACATAATGAAATAGTATTCAGCCATTAAAAAAAAAAAAGAACAAAATCCTATAATTTGCAACATGAATGAACCTGGAGGACATTATGTTAGTGAAAGATGCCAGACACAGGAAGACAAGTACCACATGTTCTCATTCATATGTGAAACCTAAGAAAGTTGATCTCCTGGAGTTCAGAATAGAATAGTTATTACAAGAGGCTAGGGAAAGGAGGAGAGTATGGTGAAATCAACAAGTACATATTTACAGTTAGGTAGAAGGAACAGTTGTTGTGGTTTGCACAGTGACCATTGTCAACAATAAGGTAAGTTTCAAAGAGAAATAATAGTAAGTGTTAGAGGTGAAAGAGATGCTAATTACCCTAATTTGTTAAAAAATATATACATGTATTAAAATATCACATTGTACCCCATAAATAGGTATAATGTATAAATCAGAATTAAATAAAATTAAAGAGTAACTTCTTCCTTATGTCATATTTTCAATACCCAGAAGTAGTAACTATGAACTATTTAATGTGTGTCCTATCATACTATCTCTATCTATAAATTTAAAAGTAACTATTTTCTCATTAATATGAGAATAATTATTATTATAACATAGCTTGCTTTTCCTTTGACTTATATGATAGACCAATATTGTCAATAGAGATATATTATAGCCACATGGAATTTTAAGTTTTCTGACTGCCAGATTTAAAAAGATAAAGAGATTAATTTTAATAAGATATTTTATTTAAATATCATTTTAGCAGGTAGTCAATTTTAAAAATAATGCAGCTTTTTTTCATTTTTTGTACCAAGTCTTTAAACTCAGGTTTATATTTTATACTTGAAACACCTCTCAATTGGTGTTCATCAGATTTCAATTGCTTGTAATAGCCATATGTATCAACACATATTGGATGCCATAATGGTTAACACAACTCTACCTTCTATATAAGAGTATCTGTTCTTCTCTTCTTTTAATGTTAATATAGTCCAACAGTAGAACGGGTTCTGCTAAATCCCAAAATATCTTCAAACAAAGATTAGCAAACTGTATGCAAGAGGTTCTTGATTGTTTTAAAAGGGTAGGCTGTAAGTTATTCTACAACAATAAAATTCTTAACATTGGTTTATATGCCTGTGGCTATATGACTATTCATGAAGAAGTATGTAATAATACTTATTACATAATTCTGCTGCTTGACAATGAAGTGCAATAGGGCCTTGATGTTCAACATTTAATATTGAAAGTTTCTTCTGTTCTCAAATGATAACATAGATTAGGAGCATAGAGCAATATATTATTTTACCCAGGCATAAAGTGAAATGGTTCGTACTTTCATTGCAGTGTGTAGGAATGAAGAAGCCAGATAGATAACCAGGTATCAACAGCTCACTGCAATATGGTTGCTACTGCATTATTTCTTGAAAGTAAGGCATTTTCATAATGGTCTTTTTGCTATGGGATGTTGTATATAAGTCTAGTTGTGGCAACAAAATATGAATTATGTACAAAGGTCTCAGAATGCACATCTTGAGAAACAGTAAATATCTGTAATATCTTTAAGTTGCTTATGAATATTTTTCACAACCGTATGCATTGCATCTTAATAATTCTCAACACATGTAAACATATTTGAATTCCATCTAGAGTTATCATGCCTAATTTTTTTATTTTTACATTTTATTTTAACAACTTACAAGATTTTGAGGATAATTCTACTAACACATTTATTCTTAGCTCTAGAAAAATATGATATTCAAAGACCATCATCAAGAGTGTTAAGTAACAATGCAATATAACTGTAGATAAAATAGAAGTACATGAATATTGATTATACTGTTGAACAAGTATAAGTATATTTTTTCATATTAAAACATGGAAGTTTTATTTACTATAGTTCCATACAGGTCTGTTTTGATTATCAGTCTTTTTTAATATTTATTTTATTTGAAAGACAAAATTACGGGGAGAGAGAAAGAGAGATCTTGCTTCCACTGGTTCACTCCCCCAAATGGCTGAAACAGCCTGGGCAGTGCCAGGCCAAAGCCAGAAGCCAGGAGCTTCATCTGGGTCTCCCATGTGGGTGCAAAGTCCCAAGCACTTGGGCCATCCTCCACTGCCCTCCCAGGCACATCAGCAGAAAGCTGGATTGGAACTGGTGCAGCAAAGCCATGAAGCACTGCTCACATGGGATGCCAACATTGCAGGTGGCAGCTTAACATGCTATGGCACAACACGAGCCCTGTTACTAGTTTTAAACAGCATATTTGAGTGTCAGTCATTACCTTTCTCAATGAAATTTACATTCTAATTTTTAATTTGAAAAATCACAGATAGTAAAAACCTATTTTAGCTTCTAGAGTTTTTTCCTACTGCTTAAAATTGGAAACATTCCCCTTATTTCTTATTTATTGGAACTATCATTGCCTTGATTTCTTCTGATCATTTCTTGCAGTGATGTTTTCTAAAAGAAAGATTAGTAACCTAGCCTCAAGAAACCAGACTGAGTGTATCAATATGTGTGTTATGTATACTCATAATTGAAGAAAATATCCTTGAAAAGTTACCTGTATAACAGTCTTCTCAACAGGGATGAGTTATCCTCAGCCATTCAAACGGCCTAACTATGTATATATTAATCGTTACAAAATATGCTCCCTAAAACTCTTCCCTCATAAAACAATCTAGATCTTCCTTTATTATAAATACATATATTTATGAGTACATTTAATAATATTAAATTATTAATTTAGTGAACAGATAAAATCTGGCTGTCCCTTATGTTTGTCTTTATAGGAATACCTACTTTCCTTTTAGTAACTATTAGATATACTTCTGTATTGCCTAATGGGTTTTCTGTGATTGCTGGTTTGAGTGTCCAGAATCAAAAAATCCAAAATCTGAAATGCTTCATAAATTAGAAATGTTTTGAGGGTCAGGGTCATGACACTACAAGTGGAAAATTCTGTATCTGACTTCATCTTAAGTTGCAGTCAAACCTCAGGAACACTAAAAATATTGTATAAAATTACCTTCATGATATGTACATGAGATGTATGTGAATCATAAATGAATTTTATATCTAGACGTTGGCCCTATCCCAAAGATATCCTATTGTAAATATGCAAATATTCCAAAGTCCAAAATCTGAAACACATCTGGTAAGCACTTCATTAATGGATACTCAGCTTTCATCAGTAATCTTCTCTTTAAACTGATCATTGATTATGTTTTTTACATTCAGTTATTCTTATAATGCTTTTTAGTAGAACATTCATAAAATAAAGGCTGAAAAATTTTAAAAAATAATACTTTAACTTTTGCCTGTATATTCGTTAGTTTCTGTTTTGCATATATGAAAAAATACTCATTCTTCTTTTCTACTCTACAGGTATTTTTTCAGTTTAATCCCTGTGATTATTAACTTATCTAATTGACATGAAAACTTTAAAGAACACACCTATTTTTAGTGGCAGTTAATGATAAGTAGAAGCTAAGAATATAAAACTATAAAATTAATCCTGGAGTTTCAGAAGATGGAGGATCTCAATTTACCCTCCCATTTTCCCCTTGTAATATTTTCCATATTTAAAAAATTTTATGATGGATTGACTCTCTAAGAACATTAAATTGGCTTATTTAATTGTATATAAAGAAGAAAGAATGAGGAATGCACATTGAGCTGACATAGATGAGGAGAAACTGATGGGAGAAAAGAAAATATGTTCTTGGTCTGAGATTTCTACTAGGTCATCTAAGTACCATAAAGTGATTGTGAAGAGAACATAGGGATTTCATTGTCATCCTTCTGGAACTTATTTGTCTTCAAAGTGTTTAGTTTCAAAGGGTCCTTAACATGAGATCCAATTCCCTGAAAAAGTCCTTCATCTTGAGGAAATTTTATGCATCCATGCAGAAGAGTTAAGAATTTGTGACACAACTATCTAAAGGCTTGGCAGCTCTCTGTAGGCTTTTAAAACCAAAGTTAAATATGTTTCCCCATGAAGATAAAAATTTATATGTCCATAGTTAATTTATACCTTTTCTTATGGTTGTTCATTTTCTTCTGTAGCAGAGTGAGTATTTATACACCTATGTGTGTTTTCACAAATGGCAAAAGACTTTCTGGGATGTCTTATAAGATGTTAAAATATACTTTTTTCTCATAATTGCCACTTGTTGAAATGACGGTAAATTATTATTATCTCTTTGCGTATATTTTCATGTATCTCCATGCTTGAAGCAATTTCTCTCTATATGTTAGAATTATTAGCTATGCTAAAGATTAAAGTTTTATTTCCTGTCCACCTGTATACCATTTTTTGACTCTACAAATAGTAATATAGTTCAGTAACCACAACAAACACTGTTCTTTTTGTGAGGTACCTCACTTGCCTCACAATTTTGTGTCTTTACTTTTGCAATATTTTGAAATTTCTAGAATCAGTTATGTAGTAATATGCACTTATGAAATACTTTTTGAAATGATGAAACCAATGTGCTTTAATATAAAAGAGTATTGCCTAACCTAGTTTGTTACTCAGATTTTTGCATGTGATAACTTAATTAGCACTTTCTGTCTTACAAAAATATCATTAATGCTAAAAAGGACCTTAAGAATGGCCTTAATTTAGAGATATGGAGATTTCAGTAATTCTGATGTGAACTATTATATAATTATGATGCAGTAGTATACTACTTCACAAATGAGTAGAAGGAAGTTTAAATAATTGAACAAGAAAAGGAACAATATATGAAACAAGGAAGGAAAATATATAGCACTTCTTAAAATCTCAATTATTGCCTGTTAGAAAGTTCGGTAATTTTGAGGTTTGTTTATATCCTCTTGTTGAGTGAGAGAAGGGCCCCAACTCAATAGTTTTCATCACTGACTTCCCATTAAAATCATTTGGGAACATTAAGATAGTCCTGATGCCCGGACCCTATGCTTAGAGATTTTTTGAGTGTAATTGGTACTATTTTTTAACAGCTATCTATCTGATATTTTTTTCTTTCAGCCAGAATTGAGAACCATAGATTTAAGTAATACCCTATATCTGGGAGGATTAAATTAAGTTCTGCAACAAAAGAATATAGAATATATACAGTATGCCAGACGCTTGCTACTTACTAAGTACACATAATCAAATAAGATCCTTCCTTCTGTTAAGGAATTTATGTTATAGTGAGGAAACACATGTAAATAAATTGCTAAGAATATCAATAATTTAATAAATGGTTCTTTGAATAATAAAATATTAATTGATGAGAAAATAATATCTAGGCTTTATCCCATTTCCTGTCTTTAAATTTGAATTATTATTTATTTTGCATGCATTAAGATTTATTATTCTGTCCAGCACACCTCCTGTTACAATATAGCCCTTTTCCAGAGGAGTAAGTAAGGTCTCAAAATTGATGAAATAACCAAAGGAGACAATATCATACGTTAGTTATGCCTGTAGGGTACTTTTTTCCTTCTATTTCGTTTTTTTACTTACACTTATCACATTTTTAAAATTACTCCTCAATACTATATTCTGTATTTTAATAGGTTATACAGAGATTGCATTATTCAACTAAAGGTGCTAAAAATTGATTTTTCTAATACTTTTACAACTGTCAGTCGTGATTCATTAAAAAGGCTTCAAAACACATCCAATCTCAACATTTTTCTAAGAGGAAAATATACCTTAGGGACTATTTTGTCTGTTTTCTTTCTCTCACCTAGTATTAAAAAAAAAGCTGAAAACGTGTATTCTCTTCATTGCCTTAGAAGATTCATTTATAGTTCACAAATATAAATAAGAATCCAAAGTAAAGGTAATGTTGAATCCCAGAAAATTACTGAAAATATTTATGTGTAAAATTTCTAGTTTTTGTACTACCTTTGTCATCTGGGTTGTTAGTTCTGGAACTCTTCTGCTGCAACAGCCTACTGGGCTGAAAAAGGGAAGAGTTGGAGGCACGGCACCAACTGGCACAGGTGCCCCCAAGCATAAGGACGAATGTTCTATGCACTTGGGTTTTCATACTCATATTTTATGATCTTATCCTTATATTATAATTTTGAATTAATTTACTTGGATTTTGTTTTTCCCTGTCAGACTCCTGGAAGATGAATATATATTATCCTAGGATTTAGTATATTTTCTGCCTGGGACTTATAAAACAATTGGTAATATTTTTATAACCTTACAAATTGTTAGTAGTAGTTAATGTAGTTAGTAGAAATTGACTTGAGAATTGAAATTATAAAATTTAGAATTAACAGTTGGTAAGGAATTTTGTAAAACTTTAAAAGCTTAACATTAGGAGAATCTACTTTGACTATTATTTAGGTTAAGGTCTGCAAAACCACTCTTCTACTCCCACTCATACGTTCATGCAGAACCCAGTAGCAACAGTGGCATAGAAGAAAATATTTATATCTGTGTAGCAATAACTAATAGAACCTAGGAAAAAAGAACCATGAGTTAAAATACTTGTTAAATTTCGTACATAAGGATTTTTTATATTTTCCTCCCAAAGTTGCTAAACCCCAAGAGTTGAACAAGTGTTGCTTTCATTCTTTAGTATAGTAACTGTAAAAATTGAAACATTAATTTCTTCAGGCACACCCATCACCAAAACTGAATAAAATACAACTTCTTCAAAAACTAATTAAAATATTTTATGATGTATACATACAACTTATAAAGAGTAAATTGAAATTGCACAGACACAAGAAACTACTATTAATCTAGCTACTGTTAAACTCCCATATTGGAAAAGATGATATTTCAGCTGGTACTGTTGTAAAATCCAGTGTTTAAGGGCAGAAGAGCAAGACAAATAAAGAACAAACTAGACAAAAGTCTCTTAAATTTCTTACAAGGGCCAAGGGGAAACAGCAAATATTTTCCAATCCTTAAAAAAAAATCTCCATTTCTTTTTGTAATTATCTGTAGTCTTTAATGTCTCCAAAGCACAAAAGAGCCCATTTAGATTGTTCTTCTTTAGGAGAAATGCTATGTTCAGTTATGCTCATCCATTCTATGAGCATTTTAAGAGGTCTCATTACCTGACTCTAAGCACGAAATCTTGTAATAACCAGAAGTGGATTGTATGTTAATTGCTGCATTCCCAATAGATCACTAAATGGTTTTGTTTTGTTTTGTTTTGTTTTGGACAGGCAGAGTTAGACAATGAGAGAGAGAGAGAGACAGAGAGAAAGGTCTTCCTTTTTCCATTGGTTCACCCCCAAAGTGGCCGCTATGGCCAGTGCATTGCGGCCAGCACACTGTGCCGATCTGAAGTCAGGAGCCAGGTGCTTCCTCCTGGTCTCCCATGGGGGTGCAGGGCCCAAGGGCCTGGGCCATCCTCCACTGCACTCCCGGGCCACAGCAGAGAGCTGGACTGGAAGAGGAGCAACCGGGACAGAATCTGGCGCCCCGACAGGGACTAGAACCCGGGGTGCCGGCTCTGCAGGCAGAGGATTAGCTTAATGAGCTGCAGCGCCGGCCACTAAATGATTTTTATAAGTGCTGCCTGTATTGATCATGCTGTGGTAATGCTAAACATTAAAATTGCACTAATATTTAAAACCACATACATCTTTAATTCAAAAAGACTAACATAACTAAGACCAGAGAGTTTACAGTCCTTTAGCAAAGAAGCAAAATAAAGTTTACAATCATGTTACTTAAGTCTGGGTTCTTTGAAGACTAACTGGGCTGTTTTATATAATGACGAGGAAAGGAAAATGTGTCTGCACTGATTTTTCTGAACCAGTAACAATCTGTATCCTTTTTCAAGACATCCCATTCTCTTATGCCTTCTTCAGCATTTCTGTTACCATTCATTTTGTGTAGTTAGTGTTTCTCTGTCTCCTTCTGCATGATCTACAGCTATAATTATGTCTCTTCATCTTAAAAACTTTGAATCTTTCTTTCAGCCCCTGTGTTATTTTTGTTTAGCTTTCACCAAAAAATTTTTTGAAATTTTGTACACCAGCTGCCACCTTCTCTTACTCAATTTCCTTTCCTTTACCAACCCAGTGCAAACAGGCTTTCATCCACAGCACTCTGATTATCAAATTCAGGGACTTTTCGTGGGTGCTCATTATACCTGAGCTTTAAAACTTGTGGAGAAATTGATGATGATGCCATGTATACAAGCGAATGGAATGACAGCTTTCCAGTGCTTACATAAGTATTTAAAAATACCTGCAAATCTTGAGAAGTAAAATGGGAATGTGACACAGTCTCACCATCACAAAAGTGTTCAGGAAAATGCTCTTGGGCAGTAAACCTTCTACCACCCTCCTTTGTTAAGTGGGACAAGCTTGTCAGGAGCATTGCATTATCATTGGTCACCTTCAGGGGTTGTATTGCCTGTTTGTGGACAAAGCAGTTCTGGAGGGGGGATATATTGGTTGCAGTGATGGATTTTCTTTTTTCTTTTGTAAATAACTCTAACATTGTATTTTCAGTGATATGTTGAAGTACTTATATCTGGAATGATGAAATCTATCTAATTAACATAGACATTAACTCACATAGCACTTTTTGTGGCAAGAACATTTCACATCCACTGATGGTATTTTTCAATACCAGGGGTCCTCAAAAAAGTTTATGGAACGTACATGTTATGAAAATGTTATGTGTGGATTTCATTTTTGCACCAAAATAAGTTTATCTTTAATTCCAATTTTTATGAACTTTTTGAAGTACTCTCCTACAATATATTTTTAGACGTGATCACAATGTTGTATAGTAGATCTCTTGAATTTATTCTTCCTATATATCTGAGATTTTGTAGCCTTTGACCAGTATCTCTCCAATCCCTCCCTCCCCAACCCACTTACTCCAGCCCCTGTAAAACAGCATTCTCTACTTGAATTTTCAGTTGTATGTATTATTTACTTTATTATAGCATTTTACCCTTGCAACACTACTGTTGTGCACTCCTAAAAAGTGAAGGGGGTGACACTTGGCCTAGAGGTTAAGACACTGGCTGGGATACCTATATCCCTTATTCGTGTTAAGGGTTCAATTCGCAGCTTCACTTCCAATTCCCGTTTCTTGCTAATGCACACTCTGGTGGGTAGCAGATGAAACTCAACAGACCTGAATTGATATTTGGCTCCTGATTTCAGCCTGGCCCATGGCAGCCATTGAAAGAATTTTGCCAGTGAATCAGTAGGTAGAGTAACAAAGAGAGGGAGAGAGAGGGAGAGAGGGGTAGAAGAGTAGAAGGGGAGAGAGGGAGAGAGGGGGTGGGGGAAAAGGGGGAGAGAGGGAGAGAGGAAGAGAGAGAGACAAAGTGTTCCATCCACTGGTTTACTCTCCAAATAACCACAACAGCTGAAGCCAAGAGCCTGGAACTCCATGTTGGTCTTCCATGTAAGTGGCAGGGGCCCAGGTATTTGAAACATCTTCCTCTGCTTTTCCAGGAGCATTAGCAGGGAGCTGAATCAAAAACAGAGCAACCAGGCAGCTGGGCAGCTGGAGCTCAAACTAGCACTCCTAAATTGGATGCCAGCATCACTAACTGTGACTTACCCACTGCACCACAACGCCAGCCCCTGCCTCTCAGACTTAGAAAGAAAAGGGGGGTGGGGGGAGGTTCTACTTTTGTCAGTGTTTTCCCATTATAGTTATATCACAGATTTGGAATGCATCAGTGTTCCTTGTAAATAGCAATTGTGGCTGAACTATCTACCTTTTTCTCTTTAGCAACTTGCTTTTCTACTGGAGTTTACTGCCTGTTTGCTCTTGACTGTTGCCTGTGTTTCTATATGCCTATCGCTAAATTTCCACCAACCTTTCCAACAGAATTACAAACCTACTCTAAGTATAGTATACCTCAAGTACACTCACATTCTCTGTTGAATGGTTGTCTTGATAATTCCATTCACCAGTTTGTGGAGAACTCCCATTGTTTCTCTCCTCTGTGACTTTACTCTTTCTTAGCTCTGTCTGCCTCTTTCCTGATGTCTTTCCTTGAAGCAAGTTTTAGAGTTGGTTCCATAAATTTGGTTCTTTCCCTCCTTTTCAGCAGTTGATGGATTTGCTTGTGGTTGGTCAGATGACCCTCTGTGGCCAGTGAGCTGTGGGGAGAAGTCATATCATGTGTTCTTTTTGGGCAGCAGCTACAGAAACCAGTGCGTGCTTAAACCCATTCTGTTTGTCTCCATCCTGGTTGCCTGCAGTGTTCCAAACAGTGCCTCTGTTGTCAGTCTAACTCCTAGAAAGTGGCTGATGATGATGTAGTACAGGACAGATCCATTGCACACAGAACTTAAACAGGAAATAAACCAGCATAATCTTTCTTTCTTAATGTTTCATATCTTCCCTCATGTTTGCAGAGCACAGACCATAGGTAGGTTCTTGAATGAGAATAGATTAAAATATATTTTATGCATATCTGAAAATGTGATTATTCTATCTTTATGTTTTTCTAGTTACTGTGACTTCATCATGTGTTATGATTATTATGTTCCTCATGATTTTGAAAGCATTGCTCATTTCTGTCTTCCAGTTTTGCTAATGAGAAGTCTGATGTCATTCTGATTTCTGATTCTTTGTATAAACCTTTTTTTTCCTCTTATCTTCATCCTTAACCCTAATGTTCTATAATTTTGTGATGATATATATTGCTGGGGATTTTATGTACTCAATCCCTGGAAAAATGTATTTCATTAATAATTTCCTATCTTCCATGTTCCTTATTCCCTTTTTAAAAAAAAAAAAAAAAAAAAAAAAAAGAAGGCCCATTTGAATCCTGGCCTTTCAAAGGAAAATCCTCCACTTTCCTTATCTATTTTGTTATGCACCTCTTTTTGTTCTGCCTTCTGCAAGATGTTTTCATTATTTCTTTTAGCCATTTTAAAATGTCTACAATTTCTTCAAATGTTTCTTCGTATGTATCAATTCTGCTAAAACAATTTGTTTGCTGTTGCTTAATTTTTAAGTACTACTCCATTCTCCCCACTGCCAACTCCTCCTGTGCAATAGGCCCTCCCTTATCTTCAATTTCACTTTTATGCTTTCAGTTACCCATGATCAGCTGTAGTTTGAAAATACTAAGTAGAAAATCCCAGAAATAAACAGTTCATAGGTTTCTGTCCCTCCTGGGACATGACTCTCACTTTGTCCAGTAAATCCACACTTTATGTGCTACTCACCAGTTACTCACTTAGTAGCTGCCTCTCCTGTCAGGTCTGTTGTCAAGGTATTGCAGCGCTTGTTTCCAGGTAGCCCTTTTTTGAGCTACCAAGGCAGAGAGGCCACATTCACATAACTTTTATTACAGTATAATGCTGTAATTTTTGTCTTACCATTAATTATGGTGTTAAGCTCTTAGTGTCCATGACTTACAGATTAAACTTTATCATAGGTGTGTCTGTATAGAAGAAATAACACAGTGTGTAGTATGTATAGTCAGTACTATTCTCAGTTTCAGACATCCACTTGGGTCTTGGAACACAACCCCTGAGGATAAGGGGGAGGACTCCTGTATTCCTTTGGTCTATGTCTTTCATGACAGATTGTCAACAAGACTCTAGGTAATAATTTTGAAAGCAATATTTGCAACTAAAACATACTGTACCTTTCTGTTTTCCTTCACCAGTGAATATATAAAAAATGTTACAATATCCTGCTCCTAGTCTTAAATCTTGGTAGATTGTTTTCTGTTTCTTTCATATGCTTCTTTTCCTAATGTTAGAAATGTAATTGCTTCCCAGGGCTCAGCCTAGGTATTTTGATCACCTTTTGCTTTGTTATTTTAAGAGACTTTCATTGATCAATATTCCCATGTAAACAGTTCCACATTGCATGTTCTTTTTTGATATATCACCGTTATTCTAAGTGAAACAGTTGAAACTGAGGACAGCATTGTTTATGATTATCCCACAGTGCAGCCCCTTTTTCTTCAGCATATTCAAAATCATATAACCATTCTCCAAGTGAGCCATATGGAAAATTATACACCTTACTTGATTCTACTCTTTCAGCTCTTAACTAAAATTCTCATCCAGTCATGGCATATCTTCCTTGTAATTGTCTGATTTTCCATTTCTTTACTCAAAACACTAATTTAACCTCCCATCATCTCTCTTCTGAAAGCCATATAAAACAATATTACTATTTCCTCTTGCTAAAGATAGCAAATTTCTCTTAACGTGTTTTTAAATTAATTTTTGATGGAGCAAGAAAGAAAAAACAAGGGAACTCCCATCTACTGGTTTACTCCCCCAAATGTGGGCATTTGCCAGTGCCAGGCTGGGACCAAAGCCAGGGGTAGAATACAACCCATGTCTCCTATGTGAGTGAAAGAAATCCAATTACTTGAGCCATCACCACAGCCTCCCAGGGTGTGTTCCAGCAAGAAGCTGCTTTCAGGATCCAGAGCTGGAAATCAAACCCAGGCACTCTGATGTGGGATGTAAGCATGTTAACTGCTAAACTAAACACTTTCTATTACAAATTACTCTTCTAACAATCTAACTTTTTTAAAAAAAGATTTATTTATTTAAGAGGTAGAGTTACAGACAGAGAGAGGGAAAGGCAGAAAGAGAGGTCTTCCATTCTCTGGTTCACTCCCCAGTGGCCACAATGCTGGAACTAGGCCTATCGGAAGCTAGGAGCCAGGAATTTCTTCTGGGTCTCCCATGCAGGTGCAGGGTCCCAAGCACTTGGACCACCTTCCACTGCTCTCCCAGGCCATAAGAAGAGAGCTGGATCAGAGTAGGCGCAGCTGGGACATAAACCGGCACTCATATGGGATGCTGGCACCACAGGCTGAGGCTTAGCCTACTACGCCACGGTGCCAGCTCCCACAATCGAACTTCTTTAATGAAGTGTAAGGTCATATACGTTCATGCCATTCTCATCCTTTAAACTCCAATATCCTTAGCTTAGCTCAGAATTATTTTTACTATTGTTATATCAAAGGTTATAATTAATTTAGCATCTTGTGTGCATAATGCAGGTTTCACACATTATTAGTTTCATTAGAATGGAAATTTTGATAAATTTTTCTGTGGTCTTTTAGATAAAATATAATTTGAGATACATGTGTAATACCTGAGTAGGTACTCTGTGAAATATCTTATTGATGATCCTATTCTTACTTGAAAATCTTTAGTGTAAAAACAGTATCATACAAAAAATCATGTTTAAGAAGCAATCTGTAAGAATATATTCCTAAGGCTGGCACTGTGGCATAGTTGGTAAAGGCGCCACCTGAAGTGCCAGCATCCCATATGGCTGCCGGTTTCAGTCCCGGCTGCTCCACTTCCGATCCAGCTCTCTGCTGTGGCCTGGGAAAGCAGTGGAAGATGGCCCAAATCCTTCGGCCTCTGCGGCCACATGGGAGACCAGGAAGAAGCTCCTTGTTTCAGATTGTTGCAGCTCCAGCCATTGCAGCCAGTTGGGGTGTGAACCAGCGCATGGAAGACCTCTCGCTCTCCCTCTTTCTTTCTCTCTCTGCCTCTCCTCTTTCAAGTAAATAAATAAATAAATCTTAAAAAAAAAAAAAGAATCTATTCTCAGAGTTTCATGGTTCTTCTTACATAAAAATCACTTTCCTGTTTAAGTTAATATCACAGTGTATGTCAAGTATGCCTGAGATATTTCCAAATTTTTGTGGTATCTTAATTTGCATTAAGCATATGATATACTCATGTGATGGAGATATCTAAGAGATTGATGGGAAGTCATTTTGTTGAATTATAGGAAAAGGAGTATGTTGTAATTGTTTTTGACAGAAGTGATGTAAAACTTTAACTTTGTAAAGTGAAATAGCCAGATTATGATTTGGATAAATTGTTAGACATTGTGGTAGGTATAATCCAGGGACTTCGCTGGCCCCATACTACCATACTTCTTTTCCCAAGTTGCTAATTCTGTGTAAATGTAGATCCATGATTTGTTCTTCTATAGTTGTTCACATTTTTACTTAGGTTAGGAATATTTCACATATGAATGCCTGCAGTTATTCCCAGCATGTGTGGAGCGTCCTAAAAGAGAGTGCAATCAAGACTGCTCTTCTGCATGAAGGATGATTTTTGTGAAACTAATTTGTGGACAGGGCAGCTAAGCACTGTTTATTAGGAAAATCTATAGATGAGTGACATGAGTACTTATGGGGACTTTTAATAATGATGTATTAAGGGAGCTAGTGCAGTATTTATATAATTATTGAAAGGAATAAAATTTCAATCCAAAAAAGCAACTATCTGCCAAATATATATATTTGAAAGTTTGACATTGCTAGAATAAGCCGTAACCAAGTTTAAGTCTTTTTCTGAATATGTCATAGGGTGACTACAAAATAAGCAATATGCTTTTCTAATCTATGACAGTCACTTCTGTTCATCATGAGGACCCTAACCCTGTAGAATTGCTAGATTCCCAAACAACTCAGCAAAGAGAGAATCTACTACATTTAGCTATACTTTTAATATTAGGCTTTTTATTATAAATTTCAAATGAATTTACTTATAACATTGTTTTAACTGTGGCTTTTGATAACTTGTAATGCATATATATTCCCTTGATATCTGTGGGTTTTGATTCCAGGACATCTGTGGATACCAATATCTGGATTCTGGAGTCCCTTATATGAACTGGCATAGTGTTTGCACATAATCTGTGCACATCCTCCCATAAACTTTAAGTTGCTTTTGGAATTCTAATAAAACAATATCCACACATCACTTTTATGTGTACAGATTCACTTTGTACCCTTCTTATAGTATTGTGAACAACAAATTCAAATTTTGCTCTTTGGAACTTTCTGGAATTTTTTCATTTGAATATCTTTGATCCATAGTTGGTTGAGCCTATGTATGAGGGCCTGTAGAAATGAAAAACAAACTAGATATTGAGAACATTTCATTTGCAAATCAATTTAAACACTTAGTTAATATTTATTATTTTGATTTTAATATATCAATAGAAATACTCAATACTAGGGACTAAGATTTTCTACCCCAGGAATTTCTAGGCCTTTTGATCATTTGCTTTCTTTTGGAAGAGAACTCTGCTAACAGCCCCATGTACCTGTAATCTTACTTTCCATCCCAGTCAGCAATAGGCCTGAAATATTCTGGAATTTCAAAGCATCTCCTAAATTGATATAAGGCTACTGTTTAACATTTTTGATCTTTTACAAGAGAACGTTTGCTATAAACTCTTGTAAAGACATTGTAAGCAATATAATGTGGAAGTTATTAAGGACCTCAACATGATCCTTAAGCCAGATGTTACTTTTGTTTACATGTTCATTTTTCTTACATTTGGTTTGGTTTCTCCTTTTAGGAATGGCAAAATTCTATTCAGAAGAATGCAGGACTTGCATTTATTGAGCTCATCAATGAAGGAAGGTAATTAATTTTACAACTTTTGGACAACTAGTCAGCATACATTTGATTCCAGTGGGCAAGTGCTCTTTCCTGCCATCTGTACCAAAAATGTGTAAGAAGATATCTTACAGTTAAATAATTTACCACACAGGTACTTAAACTTTAAGTTAACAAAGTTTAGAGTGGCAAAAACTTTTTGGAAAAAAGGCATGCTTAAAATAAAAGGACAAATTTTATAAGATTTTTATGAGATTTGAGCCTCATCATACTGAATAGTAAAGTTGTTTTACACAGATCAAGTGAACACAATCTGTAATCCCATCTGCCACTCCATCTGTTTTCAGAGCAGTGTTCAGTGTTTACTCTCAGCCTCCCATCCGTTCATGTGAAATTGTTTTATTAGAATATGTCATGTACTTACTGTCCAACTGAAAATGCAAAGGATATTAAATATAGGAAGTATACCAGTCTTGGTTAGGAATTTATATATACCATTCTTAAAATGATGCTGTAAGGAAATTATGTTTAAACCTATTAATGCATGCTTTCGTTTTTGATGATTAGTTGAAGATGATATTTGCAGTGCTTTATTGGAAGTGGCCATATTAAGACCAATGTAACTGTCACCATGTGACATGTATAGCTTCCATGAGCCCACACCTGCATCCTTTTATAACTTGATTTCTTGTGTGTATGAAGGCACTTCAAATGGCTTAGGAAAAATGAAAGTAAAAAATAAGTTTATTTTGTTGCAAAACAATTTTGAAATCTATGTATAGTTTTTTCATAATGTCCAATTTTCAGACTTTTTAAAGATCCATCTTTACATAGACTTAAAAAACTTTTACACAAAATTAACATTTTTTGATTTTTATTTATATAAAGGGAACATATTTTATGTATTTCATATATACTGTTTTAAGAGTATAATAATACTTTCTACCTTATGCTCCCTCACTTCCACCCTCTTTTCTTCTTTTCTTATTTTTCTTTTAATTTGTATAATGACATACATTCAGTTTACTTTATAATCACAAGCTTAACCCTCTAATAAATACAGAATTTAACAAGTAGTAAATAGGAAAGCTACTGTCCCTCAAGTGTATAGACAGGGACTACAATCATCAAATATCAATTCCATTTTCCACAAATTTTACTTGTATAGTGTATCCTTTGGGAAATAATGATGGCATTTGACATAACATATTTATTTCTTATTGAAACCATATTTAATTAAATTGATAAGAATATAATGCTTACTGTATTTAAATTTATCTTTGACTTTAAAGGAGACTATCATGAAAAAATATTCCTTGAAAATAGTTTATATAGGTAATTTTTTTAAGATTTCCTTATTTATTTGAAAGGCAGAGTTACAGAGTTAGAGGGGAGAGAGAAAGTACTTGTGCACAAGAGCAAAATCTTCCATTTGCTGGTTCATTTGCCAAACAGCTGCAATAGCAGGGCTGAGCCAGCCGAAGCCAGGAACCAGGAGCTTGATCCAGATCTCCTACGTGGGTGGCAGGGGCTGAAGTACTTGGGCCATTTTCCGTTGCTTTTCCCAGGAGCATTAGCAGGGAGCTGGTTTGGAAGTGGAGCAGCTGGGACATGAACTGGCACCCATTTAGGATACTGGCATCACAGGCAGTGGCTTAACCCACTGTGCTACAACGCCAGCCCAGAAACACAACTTTTTAAAGAATGTTAATGTATCATAATATTATTCTGTTTTATTGTTCCGTATTCTGAGACGCAGCTGTGTTTTTAGAACATTTTATCATATTGTATATTTCTCATGATTCTATTTTATGACCTAATCACTTTTGTTATAAAATAGGACCAAAGCAATGTTTTACATTTATTCTAACATAAAAGATGCAGAAAAATAACTTCTTTTGTAACAAAAATAGTATAATAGCATTCACTGTTTATACAATCAGAGAATTGGTGGTAAGTATTACTCCCTTTCAGGCAATGAAAAATAGAAAAAAATATTTGCCAAAGCTAATCATTGTTACATCAGTTTTAGAAATAAGTCTTAGGTCATATATATGCTTATTTTGTTATTTATTTCAACTATTAAATTAAAGAAAAAATCATCTCACCAAAAGTAAATCTCCAAAGAGTTAATCAAATTGATCCTTTAATGCTTAAATTAAGATTATAGTTACTCGGAGCCAGTGCTGTAGCTTAGCGGGGAAGGCCGTCGCCTACAGTGCTGGCATCCCATGTGGGCGCAGGTCTGAGTCCTGGCTCCTGGCTCCTCTTTTCTGATCCAGCTCTCTGCTGTGACCTAGGAAAGCAGTAGAAGATGGCTCAAGTCCTGGAGCCCCTGCACTCGCATGGGAGACCTGGAGGAGATTCCTGGCTCCTGGCTTCAGATCGGCCATCTGGGGAGTGAACCATCTGTTGAAAGATCTCTCTCTCTGCCTCTACCTCTCTGTAAAAGGCGAAAGATTTATACGATCGGAAGAGAAACCAGAGTATCTGCCTCTACCTCTCTGTAACTCTGCCTTTCAAGTAAATAAATAAATCTTAAAAAAAGAGAAAAGATTAGAATTATTGACTTAGAAAACTAGAACAAGGATGGAAAAAATACTAATATTAGAGATTGTGAGCCTCTGATATTTTTTTTTTTTTGACAAGCAGAGTTAGACAGTGAGAGAGAGAGACAGAGAGAAAGGTCTTCCTTCCGTTGGTTCTTGATACGGTTTTTTGTTCAATGGTAGATCTTAAAGTTTGCTTTGTTTTAGGAAAGCAATTAGAAATAATTAGAATATTTTAAAATTTTTAAACTATGAAAATCTCTGAAATGCGCACCATAATGTTTGTTGTCCCAACCTAAATTTATATTTCCACTCTTCATGGTAACTGTTCCTTCAAGGAAAAAAATGATTTTGGAATAAAAATTCAACATTAACAGCTGTAAGAACAAATAATGATGAAATGTTATTATAAGAGGTAGGAGTAGGGGGGGTGAACAAGATAGACACTGTCCTGATTTTTTTTGGTGAAGACAAATATTTGCAGACAAATAAAGGATGCTATGATAAGGGCAGTATGAGCACAATACAGTCAAAGGGGAAAGCACCTGACCTAGTCTGAAGGGTGCATTCCCCCAAACCCCACCCCACCATGGTAGAGATACCGGGGCTTTTGACAACTACAATCACCCAAAGGAAATGCTTTCTTAGATGACACCTGGAACTTGATTATGAAATAGCAAAGTGGAAAGCAAAAGTAGAGGAACAAGTCTTAAGCAGAAGGAACCATATAGTGCAAAAGCCTGTAGGCAAGGGATGGCAGGATATGTTCTTAGAAAGCTATCATCAGTCATCTAACAGCTGTTTAAATGCACATTGTGTGTCAGGCACAGAGAGAGCCAAGGGCCATCCCCTCACGACAAAGGACATTGACAGAGGTCATGCCAAGAAGGTGACTACAAGCTATGCTAAGGGTGCTGGTGATAACTGAAAAGATTTAGACATATCCTACAGGATGTGAGTGGATTCAGAGGCTTAAGGCTTGAATAGGGCCCCTGATGTCAGGTTTCAGAAATCCTGTTGAAGAAGATGATGCGTGGATGAATCATGGTGGCTGCAAAAGTGAACAATTTTGAAGTACTTTTTGAAAATTAAATCAGCAGGACTGCTGATGGACGATGGGAAAAAAGGAATCAAGGATAACTTGATTTCTGTGCTTGATAACTGGATGGTTTATATTTCGTAAAAGCAAAGTTCACTTAACTAAAACAATAAGGGAGCAGAGGTGTGGGTGAGTTCAGTGAGAGATGTTTTCACCCTGAATTTATCATATCTGAAATAGCCAAGTGGAGATATCACACAGGCATCAGGACTTTTGGATCTTGAGCACTAGAGAGAGAGAGAACTGGCATGGAGATTTAGAGCTGGGAGTCTCCAGCTTGTACAGGGTAAATTGTGGAGTAGAATACACATGTGATGCCCAGGGAGAATGTGTAGAGTGGTGAACCTAGAACCACATTTTACTGTTGTGCTTGGTGGACTCCTCCTCCCCTACACCTTTACATATTTTCTCTCTCCTTTCCTCTCTCCCCTCCCTACTCTCTTCTTTCCCCTTTCCTCTCTCCCCTCCCCCTCACTTCCTCTGTTCTCTTTCCCCCTTTCCCCTTCCCCCTCCTGGCTCTCTTACCCCCTCTCCACTCCCCTCCCCTCTCCACTCTCTTCTCTCTTTCAAAAGCAATCAGCTTAAATGTCACCCATGAAGTTTTAACAGTTAAAAACCTCTCCTTACATAATCTACTTTACTTTTTTACATCTACCTCCTTCACTAAACAGTATTTTCCTTAAAAACTTGTATGTAATTCTCCGTTGTATTTGATGCTGTATTCTTGAGTTTTGCATTTCTTGAAGAAACTAAAAATCACTGGTAGGAGTGAATGGTCAACAAGAAGATTTTAAAGTTAGGATTAAAGGAGCCTACTGCATTTAGTCACAAGACTAAATGCTGACCTCATGATGTGGGTGTAGACTTAATCCCTGTCCTAACAGAGCTTCCAGTCTAATGAGGCAACAGTCTTAGATGACGTGATGTCAGGTACAATAACTGCCAGTGGGTGAGTTGAGTGTGTTCTGGGAGCAGATAACTAGGGACTTATTTTTTGATGAAGTGGTGATTTACAAAAAACATGGGCATTTGCTTTCAGACTTTTACTTTGGTGAAAACTACCTCTTCACTGAGTACCGCCTACCAGCCCCCGTCCCCATCCCTAACCCAGTGTAGGGACTTCCCTATTTTAGCTCTTCCATTTCCCCTGGATTATGTTTACCCTGCTGTAATGTTAATGCCTGTATATTTGTGGTGTGGTTTTGTGGCTGTTTCCACAGTGCCTAGTGTACGATATACCATGTTTATTTGTCTGTACTAGCTCTACTAACAATTCTTCTCCCAATGAACAGGTGAACTCTGGGCATAGAATATAATCCCATCTCACATTGTTTCAACCTGCAGGCTTTTGTAGCTGCTTTCTTGCTCGTTTCTCTGAAGGTTCAAGATAATACATATGACACATTTACTTAAGGCTGCTGCAGTAAAGCCACTTTAAAAATGGAAGTGTTTATTTCAGTTACTATATATATTATAAATTCAGAATATTTCTGACTCCCACCGTTAGTTTGAGTGGCTTCTTTCAATGTACATCTTATACAAATTGAACTTTGATTTCTTATTTGAAAAAGTGGCGTATTTAGATATTTGTGATAATGTTACAATAAGGACACATTTTTCAATTGGTTTAAAATAAAGAATTAAAAAATATGACTTCCCTGGGGTTGTTAGAATATCAGTCTTTAATTTGTCCTTGTGGGAATGAAGATAAAAATCTTTAAGTGGAAATTGTTATAAATGTTTATCCTATTTAACAGTTACACTCATGAATACAGTTCATCAATCATAGCTCACAGAAGCAATTGTGCAGTTGTCTACAATTAACAGGACAAAAACAGCTGATGAATGTGCAGTTGAATTAAAGTGCTCCCCAGGACAGGCTGAAATTATAAACTGGATCATTTAAAGGAATCTAACAAAGGATCTTTATAATTAAAACAAAGCAAGGTTAATGGGATGTAAAATTGCCTATAATATCTTGGCAATAATAATTTAAATTTAAATTATTAAAATATGAATTGAATAATGAGGAAAATAAGGAAGAGTTCTTTAAATTACAGAATTTGACTGTTCTGTTGAAACAAATTAATCGTTTGCCTAAAGTAAATCTCTATCACAATATAGATATAATTAATGAATATTCACCATAAAAAGGTCACAGTGTGTTCAAGTGTAGCCTTGAATTTAACCTAAGGTTCACATGATTCTGATTTTTATTTTCTTCTTTGAAATATGGAGAAATATATGCTTTCCTTACTTAGGTTTTTAAGGGAAAAATCACATTGCATCTAAATATAATTCCCAACCTGTCATCTTTAATTTGATACATTCTGCTTACTATTTCACATTCTTTTCTCTTATGTCTCCCATTTCCCAAAAACTTTATTTAAAAAACACAGTCATTTCCAAAGTTTTAAGATAAGAAGTCTTTTTGTTATAGTTGGCATTTTGGTTTAATTTTTGGAAAGTTCTAGAAAACAGAAGTTCCTTCTTTCATTTAGAAACATCTATAAATTTTTCTTATTATTCTTTTGTTTATTTTATATGTGTAATAGGTCATTAAATACATAGTTTTGTAAATGATAAGGTAAATAAATCTTTTATTTTTACAAATTTACTTATATAGCTCTTAAAACAACAATTCCAATTTATAGATATAACCTGAGACATTGATGACAGATGAAATGTATCTTTCTGGAACTAAAATAAACAGCTCTTATTTAATAATGGTCAGACTTCAAGTAATAGGCAAATACAGCTCAAAATTTTGTTGTCTAAGCCTATTTTATGCTGCTATAACTGAATACCAGAAAACTGGGTAATTTACCATGAATAGAAATGTATTGGCTTATAGTTCTAAAGTCTGGGAAGCCTACAACCAGTGGACTGGAATCTGGCGTGTACCTTCCTGCTGCGTCATTCCATGGCAGCAAGGTCAAAAGGGTGAGAAAGAGTAAGAGGGTGCTGAACTCCCTTTTACTACAAATACTCTCAAAATCCAAACCCACTCCCATGTTAATAACACTAATCCATTATTTCACTACCTAGTAACTTCTCTTTTTTTCAAAATATTGATAGTATATCATTTTTTTTTATTTGACAGGTAGAGTTATAGACAAAGAGAGACAGAGAGAAAGATTTTCCTTCCATTGGTTCACCCCCCAAATGGCCTCCTCGGCCGGCACTACACCGATTTGAAGCCAGGAGCCAGGTGCCTCTCCCTGGTCTCCCATGCGGGTGCAGGAGCCCAAGCACTTGGGCCATCCTCTACTGCCCTCCCTGGCCACAGCAGAGAGCTGGACTGGAAGAGGAGCAACTGGGACTAGAACCCAGTACCCACATGGGATGCCGGCAGCACAGGCAGAGGATTAACCAAGTGACCCACAGCGCCAGTCTGAGTATATCTTTTTTTTTAAGATTTATTTATTTATTTGAAAGGCAGCATTATAGAGGCAGAGAGAGAGAGAGACGTCTTCTATCTGTTGGTTCACTCCCAAATGGCCCAACGGCTGGAGCTGGGCCCTTCTGAAGCCAGAAACCAGGAGCTTCTTTCCTGGTCTCCCATGCAGGTGCAGGGGCCCAAGGACGTGGAGCATCTTCTACTGCTTTCAGGCCACAGCAGAGAGCCGAATCAGAAGTGGAACAGCCAGGACATGAACCGGCACCCTTCTGGGATGCCAGCACTGCAGGTGGCGGCTTTACCTGGTTACACCACAGCTCCAGCCCGGTCATAGATTCTTAAATCTAATCCAAGGTTGGGAACTCCCAGTGGTGCCTGGGAATTAGAACACCAAGTTACAAGCTTATTAGTCCATATGTTGGTAAAGTGAGAACACACAAAAGATTTTTCCCAGTTGCTGATGTACAGATCAGCAGTTGAACACCTCTTTTGTAATGTGCCTGTCATAAGGCCAGCTTTGGCTGGATAAGGATTACAAAAAAATTGCTTTTAATTACAAAAGTAATATAACATATGAATAGGTATTCCTGAAATTCTTTATACTTGCTAATTATAATACATATATTATATCCGTGTAAATACTTACAAAGCACACATGTGTGATTAGTTTAGCAGGGATATAAATACATTTTTGCATATGATCCTCATTTTCCAATAACTTAGAATTGAGAAGTTAGGATTTACATGGCAGAAAAAATTAAACAGTTCAGGGGCCAGCACTGTGGTACAGCAGATTGAGATGTTGCCTTTGATGCTGGCATCCCATGTGAGTGCTGGTTTTCAGCTAACTTCTATGCATCTGGGAAACAGAGTAAGATGGCCCAAGTGCTTTGGTCCATACTGCCCACATTGGAGACCAAGATGGCGTTCTGGCTTCAGCCTCAACCAGCCCCAACCCTTGCAGCCTTTTGGGAACTGAACCAGTGGATGAAAGATCTCTTTCCCTCTCTCTCTCTCTTTCTCTCTCTCTCTCTCCCCCTTTCTGCCCCTCTCTCCCCCTCTCTCCCCCTCTCTGTCTCTAACTCTTCCTTCTAGGTAAATAAATAAATGTTAGAAAATGTAAAAATTCAAAAATATCATAGGCAGTATATGAATAAGTAAAAATAAATAATATAGGAATATGTGACTTTAGAAGGAGGAGCTATTTTACTAGACTTTAAAGCTTCTTTTAGGAGACTGGGCCCAAACAAGTATGTTAGAAAAGAAAAAAAATCAGCCTTATTTTATGAAAATTAAGATTTATTAGAACAACAGAAATATTAGAACAATAGAAAATACCTTCATGAGAACATAATTTTATTTGTAAAGATCATAATGCCTGGGCTTTATATTATTTAAATAAAGAATAAAAATTTTTCTGAGCAGTAATTTATTCAATTCTTAGTGCTGATCATGTTTTGTGTGTCTCTATATCCTACAGAGTATGACACTTTTACAGATTTATTCATTTTTAAAAAATCCATTATTCCAAAGTTTACATTGCTCTAGTCATAGCACGATGTAAGAATAATAATGGACTTAATTACCCAAGAGCAGATTTGATGTTAAAAATACTTACCAAGTGCTGGCGCCGTGGCTCAATAGGCTAATCCTCCGCCTAGCGGCACTGGCACACCAGGTTCTAGGCCCGGTCGGGGCGCCAGATTCTGTCCCGGTTGCCCCTCTTCCAGGCCAGCTCTCTGCTGTGGCCCGGGAGTGCAGTGGAGGATGGCCCAAGTGCTTGGGCCCTGCACCCGCATGGGAGACCAGGAGAAGCACCTGGCTCCTGGCTCCTGCCTTCGGATAGGTGCGGTGTGCCGGCCGCAGCGCGCTGGCCGCGGCAGCCATTTGAGGGTGAACCAACAGCAAAAGGAAGACCTTTCTCTCTCTCTCTTCTCTCTCACTGTCCACTCTGCCTGTAAAAAAAATTAAAAAAAAAATACTTACCAATTATATATTCAAATGTTTGCGTTAGTATGAGCCAACTCATTACAGCTCACTTGATGAAACTTCCTAACCTGATACCAACACCAGACAATGTCATTGCAAGAAATGATGTTATAAAACAATGCCCATCCTTAACTTAGAGGCAATAATCTTTAACAACATTTGGCAAATGAAATACAACAATATATGAAGAGTTATATTATGAACAAGAGTTGTTACAAAACTATGAATTTGAAATAACATTCAAAAATATTTATCAATGTAACACACCATATCAACAGACTAAAGAAGAAAAAAGGGCGTAGTCATTTTGACAGCTACAAGTAAAGCATTTGCAAAACTCAATACTTTTTCATGATAAAAACTCTCAATATACTACAAATGAGATTGAACTTGCTCAATGAAAATGACATCCACTAAAAATGTACAAGTGTAGCTAACCTCTTACTTCATCATGGAAGATTGAATGCTTTTCCCATTGATCAAAAACAAGACAAGGATATTCTCACTTGTGTTTGATTTATCATCTTACCCATTAACCAGGCAAGGAAAAAATCCTAAGATGCCAAAAAAGGGGTGCAAGAAATAATAAGTAAATTTAACAGTCATAGGATACAAATTAATATTCAAAATCAATTATAGGAAATTAGAAATATAAATAAAGTCAAATAGTTATAATAGTATCAAAACATGACTTCGGGTTGTAGTTAAAATATGCAAAAACTTACACAATAAAAGCTATCAACTATCCATTTGGAAAATAGTTTCGCTGGTATCTTATAAGCTTGAAAAATACACCTAACCATACAATGCTATGATTTCAAACCTAGTTATCTGCCCAGAAGAAATAAAAACATAAGTTCTCATTAAAATCTATATGTGAATGTTCATAGCAGCTTTATTCATAATTTCCAAAGACCGAATGTTTATCAACAGATTAATTGGATAAACCAATTATTGTATTATTGTATTGTACAATACAATTATTGTATTGAGCAGCGATGTCAAGCAATTAAAAAGGTGTGAGCTATTGATATACACATAACATATATGTGACGTAAAGCTTTGCACAAGTGAAGGAAACAAGACAACAAAGACAAATTGTATGATTTCATTTTTGTGAGATTCTGGGAATGGAAAAATTATTAAAACACGAAATAGTTCAGTGGGTGCTATAGGTGGCAGAGAGAAGACCAAAGGAGTGTTTTTGGGTGCTGGAAATGTTCCTGATTTTGACTTTGGTCACATGAATATGCATTTGTTAAAATTTATCAATCTATGCATTATAAAAGAGCTAATTTCATTATATATATTAGACCACAATAAACCAGATTTTAAAAAATGCATATAGTTTTGTTTCATTACTCATAAAATTCGAGGCATGTATGGCCACCAATAAGGCCTTTGCTGCTCTAGCATTCCTTATCTCTGTACACTGAATTACCCATCGAAGATACCTCTCTCTAACCTTACAGATCATTATTAATTATCACCAAAAGAAGTCCTTGGTAAACTATTGTTTGTTAAGTTCATCTCTGTAAGCCTTGTTTTCTTCTTATACCATGTGACTGATTTACTTATCTAATGCTATAGCAATTGAAGTAACAATCAGATAACTATAATATACTTTGTCTAGTGAATAATCAGTTCTGAATGTTGCTGGTACAAAATAGGGACCCCAGAGATGTAATTTGTTTGCTTTATAAGTTATTATTTAAGTGGCATTTAACTGAATATGACAGTTGTTTAGTCAAAACAGTAGCGGCAAAAGCCATATAATGGCTTCTTTCTTGTATCTCCTAAGTGCATTTTAGATTGAATTATTATAATGTTATGAAATCTCTAGTTCCTTAAATTCATACTGGTAAATTCAGCAATAAGGAATTATATTTGGGGGAATGGGCTTTTAGCCTAACAGTTACAATGCGAGAGTCCCATATTGGAATGCCTGAGTTTGATTCCTGGCTCCTGTTCCTGATCTCAGTTACCTACTAATGTAGGCCCTGGGAGGCAGCAGATGGCTCAAGTGATTTGGTCCCTGCTTCTCATGTAGGGGACATGGATTGTGTTCTTGGATCATGGCTCTGGTCCCTGGTCTAGCCCTAGTTGTTGTGGGTATTTGCATAGTAAATGGTAGTAAGTGGATAGTAAATAAATGCATGAGTGAGTTTGTTCTCTCTCTGTGTTTCTCTCCCTCCTTCCCCTGGCTGCCTCCCTCCCTCCTTCCCTCTCTAGCTCCCTCCCTCTCTCAAAAAAAAGAAAGGAAGGAAGGGGGACGGGGAATGTTTAGTTTAGTTTTTTTTTTCTTTTTATTTTAAAGGTAAAAAGAGAGGAAAACATTCAGACAGAAATCTTTTCTCTGCTGGTTCACTTCTCAAATGCCTGCAACAGTTGTGGCTGGGCCAGGCCAAAGCCAGAAGCCCGGGTCTCTGTTCCAATCTCCCACATAAGTGGTAGGGACTGAACTACTTGAGCAGACACCTGCTCACTACTAGGGTTCACATTAGCAAGAAGCTAGAGTCAGATGCTGTGCTGAGACTTGAACCCAGGTGTTCTGATGTGGGATTCTGGCACACTAAGCAGCACCTTAAGTCCTGTGCCAGACACCCAACTCAGAAATCCCATTTTTAATTAAGAATAAGCTTTTACTGGGACTCCTACTCATAGTATTTACAAAACACTTCAGCATCCCTTTTCCTATGACAAAAGAACTGTGCCACTGAGGGAGTACAGATCAGCTTGTAAACTTTATCGAAGAGGCTATGCTGGTATATGCATTTCTTCCTAGCATTGTATTATGTTGTAGGTACTTGTGCTGTTATACTTGGTTTGCTTTCAAAGTCTTCTTTTAGACTTTTCTTTTCATGGCATTGATGTGTGTTTTTGTTCACTTCACCTTTTACATCTCAGACTCTTTGTACCTGCTAGCATTGGCTTTCTTCTGCTGGGCATTAAAACTTTTTCCCATTTATTTGGAATCCTAGAATTTAAGCCAGTAGCTTGTCTATGTAGCCCAGGGTTATCTTAGACAGAAAGAATCTTCTAACCAGTATTTTTGATGATGAATATCTTGACCATTAATAGGACATGAAATCCTGAGCTGCTTTCAGCATTTTCAAGACAGAGAGTAAAGAATGCAATAAAATAATTATGTACATTGCCCATTGCTCAGGTAAATACTAGGTTTCTTCACAGATTCATGGAAAATGGAATTAAAGTTAAATTTACTTTGGTTCAAAAGAACAACTGAAATCCATCCCCATGAGAGGTATTCAAAAATGTTCCTGGAAATGTGGACTATGAAAAAACTGCATGGATTCCAAAGTTGTTTTGTACCAGAATAAATCTATCTTTTAATTTCATTTGCCAAGAAGTTTTTGAAGTACCCTCATAATGTTTTTTGAAACATTTGTTATATGTGTAAATAGGGTTATGATGTATAATTTCTTATATTTTACTTTAGGACATGGCTTGAAAGACAGTGTTCTAAGCTGATATCTCAGTATTGAAGTCATATGTCTTAAAACAATCTTAACCTGTCCTCCCATCCTGAAAGCAGTATTTTCTAAATCCATATTAAATATAGTATGAATATTTTTAAATCCTCTGTTAGAGCATTAATTTTCTGAGACTAATTTCAGACAGAAAAAAAATTAATATCTTAACCATTATTAAGAAAGATGGAAAGAAGAAAAGTAGATTTCACAAAAATTGACCTTTTTGTTCTATTAACTAATTGGAAATAAAGGAGACAAGAGATTGTACTTCCGGAGATATGGTTGAACTAGTTAGAAGATTTAGGAACTAATGCGAATAAATGACCCTTACCTAACGGAGTTGGACAAGAGTATACGTTGTTTGTAACTTTCTAATAATGTTGTCTCTGAATGAGTTCAATGAGGGGCAGTTGTTAAATTTTGCTACTGAGTAACACTAAGAAATGAAACTCAGGCTTTACTGTTATTCACCCTGTAGTAATTCAGCCTAATTTCAAATGTTTAAGCATCACAATAGATGTTTATTAAACTAGTCTGACCTCAGACTAGAATTTAGGTAGCATTATTAATTTGTTGTGTAAGTAATCAGTATCTCCAGTGGATACCAGTGTTTGAGAACTATTACCAGTAATTCATGGTTCTCACCAGCTAAATACATATACATCATTACCCATAACTGGCAACATAATATGTCCCTACACTGAGTCATTTTTCTGCGCTACTCTAAGTATAAAAACTATTTAGGTTTCTAATAGGTTAATGTAATAATATGCTCTCATGTATTCCAGTTTCTGAGACTTAATTGAAGTTGTAGCTTAAAATAAGAAAATAAAATGCTGATCTATGGATTCTTGTTTTCACGCAACAGAAATTACCTAGTTCCAGAGCTTTTTCATAACAGTTCATTAGATGAGGAATAGGGATATTTTTCAAATAGTATTAATTCTGTCTCCTCAGCCCACCTTCTCTTTGTAATGCCTTGCTCCCTTCCACAACAAGTTTTCAGGTACCTGTCTCAGGCTCCAAAATTATCCTTCAGATTTATCTTCCTTATCTTTTTTCTTCCCCAATCAAAACACAAGTTTCCATAGTGAATAGATCCCAAGACAAGTGTAGGTCTGGTTTTTCTATGAATATATACAATAGATTTCATACAATCAGTCGACCCAAAGATATGAATAATGATAGATTTCTTCCTCTGGGACACATTTTGTATTTTAAGAGAATAAATGTGGGGGGTTGTTCCTAATACCCACTTATTGATGGAGATCTTTAAATCTTTGGTATATTTTCTGTCTTACCTTTTTCTACCCCAGTAGAAAATCTCAAAATAATAGTCTGCTATACAAAGACTATGCCCCATTTTTCTGATCATACAGCCCATGAAATTGGTAAATTTCATTGGGCCATGCTTCACAAAAGAGTTTGACCAGCAGTATGATGCATAACTAATATACCAAGTTATAGTTCTGAAATATAAATGTGCAGAATTGCTTTCGTTTGAATTCTGTATGAATTCTGTATGGATATGGTGATCCATAACTATGTGATAAGATCTGCCATCTTTTCTTTTTCAGTACAAAGATAGCCAATATTTTAATATGTACCTTTCAGAACAGTGAACTGTCATTTTTGAGTACTTAGCATTCATCAATGACTGCAATTTTTCCCCACTTGCTCCACATTATAGCCCATGACGTGTTTTTTCTCTTAAAGAAAAAACTCTCTTAGGGAATACAGAAGACTTATGATCAGAGACTCTCTTTTCAGAAACTATAAGGTGTTGATTCAGTTTTATTTCCTCAAGTGTAGCCTTATTGTTCAAGAAGCTGTAGAACTCAAAGCTTGCAAATATTTTCTAAAATAAAAATTGCAAGTTTTTCCAGACATAAATTGATTAAAGAACTTTAGCACAGCAAGCAGTTGAGCATCTCAGATCCATTGACACCATGCCTCAGAGTCACCAGAAACACTCTGCTTTCCTTCTGAGACTTTGGGGTCAGGAGTGACAGTACATCTGCTCCAGTGCCGTGTGATCGCTTCCCTTTAAATCCATGTTTTTTCTACACTAAATAGTATTTTAAAATATAATCTTATGTTTTGGACAAACACTCTTCCCCCTAGTTTGTAAAAAGTGTAAAACAGTGAACCCCATGTTCTAATGAGGAAACTGAACCTAAGAGGAAAATTTATTTGCCCAAGGTCATAATGCTAATAAACAGCAGAACTTAGATATAAACTAGTTCTGCCTTTTGTCCCCTCATTCATGTCTACATGATAAAAGACTAGTTTTTCTGACCTCTTTTATTGCATTAGCTATTGGTTAATTTGTTTCTTTCATCAAATTACAAAAATTACTTAGATTTAAAATTCAAGATCTTAGAGTCTTAGGTCAAAGACAAGCAATATAAATTAGAACAAAGTACATAAAATAAGATACTTCCTTGAACATCAGCTCTTGCTTTGCTGATTGTTTGGAATATAATTTGTTTTGTCTGCTGATTTCTTTCTTTCAATATCCATGATGATTCTTTCATTAGAACAGGAACACGCAGAATTGAACAAACTGTTTCATTTTAATATTTCCTTGGAAAATTAAACTTATAGTTGAAGATGAAGCCCACATTATTCACTTCCTCTGTTGTATGCATACTGCAAGTAAAGAAAATGTTTTGTAATAGATATCACTATGTTATCTTATAGTTTTATTTACCTCATCCTTTTATTTATATAATTTTCTGTCCATTAAATGTACCATAGAATTTATATTGTTTTAAAAAGAATGTTATTCTGAAAATCCTGTTTCTTCTTTACTCTGCCTTCCCACATGACATATTCATGCATTGAGTCAGTCACTCAGCCACTCAGCTGTTAGCCATATACTACCTGTGAGTTCATACTTCATGATAGGTGCCTTGCAAATCATGTTGCATACAGACATGCACAGGCATTATTCAAAATTTATCACTTTTTACAGGTTAAGAGAGAAAGATGTGTAAAAAGAAATATACCACAAAAGTGAAAAGGATATAAAACAGTATGGATGTTAATTAACATGATTTTGCCATTTATAATGTATTCATATTTCAAAATGACATGTCATACTACAGATACAACCTTTGTCATTTGGAAAAAATAAAAAGTGAAGAAGGAAAACATAAGACAATTGACAAGTATTGCAATGCCCAAAACATTGTAGAGAATGGGAGAGGTCTTCTAGCTCTGCTCGCAACAGGAGGTGGCAGTGTTTACAGAAATAAAGATGGCATTTTATAAAAAGGTTCTGAAATAGCATGAATCACTGGAGGAACTACTAAGATCATTCTATATTATAGGCTAAATATCTTTAAATGGCAGCAGATAAGGTGGAGAAATAAACAAACACTAGATATACTAAGAAGTTTGAGTGTTATCTTGTATGTTATGGGGAACAACTTGAGAAATTTGAGTTTAGATAACACTGATGAAAAGTGTATTAGAATGGTAAGAGATTTGAGGGACAGAAAAGTATGAGGTTATGATAATATAGTTGAGAGATGATTAAAGTATAAACTGAAGCAATGTCATTGAAAGAAATCAACAGACTAAAAGGATTTACCTTAAGAGATAAAATTGAGTAGCTTTGTTGATTAATTCAATATAGAATATTTTAAAAGCATTTTAAAAAATTTGAGAGGCAGACAGAGGCAGTTGACAGAGGAGAAAAGAGAACTCCCATCTGCTGATTTACTCCCTAATGCCTGCAATGGCTAGACTAGGGCCCCATTACAGTCCCCCAGCTGGCTGGCAGAAACCCAACCATTCGAGCCATCACTGCTGCCTCCCAGAGTCCATACCAGCAAGAAGCTAGAGCCAGGAACCAGAGCTGGAAATCAGATCCAGACACTCTGAAAAGGGCTGCAGGCATGCTAACTGGTGTCTTAATTGCTTGGTCAAATGCCTTCTCCTTTTAAGAATATTTTAAAGCCACATTTCAGGGATTAAAAAGTGAGTAATACCTTCCACTAAAGCTATATGGGTTACTCAGTGCTATGAGATTACCAACTCTCAGAACATTGTCATTCTACCTGTGGCACACTTTCTATGGCATCATAGAGCTTATGAGTGATTTAAGGCTATACCAGGGCCATCCCTTCCCTCTATAAGTTAGTGCCACTAGGAGAAGGAATGCCCTTAGGACATATGCCCAAAGTAGCAATGCTGTTGTAAACCTTTAGCCAGAAATGAACTAGAAATATTAAGTCTAAGCTAATTTCTTTATGGGAGACTGATTGAGTTCTAGTAGGCACTTATATTTTTTTAGGATTTATTTATTGATTTGTTTGAAAGACAGTTACAGAGACATAAAGACAGAGAGAGTCTGAGAGAAACAGAGATCTTCCATCCACTGGTTCACTCCTCAGATGGCTGCAAGGACCTGAGCTCGGATCTCCATCTGGTTCTCCCATGTGAGTGGCAGGAGCCCAAACACTTGGGCCATCTTCTGCTGCTTTCCCAGCCTCATTAATGGGGAGCTGGTTCAAAAGTGGAGCAGCTAGGACTCGAACTGGCACACATGTGGATGCTGGCATTGCAGGTGGCAGCTTAACTAGTGCACTCTTCTTGCTACTGACAGAACAAAGAGTAAGCTAGCTATAGAAAAACACACAGGTCAGTTCCATCTGACTCCCACTGATTGAAACCAGATGATGTCATAACCAAAGATGATTAAGTATATGATACTTAAAGATAGTGTGCTTGACAATCATCAAGAGATAAGACAGATGTAAGTCTGAATACCACAGAGATTAGAATTGTGAAATAAAGGAAATAAAACTACACAAAGTAAAATGAAAATGAATAGGGGTGGAGCCAAGATGATGGTTGAGTGAGAGGTTCCAGTCACCACCTCCCCGCAGACACCAATGTAAACAGCTGTACACACACCAAGTCACTTTCCCAAGAGCTACAGAAGCCAAGTGAGAGCACAATGCCTCATCCTGTTATAATCTTAAGAAAAGTTGTGTTGAAGAAAGCAAGGAGAAAAGAATTGCCTGCACCACCCCTCCCCCAGCTCCAAGGGGCTGAGCATAAGGAGAGGATTCCTGCTGGGGAGAGGAAGAGTGAACTGAGTCCCAGACCAGGCCCACTGCAAACAGATTTAATCAGAATGAGTCTCCCTACCAAGTCCCCTAGGCCCACATCCTGTCTCATTCCTCTTGCCGTGTTGGGCAAATAACAAGAAATCACAGGAATGTTCTGGGACTCAGTGCCAGGTTGATAAATCCAAGCAGTAAGTGGTCCTAACAGCATATGTACCCAGACCAGTGCCTACAGAGTGTCTGCACCTACTTCAGTGCCCAGCAGAGTTTTGTGTTTTGGGTTGAGCAGTCTTATACCCCAGGCAGTGTCACTATTGGCTGGTAAGTGTGGCATCAGCCAGTGAGCCCATCTCAATAAGAGAAAACCACAGCAGCCTGAGCTCTGGTACCCAAAGGCTGCACAGACCTTTGAGTGAGGACTCCAAATGTGATATAGCATCATGGCATTCAGAGATGCAGGACAAGGAGTCTCGGTGTACCACAGGCCAAGAAAGAGGCTCATAAGGATGGAATGTCCCTTTTTAGTTACTTCTGCAGTTCATACTGGACAACACAGCTACTGCAGATTTGGGACAAATTTGAGTTTGGGGAGTACTATAAAACTGAATCACTAAAATCATATCAACAGTTTACACAGGGTGAAGTACAACTTTGGGTAGTATATAAGAAGTAGCCATAGGCTCAGAAAAAAATAAACAGACTGCTTAGAATTTCTAGAAGGACAGCCACAAACAGAGCCACATTACCATAACTAATCCTTCAAAGCACAGATGATGCCAAGAACTTCCCAGGAACCATGACCTCACCTAAAAAGCAAAGTAAAATGGAAGAAACAAATCATCTGGGAATTAAAATTTTCAAATGCTTGGATGCATATTTCTAATTAGCTGTTTTAAGGAAATTCAACAAAATTCAAGAGAACACAGAAAAACAATCCAATATTCTAACATAGAGATTTGATAGATGGAAATAATTAAATAAAAACAAACAGAAATCCTTCAATTAAAAATTATATAAGGGGCTGGTGCTGTGGCATAGCGGGTAAAGCCGCCACCTGCTGTGCCGGCATCCCAAATGGGCACTGGCTCGAACCTCAGCTGCTCCACTTCCCATCCAGCTCCTTGTAGTGGCCTGGGAAGCAGTAGAGGATGGCCCAAGTCCTTGTGTCCCTGCACCTGCATGGGAGACCAGGAAGAAGCTCCTGGCTCCTGGCTTCGGATCGCCACAAGCTCTGGCCATTGCAGCCAGTTAGGGTGTGAATCAGCAGATGGAAGACCTCTTTATCTCTTTCTCTGCCTCTCCTTCTCTCTCTGTGTAACTCTGACTTTCAAATAAATAAATATTTTTTTAAAAAATTACACTAAGTGAAATTTAAAACAATAGAAGGCATCAGTAGCAGAAAGGTCAAACAAAAGAACCAGGCTATTTGAAAATAAACAGTTGGAGGAGAAAAAAGAAAAAGAATCCAGAGAATTGAAGAAATCTGACAGGAAATATGAAATAGCATGAAAATATCAAATATTTGGGATTCTAGGATTCAAAAGGGACTTGAGAACCCCAAAGGAGTAAAAAGCATATTCAAAAAGATAATGAGACAGAACTTCTCAAACCTATGGAAAGACAGAGCTATCCAGGTATGCAGAGGTCAAAGGTCACTGTCAGATTCAAAGCAACCAACACAAGACATTACAGCCAAACTCTCCAAGGTTAAAAATAGAGAATATTCTCAAAGCTGCAAGAGAAAAGAAGCTAATAGGACACATCAAGGGATCCTAATTCATCTGACTGCAGACTTCTCAGGAGAGACCTTACAGAACAGGAGGGAGTAGAATGAGACTTTTATTGTACTGAGAGAAAAAAAATAAGCTATTCTTCAGATAAGAGGGAGTTGTAAAGACATTCCCAAACAAAAGCTGAGAGAATTTACCAGCACCAGACCTGTGTTGCAGGAAATGCTAAGGGAAGCTCTTCAAACTGAGGGAGAGGTACAAGGAGAGGGAGAGAAAGGGAGAGATGCTATCTATCTGCTTTCTCTCCCCAGATGGATGCAATGGCTGGGGTCAGGCCAAGCCAGCTTCTCCTGGGTCTCCCATATGGACAGCAGAGGCCCAAGCACTTGGGCTATCTTCCATTGCTTTTTCCAGGCCATTAGCAGGGGCCTGTATCAGCAGTGGAACAGCCATGACATGAACTGATACCCATTTGGGATGCTGGGTCACATGTAGAAGCTTTACCCACTGTGCCAAAATACCAAGCCCTCTATGTCTTAATTGGAGAATTTATTCCAGTGATATTTATAGTAATTATTGATATGTAAAGTCTTTCTTCTATCATTTTGATATTTGTTATGTGTGTGTATATTACAATTCCTTTTCTTCCTCTTATAATTTTCATTCATGGCTAAGTGGTTTCTCTAGTGGTATACTTCTCTAGTGGTGTACTTTGATTCTCTAGTGGTGTACTTGATTCCTTACTTACTGTTTTTGGTTAAGTCTGTTATAGGTTCTTGCTTTGTGGTTACCATGTGGCTTATATAAAACTTCTTTTGGCTGTAACAGGCTATCTGAATATGGTCTGAATATGGTAACAATTTAACACTGATGATAAGGACAGAGAAAGAAACAAACAGAAAACAAGGAAATAAGAAATCCTAGTGAAGAATTCTACAACTGTTCTCCATTCCTCCCTACATTTTGAATTTTTCATGCTGCTTTGATCACTTTCAATATTGCCCATGTCCTAATTTGTTAATATAGTGATTATAATGTTTTTAGCTCTCACAGAGAGGATATTGATGGTTTACATGCCATGTTTGCAATATTAGAGCATTCTGAATGTGTTTGTATACAAGTTGCTCTTACCAGTGACTTTTCTACCTTCTAATATTTTCTTCTCAATTGTTAACGTTTCTGTCTTTCAGTTTGAAAAAGGGGGGGAGGGGTCATACTGACTAAATGGATTAAGAAACAGGACCCAATTATGCTGCTTCCAAGAAACTTACTTTACCTCCTTTATCCAAAGATACACATAGACTGAAAGAAAAAGGATGGAACAAGATATTCAATGTAGATAGTACCCAAAGGAAAGCAAGAATAGCAATACTTAAAATAGACTTTAAAAGCAGTAAAAAGAGACCAGCAACATCATTATATAATGAGAAAGAGCTCAATCCAACAAGAGGA
The DNA here is from genome assembly GCF_964237555.1 of Oryctolagus cuniculus. Lineage (NCBI taxonomy): Eukaryota > Metazoa > Chordata > Mammalia > Lagomorpha > Leporidae > Oryctolagus > Oryctolagus cuniculus. The sequence goes on along the minus strand of NC_091440.1, from coordinate 78,832,444 downwards.
AATAACATTTAAAAATAAATATGTTCCCAATATTGGAGCACCAAAATAAATAAAGCAAATATTAGAAGACCTAAAGAGAGACATAGATTTCAATATAATAATAGTAGTGGACTTTAACATCCCAATGACAGAAATGGACAGATAATATAGGACGAAAAAAAAAAAACAAACAGTTGAATTGCACCCTAAATCAATTGGCCCTAACAGACATCTACAAAATTTGCCATCCAACAACAGTAGAATACACATTCTTCTCAACAGCACATGGAACATTTTAAAGAATAGATCATGCTAGATCACAAAACAAATCTCAGCAAACGAATGGATAAAGAAAATTAGATACATAAACACAATGGAATATCATTCAGTGACTGAAATCGTGTCACTTGCAACAACATGGATGGGACTGAAGGTTATTATGTTAGGTGAAATCTGCAAAGCACAGAAAGACATATATCACATGATCTCATTCACACATGGAGTAAAATATAGGTGATCTCAAGAAGATAAGTAACACTATATGGATGATTACCAGAAACTGGTGAGGAAATTGTGAAGGGAGAGATTGGGAAAAGTAGGTAGATGTGTACTAAGTTATAGCTAGATAGGATTAAGAAGCTCTGGTATTCAGTTGCACAGTAGGACAACTATAGATAATGTACTGTGTATTTCACTATTTAAAAAAATAAGGTAGGATTTTGGATGCTTTTACCATAAAGAAATGTTAAATTTTTGAAAGGATAAATTTATTTACATAAATTTGATTAGATAGTACATAATATATACATGTAATGAAATATCACTTAGTACCCCATAAATATGCATAGTTTTGTATGTCTGCTAACATTTTGATTATAGAAAGGAGGGTGATGAATAGATGAAGAGAACTAATTCTCAAGAGTTGCCAAAAGGTCATGTTTTCAGGAAAAAAAAACATTCCTGGGATGCAATGAAGAAAGTATTACGCATATACAACAGAAAAAAATTAATAGAAACTATGACTGAGGAAACACTAATACTTGACTTTCTAAACAAAGATGGAAAGTACAGATTCTGCTCTTCTTAAAATGGGATTATGTCCCATTAGACCTACTGTAAACTGAAAATATCTTACGATTAAAGTGTATTTAGTGCACCAAGTCTACCAGACATCAGAGCTTGGTCTAGCCTAACTTGAATGTGCTCAGACTTTGGCACTAACATAATGCTTAGTTTATAATAGAGTATTTAGTATCTCATGTAATGTACTGAATTATGTATGTATTGATAGTAAAATACAGAATGATTGTTTGGATACACTTTCACATCATTGTGAAGTTGAAAATCTTAAGTTGAGCCATAATAAATTAGGGGTCATCTATATTATGTTTTCTGACTTAAAGGAAATATGTCTAATGAAGTAAAAGAACTAATTAAAATTGTTTCTCACCAAACTGAGAATATAAATGTAAAAATGAACAAAATAGAAATTTGGAGTTGAAAAGTATACAAAATGAGAGATGTATTAAATGGACTCAAAAACAACTTAATTTGACAGAAGAAATAATCAGTGAATTAGAAGACAGACGATTTTTTCATTTGAAGAAAATTTAAAAAGAAGGTAGAAAAGTGGACAGAACCTATGAAACTTGTGGAAAATCATCCAGCATATGAAAATATGCCTAAGTGGAGTCCCAAAAGGAGAGGGTAGAGAGAAAAGGACAGAAGGTATAGTGAAAAAGTACTGAAAAAAACTTCCCAAATGTTACCCCAAAATCAGTCTAATGTGCCTGGGAAAGCAGCAGAAGATGGCCTAAATCCTTGGCCCCTGCACCCATGTGGGAGACCCAGAAGAAGATATAGGCTCTTGGTTTTGAATTGGCCTGTTAAGGCCATTTAGGGAGTGAATCAGCAGATGAAAGACCTCTCTCTCTCTCTCTCTCTCTCTCTCTCTCTCTCTCTGCCTCTGCCTCTTTGTAACTCTGTCTTTCAAATAAATTAATAAATCTTTTTAAAAAGGCTATAAGAAAGAGAATTCCAAAAAAGATAACTGTTGTAGTGCTTGAAGTATATATTTTAACTCCTTTTTCCTCTCTTAAAAAAAAGCTGCATATAATATTAATTTCCAAACATGGGTTTTGGGTTTAGGGATACATGGTATACATCTGTAATTTGTGGTATTAATAGCCTAAAAAAATAGAACAGAATGGCTATACAAAGCAGCAAAATGCTGTTACTGGTGAATTAAATTGATATTAATCCAGATTATTAGAAGTTAAGGTGTTAATAGTGACCCAAAGATAAACATAAAGAAAATGAAAAATAATTTAAGAGAAGTCACAAAGGAAATAAAATCCTACAGTTTTTTAAAAAGTATATCGTACAAAAGAAGATAGGCAATCGAGCCAGAAAGAAAACTTAAACATTCCACCTAGATAAACCAGAAAAAAGTGAGAACAAACTCTTCCATAGCAAGCTGAAAGAAGGAAATAATGAAAGATAAGTATAAATACAGGATTGGAAAATAATAAACATTGTACTCAAGGTTCTAGCCAGGGCAGTTAGTTAAGAAAATGAAATTAGGGGCCAGCGCTGTGGCTCACTTGGTTAATCCTCCACCTGCGGCACTGGCATCCCATATGGGAACCAGGTTCTAGTTCCAGTTGCTCCTCTTCCAGTCCAGCTCTCTGCTGTGGCCCGGGAAGGCAGTGGAGGATGGCCCAAGTGCTTGGGCCCCTGCACCCGCATGGGAGACCAGGAAGAAGCACCTGGCTCCTGGCTTTGTATCAGCGCAGTGCCGGCCTTAGCGGCCATTTGGGGAGTGAATCAACGGAAGGAAGACCTTTCTCTCTGTCTCTCTCTCACTGTCTACAACTCTACCTGTCAAATAAAAAAATTTAAAAAAAAAGAAATTAAACATTTTCATTGGAAAGGAATAGGTGAGACTCTGCATATCTATAAGGTGGAATTTTATAATAGCATTCTTCAAAAAATTCATTAAAAATGTGTATTATGGAAAAACTGAGTGGATTTCAAATATTTTTGCAACAAAATAAGCTTCTCTTTTAATTTCACTTTTCATAAATACCCAATTTTATGAAACCAATAAATAAGTTCAATAATGATGAGGGGTACAAGGTCAAAATACAAAAATTAGGTGCATTTCTATACAGTAGTAACTAATCATATGAAAATTAAATTAAGAACACGATCATATTTATGGTAAACCACAAAGAATAAGATAATGATAACCTAAAAGAATGCCCAACACCACTATATCTAGAAAGGCTAATCGAAACTACATTGAGATGCTATGTGATACTCATTGCTATAGGAGCAATCAAGAAAACAGAAAATAAAGTGGTAAAATTACAAGAAATTGCAACCCAGAACACAGATAATAGGACTGTAAAATGATACAGTTCACTGTCCAAAACATTATGGCAGAATTACCATATGATTCACCTCTGGTTTTGTACCCAAAAGAATTGAAACCAGAGACTCAAAGAATTATATGTATACTCATGTTTCTAGTTGCATTATTTGTAGTAGTCAAAAGATTAAAGCAACCCAAATGTCTACTTGCAGATGAAAGGAAAAACAAACTGTGGGATCTAATTCAGCCACAAAAAAAGAATGAAATTCCAATTCATACTACCAGATGGATGATCCTTGAAGTTATACTAATTGAAATAAGCCAGTCATAAAATGATCCATGATTCCATTTATATGAGTTTCCTAGAGTAGTGAAATCCCTGGAGATGGAATGGTTGCCAGGAGCCAAGAAGTTATCAGAGGAAGCACTGGCGAGTTCTTTTTTCTCTTAATTGATTTTTTTCCCATTTTATTGGAAAGTAGAGAGGAAGGGAGGATGATAATTCATGGCCCTAATACTCCCAAGAGCTGAGGCTGGGCCAGGAGCCCAGAACTCAGTGCAGGTCTCTCATAGGCAGGGACCTAATGACATGAGCCATCACCTGTCACCTCCCAGGGTGTGTGTTAGCAGGAAGCTGGATCAGACAGAAGTGGAGTTAGAACACAAACCCAGGCATTCTTCATGGGATGTGGGTATCCCAAGGAGTATCTTACCTGCTGTACCAACCCTGGGAGTTACTTTTTAATAAATAAGATATATTTTTGAAAGGAAACAAGTTCTATGGGTGGGTGGTGGGAATGGTAGCAAAATAGTGTGAATTTAGTATTACAAACTGTATACTTAAAAATAGGATGGTACATTTTATGTGTATTGTGTTGCAATTAAAATTTCTTTAAATAAGACATTTGGGAATAAATTCATCTAAATAAATTCAATACTTTACATCAAAAAATATAGAACATTGTTGAAGGGAATTATGAAAGCTAGAAATAATTGAAAAGGGCCGGTGCCGTGGCTCAACAGGCTAATCCTCCGCCTAGCGGCTCCGGCACACCAGGTTCTAGTCCCGGTCGGGGCGCCGGATTCTGTCCCAGTTGCCCCTCTTTCAGGCCAGCTCTCTGCTGTGGCCCAGGAGTGCAGTGGAGGATGGCCCAAGTGCTTGGGCCCTGCACCCCATGGGAGACCAGGAGAAGTACCTGGCTCCTGCCTTCGGATCAGCGCAGCGGCCATTTGAGGGTGAACCAACGGCAAAAGGAAGACCTTTCTCTCTGTCTCTCTCTCTCTCACTGTCCACTCTGCCTGTCAAAAAAATAAAAAATAAATTAAAAAAAAATAATTCAAAAGACCTTCAACATTAATGAATTGGAAGACATAGTAATTTCAAGATGTTGGTACTCTATACATTTATTTTCAGAGTCAGTGCAATCCCTATCAAAATTTCAGCTGCCTTTTTCTTCTAGAAGTGAACAAACTCTTCCTCAACTTAGTATGAAATTTCAAGGGACACAAAATACCCAAAACAGTCTTCTAAAAAGAGAAAATTTGGAAGACCCTCACACTTTCTGGTTTCAAAGCTTGGTACAAAAGATACAGTCATCAGAACAGTGTGGTGTTGGGAATAAGACCCACAGACCAATGTATTAGAATTAAGAGTCCAGAAATAAATCCATACATTTATTGCCAATTGATTTTCAACAAGAGTTCCAAAACCATTCAATGGTAAAAACATAGTTCTTTCAGCAGTGCAAAATGAATTCAGATTCATATGGAAAAATTAACTCAAAATGCATGAAGGACCTAAATGTAAACCCTGTAACCATTAGAAGGAAACATTGAAGAAAATCTGTATGACCTTGGATTAGGCAGTGGTTTTCTTAGATATGATTCATATGCAAAGAAAAAACATGTAAATTGACAGTCATGAACATTTAAAGCTTTTATGTGTCCAAAGATGTTCATTATTACAAATTGAAAAAACAACAACAGCATTGGTAGAAATGCTTGCAAATCATGTGTCCGATAATAGTCTAGTGTCCTGCTGTCCAGAATATATAAAAAAAACTCTTACAACTGAACAATAAAAAGAGCCAACAATCCAATTTTAAAATGTGCAGAATTGAGTAACATTTATCCAAAGAAGGTATACAAATGGTCAGTAAGTTCATGAAAATCATGCTTAGCATAGTCATTAAAGAAATATAATTCAAAACCATAATGAGACATCATTTCATACTTACTAGAATTGAAATAATTTTTAAAGTAGACAAGAACACATATTGACAATGGTTTGCAAAAAATGAAACCTTCATATGTTGATGGGGATATAAAATACTGCAGCTGCTGTAGAAAACAGTTTTGGTATTATTCAAGCTAAACATAGATACTATATGATGGAGAAATTCATTTAGTTATGAACTCAAGAAAATTGCAAATGTGTTCACGCAAAAACTTACACCAAAGTTTATAACAGAAATATTCATAATAGTTCAAAAGTAAAACAAACCCAGATGCCTATCAACTAATAAATGGATAAACAAAAATGTAATATGAATACAAAAGAGTATTATAATTATTCCGTCATGAAAAGGAGTGAAGAGGCAGTGTTGTGGTGTAGCTGATAAAGCTGCCACCTGTGGTGCTGGCATCCCATCTGGGCAACAGTTAGAGTCTCAGCTGCTTCACTTTCAATCCAGCTTCCTGCTGACATGCCTGAGAAAGCAGTGGAGGATGGCCCAACTGATTGGGCCCCTGCACCGGCGTGGGAGTTCTCCAAGAAGCTCTTGGCTCCTGGCTTCTGAGTGGCCTAACTCTGGCCATTGTGGCCATTTTGAGGAGTAAGCCAGCAAATGGCAGATCTCTCTCTCTCTCTCTCTCTCTTTCTCTCTTTCTCTCTTTCTCTCTCTCTCTCTCTCTCTCTCTCTCTCTCTCTCTCTCTGTGTCCCCCCTCCGCTGTAACTCTGCCTTTCAATAAGTTAAATAAGCCTAAAAAAAAAAAAAAATGACGTACTGATTCTTGCTAAAACACAGAAGTACATGGAAGATATTATGCTGTGTGAAAAACAGCACACAGAAGGCTATGTATTATGTGATTTCATTTAAAATACCCACAGTAAGAAAATCCACAGAGGACAGGAGGAAGAGGAAATTGAGACAACAGTTGGGGCCGGCGCTGTGGCAAAGTGGGTTAATCCTCCACCTGCGGCGCCAGCATCCCATATGGGCACCGGTTCTAGTCCAGGCTGCTCCTCTCCCAATCCAGCCCTCTGCTGTGGCCTGGGAAGGCAGTAGAAGATGCCCCAAGTCCTTGGGCCCCTGCACCCATGTGGAAGACCAGGAAGAAGCTCCTGGCTCCTGGCTTCGGATCGGTGCATCTCTGGCCATTGCAGCCATTTGGGGAGTGAACCAATGGAAGGAAGACCTCTCTCTCTCTCCCCCTCTCTCACTGTCTCTAACTCTGCCTCTCAAATAAATAAATAAAATGTTAAGGAAAAAAGAAAAAAAAAGAGACTAAGTTAATAGTTATGGAGAGTTATATATGCACATTTTTTTCAAATATATTTATTTTTCAAGTGAATGAGGTTATGATAGTAAAGACATACATACTTCCTTTCAAAATCTGAGTAAAAACAAGTTTACTATGAAAAAGAAATACATAGTTCATCACCGATGTCATTTGGTTTTGTGAGTTTCCTTAACAGTCCAAATTTAGGAGTGAGGGACCAATGTCTTAACTGAAGGTTACATATTTTCAGAGCCAGTAAAACAGGTATGGAATTGAGTGAAAGTGTTGGCAAGAGAGGGGTTAAGCGTGGGATAGAGGGATCACAGAATGTTGGGGGAAGTAGATTATTGCAAAGAAAGGAAGACTAGTAGAAAAACAAAGGAATGGAAGAACTTAAGGTTAGAAGAAGTCAACAGTTTATTTATCTTGGTGCAGGTGGTCAGATTAGTGAAAGGGAGAAAGTTGGAAGGGTAGGAGGGTGTGATCAAAGAGTAGGCTCTTGAAGCTTAAAGATGAAAAGTGCTGTCACTTACAGCCAATAGAGGTATTTCCTGAAGTAAGATGGAATTCAAGATCACTGGAATTAAAAAGGTCAAGGAATCTTGAGCTACTGTCACGAGTAGTTTTTCATGTGGTCACCCAGAATGAAGGTGAGAGTCAGGAAGATACCTTCTCCTTAGGGTAAATAAAACAACATAGATTAGTTGATGTGTAACTCCTAAATGCAAGAGATAGGAAGACAGACTTACAGATAATTGACACAATTTCTCAGCCAAGAGTCATTCCTTATATAGAGCCTAACACCACCCCCACCCACCCCACCCCCACCCCTTGTCTCTTTATTTTGCCAGTCCCAGGCTTTGCTCCTGGGAATGATGCCTATTAACCAGGCAGACCATGAGCCTTTCCCTTCCTGCTGTGTCTCCTGTTAATCTATTTAAGTTTCATAATCTGCACTAATTTGCACATATTAGATTTCTTCCTGTCTTTCTTTAGAAAGTCTTCAGCATACATGAACAAAAACATTGAATTGAATCCTCCAATATCTCACATCTCTCTTTTCAAGCCTATCTAAAAAATGTAGGCCAGTAATTTCATCAAAAGTCAATAGTATGAGTTTACATTATGGCATTGTTTGCCTCTTTTATTTTCCCCAACCCTCTCAGTGACTAAGACAGGCTGGCTGTATGAGTGTTTGCCCTTCCACACCATTGGCAGAGGAATTTGAACCGTTTTCCCCAAGTGTTGATTTCTCTACCCTTCGTGTTCATTTCATAATTTACATTTTGGTTAACTTTTGGTCTCAAAACTGCACAACATTCCCATTGAAATGTTCCTATTTTCCTCTCCAGTGATTGGAGAAATTACTGCCACATGCTGCTTGGAAATATCACCACCTTTCCTGCTGCTGTGCAAGGTTTTAATGGAGCCTCCGTCATATGGCCAGAGCCATTCCCACTGGTCCTAGAGTGACAGGGTGGATATTTAATCCAAATCGCATCATGGAGTAATTAAATCTGTGTCAGAGGCAGACATGGATTGTGGAAAGATCTCTACTGAGAACTGTCTTGAGTTCACTCCTGCCCAGAACTGACATTACTATCCTGAAATAAAAGAGCCATTCACCTGTCAGTTTTTGTGGAAGATGCCACGTAGACATTGCAAATACTTTGCTGGAAAAATACTAAAATTTTAGTGCTGTGTAATTCAACATTAATACATTGGAGTGAACAAATAAATTCAGGACAGTAAGACTTACCTGAAAGACAAATACAGCTTTTTAAAATTGTATTTAAAAAGTAATCTAGAAATATAAGGATATATACTATTTTTTCCTTTTGCTTAACATGTTTATCATTGAAGAAGACATGTTTGCAAAGGTAGTTATACTGTAGTAGAGAATATAGCAGGAATTAATATAAGGTGTAATTTCTACATATAAAAATTAAAACAAATTTCATTCTACCCCATTCTGTTTGAAATTTATCACACCTGGAACAAGAAAAAAATGAGCAGTGGATAAAAATGATAATATTGAAAATTAGTATCTTGATTAAAATCTCAAAGGGAAAAAATGGACAACGAATAAAAGTAAAAATTAGAACTGAATTTAAAAATGGACATAAATGATCTGAAACTACTTCATAAGCTTGCCTTTTAAGGAAAACTCAGAAGGATATGAGGTTAACTTTCCAAATATCTCTTGATTTTTAACATAAAATAATATTTGTTGTATAACACATATATGTTTATATTTGTATATACTCATATACATATATTTAAGAAGATACAAAAGGGCCTAATATTTGTTTCAGTTGAAGAATAAAAAGAATTAGATTGCCATGCAAAGGTGAATGGCAGAAGTGCACACAATATAAAAGTTATACTTGAAAACATATTAGTTAGTGAAGATATAATGCAAAATACAAAATTATGAGAAGTATTAAAAAAGTTATGATCCAGGACAAGATACTTTTCCTGAACCCTGATTTCTTATGATAAAAAATGAAAATGGGGCAGGTGTTTGGCCTAGAAGTAAAGTGCCTGTTATGATGCCTGTGTCATCCACCTTGGTGTGAGTTTTTTTTGTTTTTTTTTTTTTTTTGGACAGGCAGAGTAGACAGTGAGAGAGAGAGACAGAGAGAAAGGTCTTCCTTTGCCGTTGGTTCACCCTCCAAGAGCCAGGTGCTTCTCCTGGTCTCCCATGGGGTGCATGGCCCAAGGACTTGGGCCGTCCTCCACTGCACTCCCGGGCCACAGCAGAGAGCTGGCCTGGAAGAGGGGCAACCAGGACAGAATCCGGCGCCCCGACCGGGACTAGAACCCGGTGTGCCAGCGCCGCAAGGCGGAGGATTAGCCTAGTGAGCCGCGGCGCCGGCCTTGGTGTGAGTTCAACTCTTGGTTCTAGCTCCTAAATCCAACTTCCTGCTGATTCACACCCAAGGAAGCAGTGGTGATGGCTGTAGTAACTGGGCCCTTGACACCCACGTGGAAGACCTGGACTGAGTTCCTGACTTCTGGCTGTGACATCTCGTCTCCCCTTTTCAGCACCCCCACCCCGTACACAAAGTTGCAGACATTTGGGGCGTAAACTCACAGATGGGAGCACTCACTTTCTTTCTCTCTGTCCACTTCTCTCTCTTCCTGTATCTCTCTCTGCCTGTCAAATATATTTTTAATGAAAACAATAATATATGCTTTGAAGACTCTTGAGGGAATTAACTATGTGACAATTACCTGGTTTATTATATAGCTCTTCATAAATCACTTGGTTGTGTTAGCTGTTATACTCATTGTCATCATCATGATCATCATGTGGCTTAAATCAACAATCATATTGTTCTCACCTGATTCTCCTTGCCCGGGCTCAGAGAAGCAGTTCTTTTACTCCATGTGGAATTGCCTGGGTCTGCAGTTACCTGGGAGATTGACTTTGGCCTGAAAACTCACCTAGACCTAGGGGCCTAACTCCCTGTCTTACCCTTTTTTGAGAGTCTCCATGTGATGTAGGCTTGTCTCAGCAAAGCAGCAGTGCCCTACCCTCAGTACTCAGACAGCAACCGTTCTGCTATGTTCTGTTGCTTACAGGAAGTCACTGGTCTGGCCCAGATCTAAGTGAGCAAAGAATCCTTGTTTTGATGGGAAAAAGTCCCCACTGCAGAAGAGCATTTTATTTCAGCCATTTTGGGAAATCACTTTTGCCACATTTTATAAAACAAATGTAAAGCAGCTCCTTGTGTGTACATGTGAAAAAATATCCAAGATACGTTGCTAAAGGAGAAAAACTACATGTATAAAAATCTGTGTAATATATTAATCTTAGAAAGTAGAGGAGTGAATATATTTATATTTTTGGATATTTTAAAAGTCTCCAAAAACTAATCGGAGTGAGCACCTATTGTTGCTGCAAATTAGGTGAATAGAGGATATTGTTAGAGGCGTCTCACTGTTTATCTTATTATACATTTTTATAACATTTTGAATCCTCAGGTAAATAACATTGAATTTTAAAAGTGTTAGCTTTATGGCTATGTTGTTTTTCTGGAAACTGTGTTTTACTCTAGTTCATTTTAGAATTTGGAAGGTCAACAATTAAAGAAATTTTAGATGCCACTTAGTCCCATTATCTATATTAATTAAAATAAGAATTCAAATGATGGATTTCCGAACATGTAGTCATCCAGCTTATGTATGTAAATTTATTTCCAAGACAGTGAATTCTGTTAGTTAACAATTTTAAAACACTCCAACAAAAGTCCTTGATTTTGTTGAGTCAGCTATCTTTATACAGTTACCTGAATCGGGCTAAACATGCTATTAATAATTCCAACGCTGTTTCTCTTTTTAGATTACTGTGTCATGCTATGAAGGATCATATAGTTCGTGTGGCAAATGAAGCTGAGTTTATTTTGAACAGACAAAGAGCTGAAGATGTACATAAACATGCAGAGTTTGAGGTAAGGTTTGAGGAATAAATTAAGCTGTATGTTACAAGCCAGCAATCACCCATCTGTAACCTTACATAGGAATTTGTTTTTAAAGAAAAACATCTCATCAAAGTCATTTCAGGTTCTCTTTTTAAAAGATTTGGTAAAATGGCAGAGTTTTAGTTTATTTCTATCTCATTTAAAACATGAAGCAAGCCCTCCTGCCCTGTGCTTAACCACTTGGTAGGCTGAAGAAGTAGTTCTGTCTTTAAGAGTAAAGTTGGGGGCTGGCCTTAAGCACTGGCATTCTGTATGTGCGTCATACACACATATAGAATGAGACTCAGCTGCTCCACTTTCACTTCCAATCCCTCTCTCTTCTATGGCCTGGGAAAGCAGTAGAAGATGGCCCAAGTCCTTGGGCCCCTGCACCCACGTGGGAGACCCGGAAGAAGTAAATGGCTCCTGGCTTCGGATCAGCACAGCTCCAGCCATTGTGGCCAATTGGAGCGTGAACCCTCAGATGGAAACCTCTCTCTCTCTCTCTGCCTCTCTGCCTCTCTGCCTCTCTGCCTCTCTGCCTCTCTGCCTCTCCTCTCTGTGTAACTCTGACTTTCAAATAAATAAAGAGTTAGACAGTGAGAGAGAGAGAGAGAGAGAGAAAGGTCTTCTTTCCATTGGTTTACTCCCCAAATGGCCGCTGCGCTGATCATGAAGCCAGGAGCCAGGTGCTTCCTCCTGGTCTCCCATGCGGGTGCAGGGCCCAAGCACTTGGGCCATCCTCCACTGCCTTCCCAGGCCACAGCAGAGAGCTGGACTGGAAGAGGAGCAACTGGGACAGAATCGGGCGCCCTAGCCATGACTAGAACCTGGAGTACTGGTGCCACAGGCAGAGGATTAGCCTAGTGAGCTGGGATGCCGGCCCTCAAATAATCTTTAAAAAAAAAAAGTAAAGTCAAATAAAATTTTATAATATAATGACTTTAGTGATTTTTAAGCTAGCAGAGGTTTATACACTACTCAAAAGTGTACATCATAGAGTTTTATGAGCAAACCCACATAGAATTCAACAAATATTCTAATTTCAATGTTTTACATATAGAAGTTATTCATGTATTTCAATCCATTTAATTTACAAGATAAATAACATTTAAGAAATATTAGGATGCCCTGGTGTTTGGCTTAGGTTGGAATCTTGGTGGGCATGGAAGTAGTAACTACCAGTTTATTCTCCTGATGCCACAAGCTAACAAGTGAGGTGTGACCAAAATCAGAGCCCAGAATTCCAGTTTTGATGAGGTTTTTATCTCAGTAAAGCAGCTCTCTGAGTCACAGAAGTTGATGGACTAGGTTTAGTGATCTCTGACCTTGCTTGCTAAAAAGCATGGGATGGAAATAGCTGTTGTGGCTCTCATGCACGTAACCTCTGCTTCATTTGGTCAGAGGAGACAGCAGACATTTGCCTTGTGTAATGGCAGAAACCTTATTTTGAAATAGTAACTGATAAATATATAGTGACAATTGACGGTTTATCAAAGTGAAGTTTTGATTTGCTAACAACAAAAAACATTGGATATTAATCAGAATATATTGCAGTAATTTGGATGACAAGAAAAAATTGAGCTATCTGTCCTTTGAAAAATATATTTGAGTATAAGAAATGTCAGAACTCAACAAAATAAGAATATTCAATTAACTTTCAACTTCTGTTAGTCAATAAGATTTAGGATCTTAACTGAATTCCCTGCAGAATCAATTTTGAGACAATGATATTTCCACTCAGAAAATCAGGATATTTTGTGGAGATATAAGCAGATCAAGATTTGTCATGTGAAAATATTTAAAATGTGTTTTCAAACAGCCGGATATCAAGTGTAAGTTTTAAGTCCTAATTAACCAATGACAATGTTTCTCAACTTCCTTGTTGTCGTTGCACCTTCAAGGAGTCTTTTCAACACTTTTTTCCTAATTTTTCCCCAACCTCAATGAAATTTTAATACCACCTCCATTGCTGCACAGCTGTTTGCCTAGAGTACATACATCTGTGCTTTATATATTAAAAAAGGAATTTTTTTTCACAACCACCCTGACACCAATTTTACTACCCATGGGATGAAAATACTCCCATTGTAGATGTACAGCTAGGGAAGATATTTTCAAGTGAACATAAAGACTTAGTGTGTTTTAGATTAAATATACAAAATATATAATATTAATGTAAATCAAACTGTAAGAGTAAATACTTATGGTTGTACATGTTTGGCCCAAATAATTACATTTGTTCTTTTTAAGATAGAGCTAGACAAGTATTAGTAAATACATTGATGATGATGATGATGATGTGTGTGTGTGTGTGTGTGTGGTTTACCAAACACATCACTTTTTTTATTTTTTTCATTGTGAGGCGGCAGTTTAATAAGGTAGTAAAGGGGTCCAGGTTTCTCCTTCCCCTCATCTTCCTCCTTCTCTTTCAGGACAGAGGGTAATAAGAAAAATTTCTTCCCAAGTTACACATCACTTTTAAATTGTAAAAGATTTCACACAAGTCATGACATTTTACTGACTTCTTTTAAAATAAAAAAGATTTATTTTATTTATTTTGAAAGTCAGAGTTGCAGAGACAGAGGGAAACAGAGAGAGAGAGAGAGAGAGAGAGAGAGAGAGATCTTCAGCCTACTGGTTTACTGCCCAGATGGCCACAACAGCCAATGGTAGGCCAGGCCAAAGTCAGCAGCTTATCTGCGTCTCCCATGTGGGTATCAGGGGCCCAAACACTTGGGCCATCCTCTGCTGCTTTTCCCATGCCATTAACTGAGAGCTGCATCAGAAGTGGAGCATCCAGGACACAAACCAGCTCCCATACAGGATGCTTCTATTGCAGGCAGTGACTTTACCCACTAAGCTACACCACCAGTCCCTTACTAAGACTTTTTGATGAATTTCTCTCTCCTATACATAAACCTGTAATTAAGGGAAAAGGTATATTTAATTTGAAATGGATACTTCACAATTAAGGTTTTTTTAGCTAACTAATTGTTAAAGAAGAAAAATGAAAATTTAATTTTACTCTCCAATGAGCTAATGAAATATTAACCTCATTACTGAGGCAGATCATTGTACTAATTGGTGATTCCCTGTACAAAAAGATTAATTGGAAAATGAATTAATCCTTCTTAGATTACTGTAGGGTTACTTCTCCAGACAAGAAGACTTGTAGCAGTAATATATATATCAAGAGATAGAGGAAATACAGTCAAATGCCTTCCATAAAATAGATAAAATAGATTTTTTATTGTAGTGGTGAATGAGAATGAGTAATATGTATTTTCTTAAATGTATGAGACTTTTTCTTCTATTTATATGACTTATATAACAAACTTGCGCATGTAAAAGTTTACAGTCAGGCCAATCTGCATAGAAATTACTATACATACAAAAAGACCCCCAACTTAAGATAAAGGAGATGAGGAGCCAGCATTGTGGCACAGCAGGATAGCCACTTGTGATACCAGTGTCCCATATCAGAGTGCAGGTTCCAGTCCTATCTGTTCCACTTCCAGTCCAGCTCCTGCTACTGTGCCTTGGAAGGAAGCAGAAGATGCCCCAACTACCTGGAATCCTGCCACCCATGTGGGAGACCAGGATGGAGTTCCTGGCTCCTGGTCTTGGCCTGGCCCAGACCAGACTGGGATTGAACCAGCAGATGGAAAAGCTCTCTCCAACAACCCCTTTCTCTCTTTGTCACTTTGCCTTTCAAATAAACAAACAAATCCTTTTGTAAAAAAATTAGACATGTCCTTTTCGTGTTCATAATGACCCTTTTTGATACGTGAAGAGATGCACTGATTAGTTGTGTTGCTAACACCAGAGAGCGTGAGTACAGTTAGCTAACATGACAAACTGGCTGTCATTGAGAAAGAGAAAACAAGAATCAGGGAGTATTCTCATGAGATCCTTTGAACACATTGAATTTTAGAGTTGGGAGGTATCATCAAGAAAACCTTGTCTAGGATCCTCATTTTACATTTATGAAACTGAGAACAATGAAGAAAATGGAGCTTACATAAAGTATGAATTGGGGGCCAGCCTTATAGCCTAGCAGGTTTAGTCTTTGCTTGTGATGCCGACATCACATATGGGCTCTGGTTTGAGACTCAGCTGCTCCACATCTGATCCAGCTCCTTGCCAATGAGCATAGGAAAGCAGTGGAAGATGGCCCAAGTGCTTGGACCCCTGCACCCATGTGGGAGACCCAAAAGAGGCCCCATGCTCCTAGCTTCAGCCTGCTCCAGCCCCAGCCATTGCAGCCATTTGGGGAGTTAACCAGCGGATGGAATATCTCTCCCTATCTATCTATCTATCTATCTAAATATCTAAATATTTCTCTCTCTTTGTCTCTCTTTCTCTCTATAACTCTACCTTTCCAAAAAAAGAAAGTATGAATTAAAATCTGGGTCTTTTAAATTCATAAATGACCACTTTTTCTTCTCTTTTTCTTCTATGCCACATTGCCATTCACGTAATGGAAGACTAAATTAAATGTTTTTGTTTTGTATGTACTTGTCAGAAACATACCTCTTATTTTAAATGAGACATTGGTTAATATAAGTAGATTTACATATTTAGTGAACCATTTGTGTTTTTATAATTACTTTTTTGGAATACATTAAAGTCAAATTTCCAGAATTGGTAGGAATCATAAAAGTACTTCATTACTTTACTTAACGTTATCCAAATAATTGTACATGTACTTTTTAAAGAGCACTTTTACCAGTTTGAAAGGTGACTATGTATTCTTTAGACTAGATTATCAGGAAATTAAAATGTCTCAGTTTTGAAAATTGCATTATTACTATTACTCTTTAAGGCTAGATACCATTATTATACACACTAAGAAAAAAAAGTTCATCATTAAATTCATTATTATGCATTGTTTGTATTTCTTTGTAGTCGCAGTGTGCCCAGTATGCTGCTGATAGGAGAGAGGAGGAAAAGATGTGTGACCATCTCATCAGTGCTGCTAAACACCGAGATCATGTAACAGCAAATCAGCTGAAACAGAAGATTCTCAACATTCTCACAAATAAACACGGTGCTTGGGGAGCAGTTTCTCATAGGTGAGTTGTAATAAATTAGAAACAAATAATAACTCATAGGTTAATTATATTCAGAAGTAAAACTGTGAGTATAAGTTTAAAACTTTATAAAATTTGATATAAAATATAAAAAATTTTAAATGTAATGGTTACAGTCTTCATGAGAATGACTTGGAGTAAAATCTGAATGTTTTATAGTAGATCCAATGGAAGTTATTTCTAACTTATAGTAATACAAAAAATAATACAAAAATTTTTAGGCAAATATTCTAGACTATTATGTCATAACTATCATGAATGTTAAGTATAAGAAGTGACTCTTTTCATCTTTCAGGGCCAACTCTTTCTACTTGTTAAATTTGTATTATTCTTAAATTTTCTAAGATATAAGCAATAATATAAGCATTTACTGTGGAGTATGTTCTTTTTATGTTTTCTTCTGTAGTTTTTTTATTCAGACTTAGGAGAAATTTTCATCTCAAATTGAAGTATTTATGATATTATAAAAAATAAAATCAAAATTGGTTGCTTTGAATTACAAATGTTTTACTAAAGTTTTGTGGGCATAAAATTGATTTTTTTCCTCTGCAAATGAAGTTTTCTTTCTCAAAAACTAGTATTGAAGTAGGAAATTTCTATTTAGATTGTTTTATGTTCTTCATTTTTATTTACTCATTTTATTGAAGAAAACAAAACCTATTAAAGTTTTTATTAAACCTCTGTGTGTCAAAGTTTGAGGGTTGCTTAAATATAGACAGAACACTACTAAGAATTTTGCCAGAAATAAATCTGTTGGTTAAAGCAGTTCATCTAGAATATGACCAGGATAGTGTTTGATTATGTATCCTTGGATAATAAGTATAAGATAGATTTAACAAAATGTTATTATGTTTGCATTTAAGTTAAAATTATATCATTTTAAAGATGTTTAACTCAGAATAGCTTTAAATTTATAAAACAAAATTTGTAAAGTAGTACAAAGAGTTGCCATATGCCTCACACCCAGATTCCCCTATTGTTAACATCTCATCTTAGTGTGTTTGTAAGCCACACTCATCTTCCTGTATTTTTTAATCCAAACTCCCTCTATCCCTACCAATGCTCCCAGCCTGCAGTAATCACCATTTTGTTTTCAGACTGAATTTATGGTATTTGTCTTTTATTTCACTTAACATGATATCCATCAGTTCCATCCATTTTGCTGCAAATGACAGAATTTTATTCTTTTTGTGTCTGAAAAATATTCCATTAGTGTGTGTGTGTGTGTGTGTATGTATGTATCACATTTTCTTTATCCATTCATCTGATGATGGACACCTTGATTCATTCCATATTTTGGCTATTGTGAATGGTGCTGATATAAACATGGTGGTGTAGATATCTCTTTGATACAATGTGTTCATATATTTTGAGTATATATTTATTTATTAGAAAAGGCAGAATGATAGGTAGATTGGGAGACAGCTGCCCTCTACTGGTTCACTCCCCCAGTGCCCACAACAGCCAGGGCTGGGACAGGCCAAAGCCAGGAACTCCATCATGGATTGCCCACATGAGTGGCAGGGGATCAAGTACTTGAGCCATTATCTACTACTTTGCCAAGCGCATTAGCAGGAAGCTAGATTAGAAACAGAGCAGCCAGGACTGGAACCAGCACTCTGGTATGGTTGGCCAGCATGGTAAGCAGTAGATTAACCTCCTGCACCACCAAGATAACATTAAAACTAATCTTGATAAAAATAATCTTTGATAAAAATAACTTAATGATTATTATTGAAATCTCTTTCTTAAATGTATGGTTTATTAGCTATGCAGTCTTGAACAAATGACTTCATTACTCTGATGATCAAATTTACTCATCTAGGAAAAGGGTTGAATAGTTCCTATTTAAATGGCATAATAGGGGCCGGCGCCATGGCTCACTTGGTTAATCCTCTGCCTGCAGCGCTGGCATCCCATATGGGCACTGGGTTCTAGTCCCGGTTGCTCCTCTTCCATTCCAGCTCTCTGCTGTGGCCCAGGAGGGCAATGGAGGATGGCCCAAGCGCTTGGGCCCCTGCACCCACATGAGAGACCAGGGAGAGTCACCTAGCTCTTGGCTTTGGATGGGTGTAGCGCCAGCCGAGGCGGCCATTCAGGGAGTGAACCAACTATCCTCTGTTGTCCCTGAACCAATTCTGTCCTCTCTGTCTACAACTCTACCTGTCAAATAAAAAATAAATAAATGAAAAAGATAAATGGCGAAATAAAGTGTTTTGTGAAAATGCATAACATAATGTCTGGTACATAATAGATGTCCAGTCAGTATTTGTATATTTTTAACTAGGTCCACTCCTCTCAAAAAAAATTTTAAAAGAATTTCTATGCCATTTAATTATCCTTTAACTAGCAATATGTAGCTATAATTCATCGATTTTCTTCATCAGCAGATAACTCTTGAACTCCTACTTGTGCTAGCATAGCAGTGAGCAGACTTGCTCTCTATCCTACTGAAGTCTGTATTCTAGTAGAAGAGACTACTGATAGATAAATAAACATAGACATGAAAAATATAAATACAAACTGTGACAAATACTAGGAAAGAAAAGTACAAGATATTTGAAGGAGTATGTATAAAAGAGGAGATTTATTTTAGATTGGACAATTAGGGTAGGCTTCTTTCAACATACTCTGTTTAGACTAAGAGCTGAAAAGAAGAATCAGGGATCACCAGATTGTAAACCATTCAACAGAGAAATGTTACAAAGACTCTCACCTTAAAAATTAGTAAACAGAAAGGAGCTTAGTGAACAATGGAGATAGTGGCTTGAAATGCAGCTAGAAAATGACATGTGAACCATATAATAGTCTTTTATATCATGTCAAGCATTTCTGATTTATCCTAAGTGTCATAAAAAGCAATGAAGAGTTATAAACAGAAGAATAATGCAACCTGATTTATGTTTTAAAAAGCTTGCCCTGGCTACAATATGATGACATATACTTAGGCAAATAGAAAAGTATGCCCCACCCTATTTATAGCCAAGTTCAAAAGGTCTCCTCTTTCTGTAATATTCCCTTACTTAGCTATATTTTCTAACCCCAATTCCTTATATTTTGTTGTTATTACCTTTATTGAAATGACCTATGATATATCATTGTTTTATAGCCATGTGGTCTCCCTCAATAGACTTATAACTTCCTAACTATAGAGATTGAATACTAAATATTTTTATTTCCCTGTTATTAAATTAATATTAAATCTGAAAGAATTTAAGTCTTGATTTTTAACACAAAAATCCACTCTATAACTATCTTGGCCAGCACCGCGGCTCAATAGGCTAATCCTCCGCCTAGCAGTGCCAGCACACTGGGTTCTAGTCCCGGTCAGGGCGCCAGATTCTGTCCCGGTTGCCCCTCTTCCAGGCCAGCTCTCTGCTGTGGCAAGGGAGTGCAGTGGAGGATGGCCCAAGTGCTTGGGCCCTGCACCCCATGGGAGACCAGGAGAAGCACCTGGCTCCTGGCTTCAGATAAGCGCAATGTGCTGGCCGCAGCGCGCCGGCTGCGGCGGCCATTGGAGGGTGAACCAACGGCAAAAGGAAGACCTTTCTCTCTGTCTCTGTCTCTCTCTCTCTCTGTCCACTCTGCCTGTCAAAAAAAAATAATAATAATAACTATTTTTTGACTCAGTGATGCTCTCGGCTCTAATATACTTCAGCTTTTGAGCTAATATAATTGACCTTTTTTGCTGCCTTGAAGGAAGACTGTAATTTGAGAAGTAATAAAGTATGCAGTTCAAGATTCAGTGCTGCTAAATAGGGCTCATCGTGTATATGTTTTGTCATTTATTTTAGTTTTTTGATTCATACTCATATTCCTGTTTGCTTTAAACTACATAAGCCATAATAACCTAAAGTAAAATCAACAGATTTTAATAGGACCTTAACTTTCAGAGGCCTGTGTGTGTGTCTGCTTTTTTTGATCTCAATTTTTATTGTTTTTCGGGAAAGCACTATCATTGAAATTTTATTGTTTGATTAAACATTGGTAGAAATTCACAATTATTGAGCCCATCTATATATTGGCACTTAACTATGCTGATACTTCACATCGAATATCTTATTTTCATCCTAACAATCCTGTAATGCAGATATAATATTTTCCCCTTTCTTAGATAAGAAATGTGAAACTGATAGAGTCTGGTTGAGAAGTCTAGGTTGGTGTTATATAGTTTTGAAATACTTTCATATGTAATAGACATATCCTAAAGTATATGTACCATTCTGCCATTAAGATGATGATGATGATGATGATGATGATTTAGGGAGATAAGACAAATTTTTTTGGAATAGATAAAAATGTTCAAGATTGTAATTAGGAGCATGCTGTACAATGAATATAAATGTTACAATTGTGTTACCAAGTATATTGATGTTTTCCAGGTTAACAGCTCACTGTGACCTCAGTAAAACTAAGTTCTAAGATAACTTCCTTACCCAGCCAAAAAAAAAATCACAAAGAAACCTACTTAGATAATAAACATATGTATCATAGTCCATAATTTTAATTATTATGGAGTGCTGTATAGGGTGCTGTATTATAATTTAATGAGAACTCTGTAAATGATAAGGGGTTCAGAGAAGACTTTTATTTAATTTCAACTTAATCTTCCACTCTTCTTTCTTTTAAAGATTTATTGATTTATTTGAAAGAGTTACAGAGAGAGGGAGAGAAAGAGAGAGAGAGCTTCTATCTACTGGTTTACTATCCAGATAGAAGCAACATTCAATACTGGGCTGTGCTGAAGCCAGGAGCCAAGCGCTTCTTCCAGATGTTCCACATGGGTGTCCAGGGTCCAAGCACTTGGACCATCTTCCGCTGCCCTTCCCAGGCCATTAGCAGAGAGCAGGATCGAAAATAGAGCAGCTGGGACATGAATCAGGATCTATATGGGATGCTGGTAGTACAGGCAGCAATTTTACCCATTATAACATAACACTAGCCTCAGTTCCACACTTCTAAAACAAGAGTTCTGGTTTTATTATAAGTAACAAAAGATACCCGTTATAAACACAAAATAGTTACTTAAAAGGACATAAATTAGCACTGAAATATAAAGTAGCAATGATTAAGTAGAACTGTGAGGTAAAAATTATATACTTTTGAAATAACTTCTCTGTTGTAATATTCTGTCATATTTACTTTAATCCCCTGCCTCCATGCCTGTTTCCCTTTTCTTCAAACATTTGAAGAAAAAACAGTAGTCTTTTCTGACAGGAACAAACTGCAATGTCGTTCTTGCTGATATATTTTTAAATCCATTTTAATTTTGTCACATTCTCTTTCACGTGGCTGCTGGAAAATCCAATCTCAATTGTTTATAGGACCAACACACACTCCAAGATTAGGCAGAGATTCTAATAATTTCACTAGGATAAGACCTAGAATCCCCATTTCAGTCTGAGCTCTAAAGAGATGCTTGATCTGTGCTTGAAGTTAGGTCTCTTTCTGCCAAAAGGAGATATTAGTTTCTATATTGAGGCAAGGAACCATAGCAGGTAGTGTGTAGTCATATATATTCCTGCCATATCATCGGGAGTAATGTGCCCCATCAGATTTAGGAAACCCTTCTTAGATGCCTTCCCAGCCTTGGTATAAACTACCTAGAACACGGTTACTTCAGTCTCCTCAGTGCCCAAAAGACCTCCATATCATCCTCTCCTAGGACAGTTCAGCCACATCTGCTGGGAAGACAGAGAGAATCTCATGTCTTGTAGATTCAACATCTTCTTGTGCTGGAATGGTTGTCAGTGGTGGCACTGGAACTTTTCCTATGTTTCTGATCTATTTGGATTCCTTAACCCAACCCTTTGAGCACTCATCCTAAGACATCTGTCATATTCAAAGGTACCATAACCATTAAACCATTTTTCTTTTGTGGTTATTTGAACCTTTGACTTGCAACTCACCATGTTCTGAGCTTGCTAATTTTATTGCTCTAATGGGAAGAAAACATAAATCTAAAGTTAGGTAGAATCATTATGAATTACTGATTAAATAGATAGGGAAGGATTAAGGCTCTTGCCCAAGTTGCTGCCATCATTCACTAGGTAAATGGTAGTGTTGTTCTTGGAATTGAAAAACACAGAAGGAACTGGTAGAGATAGGTAATTGCATTGATTGGCTGTGGCTGTGGCATGTTCTAGTGGAAATGCCTACAAGGGATTTGAAAATATAATTCCATATGACAAATCATTTCTCAGACATCTCCAGAACTTTTTTTTTTTTTACTCCCAACAAATTTTTTCTCTTTGATTCTCACAGTAAAGGGCATCCAGGAAAACATTCCTGATTTGCTTCTTTCCTTCAGCCCTGCCTTTCCCCATATGACCCACATACACTAATCTCCATCGGCATTCTGGCCAGCGATATATCTAGAGTGTTTTCTGTCTTCCTCCAGGCCCTGAAAATTGATAAAAGATAAATTCTTCCCAGGATGTGTTTTACTATGTGTATTCACCAAGGCAAAGGAAGCAAAGGTAGTAAGATACAAGTAAGAAAATGGCTGAAGTGGTAGAAAGTATAGTTAGTATACGATAGCTAAGGAAGATAAGCAAAGAAGGAGTTGATGGGCAAAAAATAAAGGGGTCAAGAAAACAAGTATCAGTGTGCTGGAAGAATGGAAAATTGTACCATGTGTAAATTTAAGATTTCAAAAATATGAGTGTACTTCAAAATTTGTATAAAATGGAATTAAATGATCAATTTATTTTGTTGCAGAAAATTTCCAAATGCATGCATAAAAAGGGGTCCTCAAAAAGTTCATTAAGTGCATATTATTAAAAACCTATGTGTAGATTTTAAATTTTCTATGTAAAAATAAGCTTATTTTCTAATTCCATTTTCACTGAACTTTTTTAAAAAAAATTTGTTTAAATTTTTATATACTTTGAGAGGCAGAGAGACAGAGAAGAAAGACAAAAATAAACATTTAGAGAAAAAGAGAATTCCCACTTACTTTTTCACTCCCCAAATGTTCACAACAGCCCAAAGAAGGCCAGGTCAAATCTAGATGCTGGGAACTTGATCCAAGTTTCCCACGTGGGTGGCACAGACCCAGAAACTTGAGCCATCACCATTGCCTCCTAGCGTCTACATTAACAGGAAGCTATAGCTGATACATAGAGCCCAGACTTGAACCCAGATATTGCAGTATGGAACACAGGCATCCTATCTGGTTTCTTAATTGCTAGGTTGAATGTGCCCGCCTAGATAAATCCAGAAGGTGATCATGAAAGTGATTAAGTGGAGGGGAATAGATCATGGCATTTAAGAGGTCAAGAAACCAAAAGGACAGAATCTTACATTTGGCAAGTAGTTTGAGTTACCCAAGATAATTCTGATATGGTTGACTCCCAAATTGGCTGTAGTGGCCAGGCTGGGCGAGACTGAAGCCAGGAGCCCAGAGCTTCATCCAGATCATCCACATGGGTGAGAGGGCCCAAGCACTTGGGCCGTCTTCTGCTTCTTTCTCAGGCACATTAGCAGGGAGTTGGATCAGATGTGGAGCAACCGGGATTCGAACCTGTACCCATATAGGATGTTGGTGTTGCATGCAGTGGTTTTAACTGCCACAGCACAACAACCTTCAGTTAATAAGAGGAACAGCCTGGCAGGTTGATAGGGAAGAACCCTAAATGAGAAGAAGTGGTCTTGCCTGATTCTCCAAGAATTATAAAGGAAACCCAAAGTTCATTTCCCTTAAAACAAAATGTTATGCAGGTGCAAATGAAAAGGAGTAGAAAGTACATTATAGACTTTAAAAGCCTGTCAAAACTCATTTTTCCTGATAAGATGTTAATACAAATCACATTGATATGAGCAATGATTTGAAAGACCTGGGTGATGAAGATCAATAGTGCGTGTACAGGTCAGGACCAGAAATGTCAGTTATTTGGATGCGAGGTGATCCATCTGAAACCCCTGTGACCCAATTGATTGCCAGTATTACTTCTGCTGCTTTTTCCCTAAAATATATAGATTGTGGGCAGGGGAATTGGGATAATTATTTTAATAAGTCTCCAGAAGTAAGACACTTTGTGACAAGCATGATACATACATTTAGAATTATATAAAACATGCAAATGATAATAATAGGGAAAATCAATATCCATATTTAAAATAACAAATGTCACAAATAGTAAATTGCTTTCTCAGCCCCAGAAAACTAGTTAACCTAGATTTAAAACAAAAAATGAGATTTTTAGTTTTCTACTTCAATGAAATTTTCCCTTTGCTTACAAATATCATGCAATTTAAAATTTTTGATCATTTACAACATTTGACTGAATTTAAAATAATGTTCTCAGAGCTGTTGTCCTTTATTTGGTTGTTAATTAAAATATTCATTTACCAAACTATAGGAAACCTGAAATAATATGTGCAATTTAGCTACATTTTTGAAAACAATGAAAAAGCATGTTAAAAGATTTCAGAATTTGAGTTCCAGCAATTTTCTCTACAAATATACTTTTGTATATTTGCATATATCTTTGTTTATAAATGAAATGAGTAAATTAATTTATAGTGATATTACTCTATATTGTATGCACACTGAAATTGTATGCATTATATTATGAAGCATTTATTAATGTTTGTATTCACAAGTAGAATAGTGTCATTTATTAAGAAAAAGAGTTGCCTGTTTAGCTGGAAAGTGCCATTGCCCTAGAGTGTTGTATTTTGAAGTCATCTGTCATGGATACATTGTAGAGAGAGAGGACTATTTATGTTTATGGCATTTTAAGTAACTGAGTTAGACCCTCTGGAATATAGAGAAATGGCTTGTTTACTGTCATCACTGTTCACTTAATCCTGCGACCTTGACATGATAGCATTCCCATAAATCTCCCTGTGGGTAGTTCAATAAAACAGATGAACATCAAAATGTAATGATTGTTTCAGCTTTAGGAATTAACTATGTGATGGAATAAATATGACCCAGATAGGCCTTATTACAGAACCATTCTACCAATTCTTTTTTCTAGCAAACAATACTAAGAAATTAGTATTCATTATAATTTATATTCTATTTTCATGGTGTTTGTATTATTGTCAGATTATTAAAAGGAAAAGAAGGAAATAGATATTATAATATGCAGATTGCTACTTTTAAAAAGCACTTTTACATTTTTGGTACACTCAAGGTTATAAAAGTAGCAAAGTTGATTTTTTGCAATGATGTTTTAATATAGCTTTATTTTATATTATGTTTTCATTACATTACATCACTGTTGTTAATTTTCTCTATATTCACTCTATAAGTATTCGTGATTAAATTCTTCAAACATAAATTATTAACTCTGGTAACTTTCTCTTCTGTACTTTTGTAAGCGACTATTTAGGCATCTAGGAGGTAAAAATGAGGACATTGGGGCACTAAAGGAAAAAAAAGGTTAACATTCAGTACTCAGAAAAATTAATTACAAAACTAAAAGGACTTAACAATCCTCACTATACAGTATATTCCAGAGCCTGGTTTCACAAACTGAGAAAAAATGCAACTTTTGTTCAACATCTTGTGAAAAAATAAATCTTTGAATACATTCATTGTAAGTAAAAGGACCTTAAAGGAAACTATATTTATTTGCTTTAACCAATTTCCGTAGGTAAAAATGCATTGGAGCAGTTTATTTTGGTGGGCTAAAAACCTTTATTCCTCTTTTTGAAATTTAGTACTTCACATGATAATAGTAAACTCCAAACGCCATAAATATACTATATAATATGAAACCTGTGAAAACCCACAGAATTTGTGTTTGATATGAAGATATTATAGAAATATGTAAAAATATAGTGTTCCTTGTAAGCATTTTTAATACCCACACAGGCAGAAACCCAAGAAGATGGAGGCTCTGAAGCCTCTCAAAAAAGAAGACCAATCATTAACATGGGGTTAATTGTCTGAATACAAAGTTGAGTCAGGTATCTTTCCTGATTTATTCTTAGAACACTGAAATGTCATGAAAAATCTTCCATGAAAAGGGTGATGTGTCTGTCAATAACAGTTTCCCTTCAAGTTTTTTATTTATTTATTTATATATTTATTTATTTTTTATATCTTTCTTTTTTTTTAACTTTTATTTAATGAATATAAATTTCCAAAGTACAGAATATGGATTACAATGGCTTCCCCCCCATAACGTCCCTCCAACCCGCAACCCTTTTTGACAGGCAGAGTGGACAGTGAGAGAGAGAGACAGAGAGAAAGGTCTTCCTTTGGCGTTGGTTCACCCTCCAATGGCCGCCGCAGCCGGCGCACTGCAGCCGGCGCACTGCAGTCGGCGCACAGCGCTGAGCCGATGGCAGGAGCCAGGTACTTATCCTGGTCTCCCATGGGGTGCAGGGCCCAAGCACTTGGGCCATCCTCTACTGCACTCCCGGGCCATAGCAGAGAGCTGGCCTGGAAGAGGGGCAACCGGGACAGAATCCGGCACCCCGACCAGTACTAGAACCCAGGGTACCAACGCTGCAGGTGGAGGATTAGCCCAGTGAGCCACGGCGCCGGCCCTCCCTTCAACTTTAGACGGTTATCCCCAAGAATACTTTATTCTATTTTATCCACTTCTCAAGATGATATAAACCCTAAAATTTTGATTCAAATGATTTATCTGGAAGGTACAAAGTATAATATTTCTTTGTGGACAGTGTTAGGAATGGCTTTCTTCCAGGTGAGATGCTTTTCTATTATCATTATTCAGTAGTTACCAAATTGTAGTCAACATTCTGTGGATGAAGATACCATACAGATGTAGAGAATGAGACATTCCATAAATAGGATTTTTATGTCTTTTGAGTCTTAACATAAATCTTAAAAATTAAGTACAGCTGGCTTTTGGATTAAGAAAGATTTTTGAGGGCTAGGCAATAAAATATGCCAAATGTAAATTATCACATAGGCACTTTAGAGGTTGAGAACTACATTTATCCAGCTGAATGAGCTTAGTGGTTATTAAGCAAGAAGTTAATACACACATGAAGTTGACAATTAGCAACATAACCTTGCTAATTTCTTTGAGCTCAGTATTAAGTTTATCATAACTGATCATTAAAATTTTCAACTTTCA
Source organism: Oryctolagus cuniculus (assembly GCF_964237555.1). Taxonomy (NCBI): domain Eukaryota; kingdom Metazoa; phylum Chordata; class Mammalia; order Lagomorpha; family Leporidae; genus Oryctolagus; species Oryctolagus cuniculus. The sequence continues at coordinate 78,804,959 of NC_091440.1, read as the reverse complement.
GTAAAATTGTTGGTGTTATGATCAGAGTTATGTGAATATTATTAGTTCCAGGTGTTAAGAGTTCAAGGGCACTTAAGTGAAGAGGCCCTTGTAATGTCCCCTTGAGGAGCACCATGTCTGTTGATACTTTATTTAAAGCACAAGCTATAAATCAATTATTATTATGTGATTCTATGCCTTCTGTGGCCCTTTTAATCATCATCAAAACTGAAGCCTTTTCTCAGGTTGATTTCAACTATTTCTTATTTACTCCCACCCCTCCTCCTCTAGATTACTGTACGGTAAGCTTAACTGGAGTCAACCCAGATTTGATCAATAAAATGGCAGTCTCATTAAAAAAAAAAAAAAAAAACATGAAATATGTGCCTGCTCTCTGCTCTTCTAATTTTGATGTGTAATCCAGGACTAGCGGAATAGATTTTTCACTTGGCATTTCTTGAACTCCTTCTCTATCCAGCTCCATTCTGTCCCATGTGAGACTATGCCAATGAATTGCTTTTCATTTTGAAATTGCTATATCATCCATCTTTCCATAACCAAACAGTACTTATTTTTTATTCTGACTTTTTACAGATCCCTTTACCATTTTTAACAGCAATATTGTTTGTTTCCTTTCCTTAATCCACATTCCAGGTATTTTAAAGTAGCTCTCTGAACTGTTTTTAACATCAGCATTGTTATTAATATGCAGTATTTGCCTCTTAGGTAGCGGAAGATTAAAAACGTACCAAAGGCAAATGTTAATTGTTGCTATTATTTTTTCAAACTTTGCTACATGTTTCCCAAATGAGGTAACTTCTTAATATTATAAGAATCCAAAAATATCTAAATTACTCCTAAAATACAATTTTTTAGCCCTGTGTAGTATGCTTTTCATTCAGATGCCAGTGTTAGAAAGTATTTTTAAGAATGATCTACTATTCCAAACCTTTCCCATAAATACACACACCCAGACCATCCAAAGCACATCTTTGTTGTTGTGTTAATGTGAAATTCTGGCCCTCTTACACAGGAACCAAACATTTTAATGGAGCTAGGCAGTACCAGTACCAACTTAGGATAATAATTATTCTAGGGGGAAAAAAAAGTAACAAAAACAAATAAAGCACAAGGATTGCCTGACCTTTGATAAAATCCCATGTGGTCTAATAATAATTTCCAGTGACCACCTGATATCTTCAAGAAGGTATTCTTTAAAGTCCTAAAGTGTAGCAAACTAAACTTTAATTGCCCTTTTGGACTTGGTTTCTTGCTTCTCTCTGCTTCCATGAGACTCCTAATTGAGTTCATATTCCTCTATATTGTATATATTTTTTTTTACTTTACTGTCAAACTTCAATTCTTCAGATGTTGAAGTTCCTGGTGTGTTTTTGAATGCTTGCTCTCTAGAAGTGGTCTGTTGTCACTCCCCTCTTCGTGGAGGAACGACACTAAACCCTGCCCAGGCTTCATATCCAAGTCACGGCACCATTATGTCACTCCCCCTCTTCGTGGAGGAACGACATAGGACCCTGCGCTGTTCTTTTGTCTGCTCGGCCCTCCCCGGGTTTGCTGCTGGTTCTTCCCGGGTTGGCTACCGTCCCTTCCACCTCCGTGGAAGGGCAGTTCCCCCTGGCCACTTTCCCCACTTCCGCGGGGGAGCGGCACACCGCCGGCCGGCTCTCTCGGGGGCTGCTCAGGTGTTCCTTCAGATAGATGTTCCTTGGTGCATGGTGTCTCTCTTCTCCTTTATAGTCCTCTTCCACCAATCCCAACTCTGCTACCCACACGCCGAGTACGCTGCTCTCCTCCAATCAGGAGCAGGTCCTGCAGCTTGTTAAGTTGGTGAGAGGCAGCTGGGTAGAAGCTGTTTGCTCCCCTCCCAGCGCCATATTGTGGGAGAGCAGATGTATAGAATAAGTCTTAATTCCAGTAACTTAGTCTAGTCCGAGTTGCTCCCAGTTGCTCCCCACAGTCTGTAAATAAACACATTATATTGAGTATGAATGAAGAAAGGCAAGATAAGAAAGTAAAGGATTCAAGATGCCTATGACTGATTCCCAAGAATTCTGAAATGTTAGCAGATATCTTTATTACTATTTGGGTACATTTGCTAATACGTCAGAAGTAAAATTTGGATAAAGAATTGAATGACTGAGTATATTTGACTTCTGCTCCTGTATCTAATTTTTTGCTTTCCTTGAAGTATACAGTAAACAATACTATTATTCAGGATATTTATAACTATTTTGACTATGATATTTTACGTATTTGTAGGATTTTAATGTTTAATCATTCAGAAACGTTGGACATCAGAAAAACTAAGATTGTTGAAATTAATATAAAATTTAGGTCAAATTAAAAAGTTTATAAGTACTAATTAAATAATTACATGTTGAAGTTTTGGACTAAAACAGACTGGAATTCACACTTCATCTCAAAAGCTTCATATCGATATAGCTTTGGAAAATTTCCAAACCTCTCTGAGCCTCAGTATTTTTTATCTGTAAATTGTGGGCTAATGACTGCCTCATAAAATTACGGAGTATAAATTAGAAAACATGAAATCCTGAAATTTTATCAACAGTTCATTAAATACATGACATTCAAATTGGTAATAAATTGTAAAGGAAATATAAGTAATGTTAACATTTTTCCTTTCTTTCTAAGATAAGATATACAATATTATATTTGATCATCAAAATATTCACCAACATGTTTTAAGCCCAAAAAAGGCACTCCAACTTAAAATATATCTTTACTTTCTTGATTTTTAATAACTTGCCTTATAAGTTTATACTTTTCACTGTAATCAAAATGAAAGTGTGTATTCATTATCATTTTTAACAAATGTACAGAAATACCTGGCTAAAATATTTAGTAGAAGTAACTTTCCTAAATAAAACTGTGGCCAACTGTTGTTCACTTGTAAAATTTTTTAACAGGAACAGAATCATGATCAGGGCTATAAAGTTAGAAATCCAACCTTTCATTTTAAAACTCTTGGAATATTTTGTTGTTATTAAAATTGAAACATAAGGGGCAGAATTTAGCTTATTGGTTTAAATGCCTGTGTCTCCTTATATCAGAGTTACCAGGATTCATTGCCCAGCTCCAGCTCCTGACTCAACTTCCTGCTAATGCAGACCCTGGGAGTCAGTGGTTATGGATGAAATATTTCCTGCCATTAACTTGGGAGACCTGTATTGAATTCTCAGCTTCTGATATCAGCCTGGCCTAGCTCCAGCTATTTCAGGCATTTGGGAAGCAAACTCTAGTGGATAGGAGATTTGGCCTTGTCGTTCTTTTTTATTTTTTAATTACAACTAAACATATATATTTTTAAAATAATTTTTGTTGGAGAGGGAAATATACTTAGAAACAGGGACTGAGAGAGCAAGTTTGCATTGACTGGTTCTCTCCCCAAATGCACACAACAACTGGGGCTGGACCAGGGAAAAAGCTGAGAACTGAAACCCTATCTCCTTTGTGGATAGCAGGAGCTCAATTGCTTTAATTATGACCCCTGCCTCCCAGGGTCTGCACTAGCAAGAAACTAGAATCAGGAGTCAGAGCCAAACTGGGGAACTCCTGTGTGGAACGCAGGCCACTTACCTGTGAGGCTATTAACTCCTAAAACTTCTATTTTAATTCAACAAAACTTACTAATGTTGTCTCAATTCTGCAACATCTCATATTCCATATTTATGGATTCCTTTTGCTTGTTAAGCATGTTTTTTACTAAATTTGTCAAATAAAATTTAAGATTGTTATAACATTTCTTTGGAGTTTCAAAATAAGAAATCTTAGAAAATCTTATATTTATTTAAAGAATAAGATTTTTTATCATGTTTCATTCTTTTGACTTTGACTTAATGATTTTCTTCCTTCACCTTAACTGAGTCCTGATTAAACATACATTTTTACTTATTTCATTCTTTACTTCCACTACATAAAAGACATGTTCAGGGGCAGGATTTTTATGCAGTGCTTACGGTATTGCTTGGGGCGTTTACAACCCATATTTGAGTGCCTGATTTGAATCCTGGCTCTTCCACTTCCTGTCCAGCTTCCTGCTAATACACAAGCATTGATGACTCAAGTATTTGGATCCCTGCCATCCACATGGGAGACCCAGATTGTGTTCTGGGCCTCATGGCTTTGACCTGGCCCAGTCAAGGCTGTTAGGTCTATTTGGATAGTAAATTAGCAGATGGAATCTTTCTCTCCCTCACTTTTTCTCTGTCTTTCAAATAAAATGAAACCAAATAAAATTTTTAACAGCCATATGCAACTGAACTTTTTTTCAAATACAATTCTTTTTTTAAAGTCTCAGCAAAGGACAAAGTTTATTGTATGTAATTATAGTACACATATTTATACTATACTGATTTTTTATAGTAGAAAGCTTTTATTTAATAAGTATAAAGTTCATAGGTACAACTTTTGGAATACAGCAGTTCTTCCCCCCATTACCCGCCTTCCCACCCCCAAACTGTCCCACCTCCTACTCCTTCTTCCATCCCATTCTTCATTAATATTCATTTTAATCAACTTTATATAAAGAAGATCAACTCTATACTAGGTAAAGATTTAAACAGTTTGCATCTACACAGACGCACAGTGTAAAGTACTGTTTGAAGACAAGTTTTACCATTAATTCTCATAGTACAACTCATTAAGGACAGAGGTCCTGCATGTGGAACAAGTGCACAGTGACTCCTGTTGTTGATTTAACATTTGACACTCTTATTTATGGTGTCAGTAATCACCTGAGGCTCTTGTCATGAGTTGCCAAGGCAATGGAAGCCGCTTGAGTTCACAGACTCTGACCTTATTTAGACAAGACCATAATCAAAGTGGAAATTCTCTCCTCCCTTCAGAGAAAAGTACCTCCTTCTTTGATGGCCTGTTTTTTCCACTGGGATCTCACTCACAGAGATCTTTCATTTAGGTCATTTTTTGCCACAGTGTCTTGGCTTTCCATGCCTTATGTGCTCTAATGGGCTTTCCAGCCAGATCTGAATGCCATTAAGGGCTGATTCTGAAGTCAGACTGCTATTTAGTGCATTTGTCATTCTATGAGTCTGCTGTGTGGCCTGCTTCCCATGTTGGATCATTCTCCTTTTTAATTCTATCTGTTGTTATTATCAGATACTTGGTCTTGTTTATTTGATCCGTTTGACACTTATTTCTATCTATATGATGAGTTACAAACTTAATATGATCACTGTAACATGTAAGGTGACATTAGTACTGGCCAACTTAATGGAATTTGGAGTCCTATGGCAAATTTTTAGCTTTACCCTTAGGTGTAAGTCCGTGGGAACATATGCCGAACTGTACCTCTCCTCCCTCTCTTATTCCCTCTTATTTTTATAGGAATCAATTTTCAATTGGATATAAACACCCAAGGATAATTCTGTGTTAAGTAAAAAGTTCAACCAATGGTATTAAGTAAAAAAAGAAAATACTAAAAAGAATAAAATAGTAATGTGTTCCTCAACATTCAGGACAAGGGCTGATCAAATCATTGCTTCTCATAGTGTCAGTTTCGCTTCTGCAGGTTTCCATTTAGGTGCTCAGTTAGTTGTCACAGATCAGAGAGAACATATATTTGTCCCTTCGGTACTGGCTTATTTCACTCAGTATGATGTTTTCCAGATTCCTCCATTTTATTGCAAATGACCGGATTTTTTTTTTTTTGCCACTGTGTAGTATTCCATAGAGTACATATCCCATAATTTCTTTATACAATACAGTCTTCCATTGATGGGCATTTAGGTTGATTCCATGTCTTAGCTATTATGAATTGAGCTGCAAGACACTGTGGCAAAAAATGAAAGATTTCTGTAAGTGAGATCCCGGGATCCTGAGATCTTTCATTTTTTACACATTTTCACACATTTTCACAGTATCTTGGCTTTCCATGCCTGATATGCTCTCATGGGCTTTTCAGCCAGATATAAATGCCTTAAGGGCTGATTCTGAGGTCAGAGTGCTATTTAGTGAAAATAGCATTTTATTTGCTGATTTAATTTCCCTTGGGTAAATTCCGAGGAGTAGGGTGGCTGGGGATTATGGTAGAGATATTCAGATTTCTGAGGTATCTCCAAACTATCTTTCATAGTGGCTTTACCAGTTTGCATTCCCACCAACAGTGGATTAATATACCATTTTCCCCACATTCTTGCCAGTATTTGTTGTTTGTTGATTTCTGTATGAAAGCCATTCTAACCGGGGTGAGGTAAAACCTCATTGTGGTTTTGATTTGCATTTCTCTGAAAGCTGGTGATATTGAACATTTTTTCATGTGTCTGTTGGTTATTTGGATTTCTTATTTTCAAAAATGTCTATTTAAAGGCCGGCGCCGCGACTCAGTAGGCTAATCCTCCACCTTGCGGCGCCGGCACACCAGGTTCTAGTCCTGGTTGGGGCACCGGATTCTGTCCCGGTTGCCCCTCTTTCAGGCCAGCTCTCTGCTGTGGCCCGGGAAGGCAGTGGAGGATGGCCCAGGTGCTTGGGCCCTGCACCCCATGGGAGACCAGGAGAAGCACCTGGCTCCTGCCTTCGGATAGGCGCAGTGCGCTGGCCTCAGCACGGCAGCCATTGGAGGGTGAACCAACTGTGGGGAGCAACTGGGAGCAACTCGGACTAGACTAAGTTACTGGAATTAAGACTTATTCTATGCATCTGCTCTCCCACAATATGGCGCTGGGAGAGGAGGAAACAGCTTCTACCCAGCTGCCTCCAGTTCAACCAATAAACTGTAGGACCTGCTCCTGATTGGAGGAGAGCAGCGTACTCGGCGTGTGGGTAGCAGAGTTGGGATTGGTGGAAGAGGACTATAAAGGAGAAGAGAGACAACATGCACCAGGAACATCTGAGGAACAGCCCTGAGGAACACCTGAGCAGCCCCCGAGAGAGCCGGCCGGTGGTGTGCCGCTCCCCCGCGGAAGTGGGGAAGGTGGCAGGGGGAACCGCCCTTCCACGGAGGTGGAAGGGACGGTAGCCAACCCGGAAAGAACCAGCAGCAAACCCGGGGAGGGCCGAGCAGACAAAAGAACAGCGCAGGGTCCTCTGTCGTTCCTCCACGAAGAGGGGGAGTGACATAATGGTGCCGTGACTCGGATATGAAGCCTGGGCAGGGTTTAGTGTCGTTCCTCCAAGAAGAGGGGGAGCGACATAATGGTGCCGTGACTCGGATATGAAGCCTGGGCAGGGTTTAGTGTCGTTCCTCCACGAAGAGGGGGAGCGACACCAACGGCAAAGGAAGACCTTTCTCTCTGTCTCTCTCTCTCACTATCCACTCTGCCTGTCAAAAAAAAAAAAAAAAAAAAAAAAAGTCTGTTTAAGTCCTTGGCCCATCTCTTAAGTGGTTGGTTGTTTTGTTGTAGAGTTCCTTTATCTCTTTGTATATTCTGGTTATTAATCCTTTATCAGTTGTATAGTTTGCAGATAATTTCTCGCATTCTATCAGTTGCCTCTTCACTTTCCTGACTGTTTCTTTTGCAGTACAGAACTTCTCAATTTGATGTAATCCCAGTTGTTAATTTTGGCTTTGATTGCCTGTGCCTCTGGGGACTTTTCCCAGAAGTCTTTGCCTGTGCCTATATCTTGCAGGGTTTCTCCGATATTCTCTAATAATTTCATGGTGTCGGATCATAGATTTAGATCTTTAAAACATGTTGAGTGGATTTTTGTGTAGGTGGGGGTCTTGCTTCATACTTCTGCATGTAGAAATACAGTTTTCCAAGCACCATTTGTTGAATAGACTGCCCTTGCTCCAGGAATTGGTTTTAGCTCCTTGATCACATATAAGTTGGTTGTAGATATTAGAATTGATTTCTGGTGTTTCTATTCTGTTCCGTTGGTCTATCCATCTGTTTTTGTACCAGTACCATGCTGTTTTGGTTATAACTGCCCTGTAGTATGTCTTGAAATCAGGTATTGTGATGCCTCCTGCTCTGTTTTTGTTGTACAAGATTACTTTAGCTATTTGAGGTCTCCTGTGCCTCCATATGAATTTCAGCATCATTCTTCTAGATCTGAAAAGAATGTCTTTGGTATTTGATTGGTTTCAAATTGAATCTATAAATTGCTTTTTGAAGAATGGACATTTTGATGATATTGATTCTTCCGACCATGAACATGGAAGATTTTTCCATTTTTTTGTATCTTCTTCTATTTTTTTCTTTAATGTTTTATAATTCTCATTATAGAGATCTTTGGCATCCTTGGTTAAGTCTATTCCAAGGTATTTGATTTTTTTGTAGATATTCTGAATGAGATTGATCTTAGAAGTTCTTTCTCAGCTATGGCATTGTCTGTGTATACAGAGGCTGTTGATTCAAATATAATTCAAAAGACATGCATTATGTCACTGTTTCATGGATACCTAGCAAGGTGACAAGTTAACTGTATTCTCCAAAAACTATCCATGAAATCATAGCATTTATGAGATTGGAATTGATTGATTGATTGATTGATTGACAGGCAGAGTTAGACAGTGAGAGAGAGAGACAGAGAGAAAGGTCTTCCTTCTGTTGGTTCACCCCCAAATGGCCGCTATGGCCGGCGCTCTGCGCCGATCTGAAGCCAGGAGCCAGGTGCTTCTTCCTGGTCTCCCATGCAGTGCAGGGCCCAAGCACTAGGGCCGTCTTCCACTGCCTTCCCGGGCCACAGCAGAGAGCTGGATTGGAAGAGGAGCAACCAGGACAGAATCCGGCACCCCGACCAGTACTAGAACCCGGGGTACCAACGCTGCAGGTGGAGGATTAGCCCAGTGAGCCGCGGCACTGGCCGAGATTGGAATTTATAATAAATGATGGAATTCAGTCTTTAAAATAGTAAGTTATCTTGAATATATTAATTTAGAAAAACTAGGGAAGTTAGCAAAAACATTAGGCGTGATCTTTTAAAATTATTTACTATTTATTTATATGAAAGAGTTACAGAGTGAAAGGGAGAGACAGAAAGAAATCTTCCATTTGCTGGTTCACCTCCCCGAGGGCTGCAATGGCTAGGGCTGAACCAGGATAAAGCCAGGAGCCAGGAGCTTCATCTGAGTCTCCCAGGGCATGGCAGGGGCCAAAGCACTTGGGCCATTTTTGGCTACTTTCCCAGGCCATTAGCAGGGAGCTGGACTGGAAGTGGAGCAGGTGGGACATAAACCAGCAACTATATGGGATGCTGGCATCTCAGACTGTGGCTTCCTCTGCTGTGCCACAGCACTGGCTCCTGGCTGTTCTTTACCACTACATTATAGATACATTGTTGTATTTGAACATTGGTAATGTAATGCCTTGATTTAAATATTTGTTCTTTATCAAGAATGCAACAGAGAAAGAAAAATGATCCATTATTTCTATGATTTAAGAATTGTACTGCAGCATGTGAGCAGCTCACTTTTATTCACCGCCGCATTAGCTTTTCCATTAAGTATGCTGTTGTAAAGCACAGAGTCTTTAAGCATTCTGAAGTTCCTGTCTGATATTTGCTCACTGATAGGCCTACTCTATTTGAATGTATCAGTCATTCTAGGGTGTAAGCCTTATTCAGTTTTTAAGAATGTAATTCCTTTTGTTTTAAATTTAGTTGGATTTAATTGCATTATTGTGGCTTAAGGGTCTGTAAGGGCCTAAGATTTTTTTTTCTTTTTTTCCTTATCTAGTACTTCTGTTACTTAACCTAACATATAATTATAGTGTTACTATTACTTGTAAAATCCGAATTTGCAAATAACAAGTAGTATTTTAGCATAAGCTAAATAAATACTTTGGGGTCATATAGGTTCTTTTGTTCATTTTCCTTCTTTCTCTTCTTTTTGCTCATTCTATAAATTATCCCAGTTGTCCAGAATTGCCCAACACTGAGGAATTTTTTTCCAGGAGATGAGAGTCTTAGGGTGAGATGATGGTGGGAGGAATAGAACATGTTCCCTTCTGAGCTGTTAGGCTGTCCAGCTTCCAAGCAAATTTGTAGACTCGCTTCCATCCTAGTGAGAGGATAAATTCTATGGTCGTGAAAAGACTGACAATCAGATACTCGTTGTTTTCATGTTTTCTTAAAGAGCTGAGAAATAGAGTTAGAACCATTAAGAATCAAATTTCTGGGTGTGAGATGTTGACAGTTTGTTGAGTTTTTTTTTTTCTTTTCTTTTTATTCATTTTGATCAAAGACAAATTTTGATCACAGACATCTCTACCAAGTGTGGGAGTAAGCTACTTGAGAGGGCAATATTATTAATGTTGATCAAAAGCAATATTAAACAAATAAGCAAGAAGGACCAGCAGCAGCCACGGTGAAACAGTAGGTAGAGAAAGAGGCTAAATGAACACTGACCAGAGATGGCTAAGAGGGACTTGTGGAAGAACCCAATCCTGGGTCGGCACTGTGGCGCTGGTTCTAGTCCCAGCTGACCCACTGCTGATCCAGCTCTCTGCTATGGTTTGAGAAAGCAATGGAAGATGGTCCAAGCACTTGGGCCCCTGTACCTACGTGGGAGACCCGGAAGAAGCTCCTGGCTCAGGCCTTCAGATCGGCTTAGCTCAGGCCACTACGTCCATTTGGGGAGTGAACCAGATGATGGAAGACCCTTCTCTCTGTCTCTCCCCTCACAGTCTGTAACTCTACCTCTCAAATAAATAAATAAAATCTTAAAAAAAAAAAATCCCCTGTCATTGAAAGACTACAGAGTCTATTTAGGTGAATTGTTGAGGTTGATGGAAAGAAGCAGCTTTCCTTGGGGGTTAAGGTTTGACAGAATATCCCTTTCTGGTAAAGTAATAATCTCTGTTCACTGTAGTTTTTATGAGTAATATTGCCTAAATAATTCTTCCAAACTTGTGTCTGTAGCACAGCCATCGTGAAGCAGCAAGACAGTCTTTCTTTTCTATACCCTCATTAAAATTTGTCCATCCATTGGATAAGCGTCTAGATCAGATCCCAGTGATAGGTACTTATCCAGCCCAGATATCTAGCCTTCCATTTGGCTATAACTGATCTTAAATTGCTTTCTCGGCTCAGTGCTCTATCCTATCATATCTTCTTGGGAAGCATTTGACTGCTGCCTCACAGTAATTTCACAATAAATTCTGATGTTGTTGCTAGTAGAGTACAGAGCTGCCTTATGACCTCTGTTACTGCCTTTCATTTTTCCAGTCAAAACAAACAAACCACAAAAAATATACAAGCTACATAAACTTACACCATGCTTAAATTGCAAACACTGATTTATGTCCTTTTTGTTGAAATTTTTAAATTTTTATTCTGGTCTTTACAAACTTTAGTAATCACTTTAATATAGCAACTCAGAAGAGAGTCCTATCATAGTATATTTCCAAAAAATCATTATAATTATATATAATATATATAAAATATAGATTACAGTGGAGCTGTAGGATTGGAAGAACAAGATAAAATATAACCATCAGATCTTACTATCTTAGGGAAAAAAAAGATTAGATACACAGAGCAGCTGCATATGTACATATGTGAATGTATATATCTAGAAAACAGTCTGTGCAAAATAAGTTAAATATATTTTCATTTCAGAGGGACCTGCTTCCAGAAATCTCTTTGTTCCAGCAGGCTGATCTAGCTCCTAAAGAACAAAACCCTTAATAATGTGTCTCTCTCTCATAGGCATAAGTCTATTTTGCTAGTGGAATCTAAAAGAGAAAGATTCCTAAATCATAAGAATGAATACCTGTAGTCAAATTTTCATAAATTCAACAGGTCATTCTAAACATAATTTAGAGATTTCTCAGTTGGTATGTTAAATAATATCATGACATTGGCTGCCCATATAATAGGCCTAGCTTATAAAGTTTATAATTTTGCTTCATGTATCATTAAAGAGTGAAAGTAAAGTCATGCCTTCTTCTGTCTAAATTAGTACATATTAAACAGCTATTATAAAATACGACACAACAGGCCACTATGCTATATACTTGTGTAGAAGGCAGAGTTACATGAAAATCAGTCTCAGCCCCAAGGAGCTGTGGTCTTAAACTGTGAGATCATACCAATCCTTAGGTAATTATAATATTATTATAAAGCTATATTTAAGTGAGGTTTTAACTAACATGTGTGCCTTATAAAGAAATAGGAAAGTGTTCCAACTTACAGTCCAAATGAATAGCACAGGGTTGAAACAGCCAGGCTTGTTTGTGAAACATTAAATTATCTAGAATAAAGTATGAGAATGGTAGTAGTTAAAGATAAGACTGCAAAGTAGGGTTCAAATTCAATCAAGGAGGATCTTGAATGCTCAGCTAAAGATTAGACCTGGTTCTGTAGGCAATTCAATTTTACAGATAAGGAAATACGTCTTGAGAGGTCATGACCTGCCTTTTTGGTGATACTAAATTGGAACTGAGAGTTCATAAAAAAAGAATGTAATCTTCCTGATTCTTAATGAAATTTTCTACCTGTTCCAAACTAGTTTACGTGAATAATTATAATACTGGTATTATTTTATTTTCATTAAAATAGTTACTTGTCTGTTTTGTAATTATATTGTTCTATATATAATTTTATTTCTCATTTGTTCAACTAAATTGATGAGGAGTGAGAAAAAAACAGTTATTCTTTAGCCCTGACAGATATAATAGGCATTCATGTCATATGATACTGAATGTTAAAAAGAGGTCACAGGGCAGTGGAGAAAAGGAAACAAGCAATATAATACCTCTGGGTGATAAATGTGAGGGGAAACATCTTATATAGGGCACTAGCCAAGGATATTTATCATTTAGTGCTGAAATCCTGATGACATGATAACAAGGCTTTTCTATAGTAGTCATGATACTGGAATCCCATAGAATCTCTTCATGATGACTTCTTTTCCCTGTTAGCTCAGTGCTTTCTTAAACATTTGGAATGATTTAAAAAAATACTTTTACCATTTCCTTTTTTGGTGCTGCCCTTGATAACTTAATATTAAGAATAAATTATTTGATTTTCCAAATTAATATAGCTAGGTACTACAGAATTACAAAAAAATATAAAAGAAGAAACTAATACTAAATGAATAAAAATAAATAGTTGTTATTTTTATGTGGTGTGTTTTGGACAGTAAATATCTTTCTGTGAGAGTTAATTGTAATAACAATTGTCAAAAATTGTAAAATCCATTAATTAAGGAAAAAGAGTAAATAGTTATTGCCATTCCTACACAGGCTTAGAAATAAGGCATTATACATTTCTTATTTATGTATTGTTATTTGTTTGAAAGGCATTTCAGTTATATACATATTATACACTTTAGTTATAATAAAGATGTCTACCTTTTATAACACCAACCAAAAGTTCATAAACTAAATGTAACTAAAAATGGAAATGGTTAACTTTAGTAACAAAAAATACTTCACTTCAGTCTCTTGTTTGGAATATTATGAGCTGTATTTAAAATTTGAACCTCAGTTAGAAGCAAAAGTATCTTAGCTGTGCCACACATGATTCTCTGTTACCATCTGCCATTTTATAATTTGTGGAATAGCAGATACTGGTTCACAGTACAATTGTTCTTTGTCATTAAGTACATTCATATTGGCAGGATATACAGCTTAGTGCACAAGGATCATAATACTGTCCTAATGGATTTTTGGAAATTTGAATTATAAGAGTGTGCATGGAAGAGATTTTTAGACATCAGCTTTCTACGAGGCAAAAGCATTCATCAAAATCGCTAGTCTAGGAAGAGTTCCTCAATACAATGAATTAGGCAGTCTTGAACAGATTAAGTGTCTTGTAGAACTTTTAAGAGCAATCAAAGTTAATAATAGAAAAAAATGAACTAATGGCAGCCAGTGAAAAGTTACATTTAATCAATATATGAGCAGTAAATAGAATTATTTAAGAGGGAATGAGGAGATAGGATAGAAAGTGTTTCTTAATGCTCTTGTAAGGTTGAATCTAATTCTGAGGGTTACAGGCCTCTGCATGCCTCAGGGTAATTATTGTCCAAGGGTGGTTGTAACTAATGCCTTTAATCAAACTTTCAGATTGACTGAAGAAAAAGAAAAAAAAAAAGACTATTATGGGTGAGAAAGTCAGGGCATGGCCAAGAAATGTGTCTAGTCCCAGTGTAGACACACTCCTAGGCCAGAGACAACAGCCAGTAAATAGCATATGCCTTATACGCCTGCATTGCTGGGAAAATGGAAGGGTAAATAGCAAAAGTTAGGAGAATGAAAAATAATGATAATTTTTCTCAAAAGTTGACCTTGGAGACAAGAATAATCATGGTAAAATTTGTCAATATTTTTAAAGGCAAATGGGAAAATAACCTAAGTGCAAATGTGTATATGTTTAAACATATAAACGTATTTTAAATAATCTATATTTTTCCTGCATTTTGGAATACTAACACAGAAACTGAACAGATAGGTGTTGGCATATGATTGGCAGCTCATGTGTAAGTCCAATATGCAAAGGTAAAGCTAGTACAGAGAACTAACCAGGATAATGTTGACAGGAGAGTCCAATTCCAAGGTTCAGTCCATCTTGATTGATACAGTATGCAGAAGCACTGACTGTGACATCAAAGAAACAGTCAAAAGAGAATCTGTACAGTATGACTATTAACTTGAAAATGCTCCTGTTGGGGCCGGTGCTGTGGCATAGCGGGTAAAGCTGCCTCCTGAAGTGTTGGCATCCCATTTGGGTGCCAGTTTGAGTCCCAGCTGCTCCACTTCCAATGTAACTCTCTGCTATGGCCTGGGATAGCAGTGAGAGATGGAGCAAGTCCTTGGGCCCCTGCACCCACATGGGAGACCTGGAAGAAGCTCCTGGCTCCTGGCTTCTGATCGGTGCAGCTCTGGCCATTGCAGCCATCTGGGGAGTGAACCAACGGATGGTAGATCTCTCTCTTTCTGTTTCTTCCTCTCTGTAACTCTGCCTTTCAAATAAAATAAATAAATCTTTAAAAAAAAAGAAAGAAAATTCTTATGTTGATACTTCTTATTAAAACATTTGTGGGCTGGTGCCGTGTCTCACTTGGTTAATCCTCCGCCTGCGGCACCGGCATCCCATATGGGTGCCGAGTTCTAGTCCCAGTTGCTCCTCTTCCAGTCTAGCTCTGTGCTGTGGCCAGGGAGGGCAGTGGAGGATGGCCCAAGTGCTTGGGCTCCTGCACCCACATGGGAGACCAGGAAGAAGCTCCTGGCTCCTGGCTTCAGATCGGCGCAGCACCGGCTGTAGCAGCCATTTGGGGAGTGAACCAACGGAAGGAAGACATTTCTCTCTCTCTCTCTCTCTCTCTCTCTCTCTGTCTATATCTCTTCCTGTCAAGTAAAAAAAAAATTGTAATGTTCTAAAGAGTGTTTACTACTCCTAAACTTTTGTACCAAGATGGATTCTGTCTACTTTTAGTAAATATTGCTAAGGAGCAAATGACCTTTCTGAGACATTAAGTAGAACCCTTGAGGCATATAAGAGTACTGCATCTCCAAAAATGCTTGATAAATAATCAAAAGGATAACAACTTATTCACTGAGCAGATGATAACATTTAATGTCAGTGCTCTCTTACTTAGTGATTTCATACCTATCAGAATATTTAGAATATATCCGTAATCATCTACAACCTTAAATATTAAAATGACATTTTAAAATTACTCATTTTCAATCACGTCCATTTTACAAAAGGACTACTTCGCTGAGAGATAAGAATATTATATGGCATCATTCCCATAGTTACTAATTATGAATACACTTAAGGATCACTAAATATAATTTTGTTGGAAGATTTATTTTTTTTTTTAATTTGAGAAGCAGAGAGAGAGAGTAAAAGGAGAAAGAGCAAGAAAATGCTGCCATCCGCTGGTCTGACCTTTGAATGCCCCCACTTGGGGCTGAGTGAGGCTGAAGCCAGTAGCTGGGAACTCAGTCCACCTCTTCCACAAAAGTGGGAGACCCAGCTACTTGATTCCTCACTACTACCTCCCAGGGTTCATTCAAGAACGAGAAATCAGAAATGGAGCTGGGGCTCAATGCAGGCATTCCCATGGTGTAAGCACTACACCAAATGCCCACCCCTAATTTGAAGATTTTATCCATTTTTTCATGTTACCTTTCTCTTTCAAAAGCATACTCTTATCACTGTTGAGTTAAATGTCCTACATTTGAAACTCTACGTTACTTGTACTATCTTTCCTTCCAGCATGTTGTTCTTCAGGTAAACCTTTTTAAGTCTCTACAATATGAAAATTTTTAGTAAATTCTAAAATAGTTCACCTTGTTAATTTAGACTTTGGCAAAAGAATTTACTGAGCTTAATGTGTGTATTACCCATAGAATACTTCTTATTTATTATTCTATAAGGTAAATTTTAATAGATTTTTTTGTTTCAAATTTACAATTTTTGTAGGGCTTTTTTTTCTTCCATTGTTTAGTTAATTCTACCTGGTTAAAAATATAAATCATATGTTTTGGGGTTTAGGTCATTAAGAATCAATCTTTTCTCTTACCTCACATTTAGTTGGAAATGTTTTAGCTTTGGTATGTGCCTGATATAATAAGATCTCTTTTTATGTTATCTGTTTTATACTTAGTAGAAAGCGACTGTATTGTATTCACTTAACTAGCTTTAAGGCTCACCACAATGCCATGCATACATGCGAAGGAGATCTTAGTGAATAACATTTATTAACATCTCTGATCTCTATCCTTCCCTACCCCTCCCATTGACTTGTAATGTTTTATATACTTTTACAGCGAGTCACTGTAATTGTGATGGTATTTCATATATTAATATGCTGAGATTTAATGAAATGTATATTTTCAAAATATAGCATAGAAAATATATGTTTTTAAATATGTAACAGAAATATAATTATAAAACATAGGATATAACTTGGCATTGAATGCTGTCAATGTGGAAAACTTTTTTAAAGGCAAGATCATTCCAGAATAGCACTTCCTTTGTTAATTTTCTCTAGTTTCTCAATAGCACTTATAGTTTAATATGAATAGTGCAACAAGTACGCTTAAACTTAAAAACATTTTAATTAATTTATTTGTTTGAAAGAGTGACAGAAAGAGGGAGAGTACAGAGATCTTCCAACTGCTGGTTCCGTTTCCAAATGCCTATAACAGCAAGAACGAGGTCAGGCCAATGTCAGGAACCAGGAACTCTGTCCCACTCTCCCCAGTGGGTAGCAGAGACCTACCTGAGAACCTGAAGCATCACCTGCTGCCACCCAGGGTATACAATAGCAGGAAGCTGGAATCTGAAGTGGAGGCAGGATTTGAACCCAGGCACTCTGGTGTTAGATGCAGGCATCCCAAGTGGCAGCTTAACCACTGTGCCACAACGCCTTCCCTCTCATTTCAAAACATACCGGTTTTTACTTTTTCTACTTCATACCCTCCAGAACATCCTGGATGATTTGAGGAAAATTCCCGGTCTGTTAAAACAATTTTCCTTCCTCCACTGACATTTGTGAACTCAGAAAGGATGAAGGGGTGAGACTTTAGCCTAGCAGTTCAGACACCAGATGAGATGCACTCATCACACATCAGAGTGCCTAGATATGATACCCAGCTCCAGCTCCTGACTCCAGCTTCCTGCTACTGCAGATCATGGCTCAAGTAATTCCTGCTGCCCATATGGGAGACTTGGCTGTAATTCTTGGCTTCTGGAACCAACCCAACCCAGTCATTTCCTTTGCACACATTTTGAGAGTAAACTAGCAGATGGGGGGCTCTCTCCACCTCTCAAATGAATTTCTTTTTTAAGATTTATTTATTGTGTTTGAAAAGCAGAGTTAGAGTAAGGACAGAGAGATCTTCCATTCACTGGTCCCCAAATGGCAGCAACATCTGGGGCTGGGCCAGGCTGAAGCCAGGAGCTTCATCTGGATCTCCCACATCGTTGCAGGGGCCCAGGGACTTGGGCCATCTTCTGCTGCTTTCCCAGGCACATTAACAGGGAGTTGGGTTGGAAGTGGTGTAGATGAGACTCGAATCGATGCCCATATGGGATGCCGGTGTCTCAGGCAGCAACTTAACCAACTACGGCACAACGCAAGCTCCAGTCAAATAAATTTTTAAAAAAGAAAAGGAGGGGCCAGCACTGTGGTTAATCCTCCGCTTGCAGTGCTGGCATCCCATACAGGCGCCGGTTCAAGTCCTGGCTACTCTACTTCCTATCCAGCTCCTTGTTGATGGCCTGGGAAAGCACTAGAAGATGGCCAGAGCACTTGGGACCCGGTACGCACCTGGGAGATCCGGAAGAAGCTCCTGGCTCCTGGCTTAGGATAGGCCCAGCTCTGGCCGTTGCAGCCATTTGGGGAGTGAACCAGCAGATGGAAGACCTTTCTGTGTCTCTGCCTCTCACTGTCTATAACTCTACCTCTTAAATAAATAAAATAAAATAAAATAAATAAATAAAGTCTTTTAAAAAAATAAAAGGAACAATTAAGTCTTCTCCGTCCCAAAATAGTTCTACACTGTTAGAAATTCTTTCACAATGCTTTATTTCTGCTTAATGTCACTGTTAGCTATTGGTTAAAAATGAATTTTGCATATTAAATAATAAATTTACTCTAAAAATTTTATGTGTTTCATTTATAAATACTTAGAATAACTTGTCATAAAATAATTCTAATAATCTAAAATTAAATAACTAGAACTAACTAATTGAAAAGCCTGTCAGATAATGCTGAGTTAGTTAAAAATTGATAGCAGATATAATGAAAATTAGCTAATTCCCAAATTATAAAAAATGTTTAGCTTGGGGCCGGCCATATGGGTACCGGTCTGAGTCCAAGCTGCTCCTCTTCCAATCCAGTTCTCTGCTGTGGCCTGGGAAAGCAGTAGAAGATGGCCTAAGTGCTTGGGTCCCTGCACCCAGATGGGTGACCAGGAAGAAGCAGCTGGCTCCTGGCTTTGGATCGGCTCAGCTCCAGCCATTGCGGCCAGGTGGGGAGTGAACCAGCGGAAGGAAGACCTTGCTCTCTGTCTCTCCCTCTCACTGTCTATAACTCTACCTCTCAATAAATAAAAAAAAAAAAATCTTTTAAAAAAAGTTTAGCTCAATTTTTCTATTAATTTGAATAAACAGTAATAATGTAACAGTAATTAATCATCAAGACAAACAAGTTCAAATTTCCTTTGATAATTTTTGTTCAAACCTGTTTAAAAATATATTGAATTTTTTATGATTGTTGATAAATGTGGTTGTACTAAGCTTGCAGCAGAAGATCAATGTTTTAAAAATTGAAACAGTATAGGTTTTTATTGATTAATGTGGCTAAATCAAAACGAGAGGTTTTGTAACAGCTTTCTTAGACAGGCTGGTCCCCCGTAATGGCAACCTATCAATTTTAGCTTTCTACTGATAAATCAGCTTGAAAATTGGATGTCAAAATTTTTTTCACTGAAGTAGTGATTTTTTCATGCCCTTTAACCTTTTCTGATATATTAGATTGGTTTATAAGACTAAGCTTTATCTTAGAGAAAGCAGTTGTCAAATTGACATTTAGATAGATTTTCAAATGATTGTAACAACTATTTTCATTCCTGAATATAAAATGCAAAATGTGTATTCATATATATTCTGCCTCCCTAAGATAAACAACAGGATTGTTTATCTTAAGAAAAAATTGATTCCATGTTATAAAATCGTACATAATATGTTCTACTTATAAATCTTAGAAGTTCCAGGGTCAGAGCCTCATCTAGAAGATTAGGACACATGATTCCAGAAGCATTTTAGGTTTTGTTGAGTAGGAACATTAACTGGTTTTTCTCATAAATTGATTTTTTCTTTTTATTTTCTTGGAAAATACTAATAGACTAATTAATGGCACCTCTCCTCTGTTATTATGTGGTCACCAGTAGCCAGTACACTTATTTCCACAAAAACAGAAACAAAACCTGACAGCACTTTCTTATTTATCAGGAAACAAAATTCAGTATTAAAAATAACATTAGAAAAGATTTGATTAGCATCACAGAAAAATGGGTTTAATTTGAATTTAATGGGATAGACTGCAATGACAGCTGACAGTACCATACCTTCATTCCTATACAACTGACTTTAAGTTAGCCTGGGATGTATCGATTGCGAAGTTTCTATTGTATAATTACTTTTTGCTAGGAAAAAAATGCAGGGGTATTGATCTAGATGGGAGAATTTGAGTAGCAGTTTCCCTTGGCTAACAGTGAGTGTCATCTTTCAGCCATGATAAATGGTAACACTCTGGCTCAGCATAATTACTTTGTGGTGAAATGAAGCTCCTACCCCCTTCTTCTTTTCCCAGCAAGGAGATACAGTAATCATCTTTATCTGAAAGCCGTGATTTACTGAACTAATCATCCTCTTAATAGAGGAAAATCTTTTCCCCCAGAGCATGTCTAGTTTTTGCTAACTGAAACAGAAACATATTATGAAATGAAGGAATTTTTAAAAATTGTAGAATCCACAGTATACATCTTTTTAATCAACTAGCAACTATTCCTTACCTATGCTTTTACCTAGCCATCCATCCCCAGTCTACTAGATAACCTTGGAGAAAAGCTGGAGATGGTCAAATCCCATACATTTATTTTGACAATAGGAGAAATCATTATGTAAATAAATCTATTATTTTTCTGAAATATAATGCATCTGGCAAATATAATATTTTAGTTAATTTAAAAATTAAAATATATCTTAGAAAGCCTTCTCCAGGCAAAACACTTCTTTTATACAATTAACAATGTGGTAGATACTGTTGTATCAGACATTTCTATTTTTATATTCTTTTTCCATGATACTTACCTCTATTAGGAGGCAAATAAGATGCCTTAAATGTGAAAACCATACATTCCCTACCAATGTTTTTTTTTTTAAAAATCCAAGATAATTTGTATTGTTTGTTAGCTTTTTGACAAAGAAACATAATGTGTTATCAATTTTTTCATTAAGTCTGTTATATTTTGCCCAAAATAGATCTATATTTACTTGCCAGTACTTTAATATTGCCCCTGGGTAATGACTTTTAGTTAAGTAATGTTATTTAAAGAATATCTGGCAGTCATTTTAGATCATTTTAAGACCGCTGTGACTGGTTTGGATAAAGGTCATTTTCAGTGATTGTGCTTAGTTAAATAAATGTGAAAGGTTCACAAAGGGAATCTTGCTTTTCAGTGTGCTGTCATAAATTTCCTTTTAGCACATATGGGAATACCAAGTAAAATGTAGTTGTTTCAGCCTTGAAGGCAGTATATTTTCTATTTTCCTTCTCTTTGTTTTCCCCTCATAATTCTGTTTATTCTCACAACTGAGCATAAAGGTTTCACTTGTTCATAAATTAGATTCACCACTTTTGACAGTTGTGGAAACCCCAATATGGATCTCTCCAAACATTTAGAAAGGGTAAACTTTTTGCTAAGATTCACTAAAATATGTTACTTTTTAAAAAACAATTCCTCCTTGAATATGACCCTGGTTCACAGTTGCTCCCACTCTGGCCACAGCTGGTCTCTTGCTGTTCACAGCTAAAAATTGAAATCAATGCTTGGTCTAACAAAATGCAGATGAAAGCCATTCTGATCATACATAGTCATTTCCCGTAATTTTATCAGCCTTCTGTTACTTAGGATCTCTGGAAAGCATTGTTTATTCAAGTAAATACAGTCCCACTTTTTGTGTAGAGATGTGCTGTCTTTTATGAAAATAATACCTCCTAATATCTCTGTAAGACCATAAACATTGTGAATGGCATATCATTACAGAGCATAGTTTTCTAGAATAACTATTGCTATTGTTCCCCTAAGGAAATACTACATCTCTAATCAAATCATTTATCATTTAAATTTTAGAAATTTTTACTTTAAGCAAAGATGTCCTTTTATTCTTCTTGTTAACACAATTTAAAATCCTGAAGTTAAAAATATTCAACTACCTCAATTCAAATTCTCATTGATCTAGTATGTTCTTAAATATTTACGTGGGCAAACTAGATGGAAAACTGTATTATTGCTGAATGCTTCGAAGGTCACAGAACTACAATGAGTTTGATGGAAAACAGCTTTTCTCTTTCCTATTTTAAAAGGTTCCTGCTTTGATTACAAGCATTTATTATAATTATCAAGAGATTAGGGTGTTGTTATAGAATCCTTGTAATGGAACCATTTAAAAGGAATATAATGGCAGTTTATTGGATTCTGCAAAAGAAAAGAGCACAGATAAAGTGGTCCTTTTTGTAAATGGTTCAATCACTGGCTGAGTATACTAATTTTATTATTCTACCTTAATTCATTTGCCTTAGTAGTTTTGTGACTAACAACAGAATTATTTCTTATATATAGCCTGTCCTTTGATCATTTCTATAGTTTATGTTTTTGTAGAATGTATGTATATATACAAGCACTTATACATGTATGTATACATTTATCCATATGTGTGCATGCACACATGCAAGTAGCGCTCAGTACTCTGATATGTAGTATTTGTTTTAGAATTTATACAGTATTTTTCTAAGACAGTTTTACATTTTGATTTTTAGAACATATTGTCATATTGGTTCGAGTTCATTCAGTTATCACTTCTAATTCATGCGTACTTTTTCTAGTTGCAGTAGAACAGGCTCAATGAAATAAATACCCAGAAAGTTAGAAGATTTAAAATGTATTATGGGATAATATATTTTCCATGAAAATCAGTGCAGTTGCCATATTTTGGATCTTTTCTAATTCCTCAAAGCTAAAGACGACAGCATCAACATCAAGGTTTTATTTTTCCTTTTGAGACTTTAATCCATTTTACCAAACACACACAAAAAAAATGCAAGTGTCAAATTAAAAAAAAAAAAATTCAGTTTTGTTAAGTAGATTTTCCTGTTCTTTCACGGACTAGCAACTAGTAGAATTGTAATGTTTGCTAAATACCAGAGTAAGTTATTACAGAGTTGATGCCTGCAGAGAAAAAGAAACGAGGCATTTTATGATATCTGTCAGAAATGCCAGGAAAATAGAAGGCTCAAGTTCAAAAAAAACAGATTCTTGTGAAATGAGGAACTAGAGTGAGAGGTTGTAATACCATTTTAGAGATGGTAAACTTCCAGAAAACAAAGATCATCTAGTAGGTACCTTGCACTAATAGATATCTTGAGCATAGCAGGTCTTCAAGAATATTTTTTGAAGAAATTGTTTGGTTTTAACAAAAGCAGCAAAAAAGCACCATTTTTTAAATCTTAGATTTTGTATTTCTTTGAGGACTTTTCACGTAATATTGTCTCTACCTTTTCTGTTTCGTGTTTCCAATGTATATTGTTATCTTGGTAATATTGTTGCTATACAGTAGTTCCTAATTAAATGGTACTGGTCATATTCCTTAAAACTTAATTCTTAAATCAATACTCAACATACTGTAAGAAGTCTTTATGTTGGGGCAGGCATTGTGGCTCAGTGGGTTAAGACACTGCTTGCTATGCCAGCATCTCATGTCACAGTGTCAATTTGAGTTCCTGTTAATGTGCCCTAGGAAAACAATAGATATGTACCTGTCACCCATATAGGGCATCCAGATAGAGTTCTAGGCTCCTTGCTTCAGCCTGGCCAACCCTGGCTGTTGCAGCCATTCCAGGAGTGAATCAGTGGATGGAAGATCTCTTTCTTTATGTCACTCTGACTTACAAATAAATAAATCTTTTTTTAAGAAAACTTTATGCTGTAGTTTAAAGATTTCTAGAGATAATATCTTTTTTTTTTTTTGATCTGTGGTAACTAATAGAAAACAAAAAATGTAACATATATGAGGGAACTTCACATTTTCGGGTTTGATTATTGTTTACAGCTCTTGTCCCTACTGTTGAAGAACAGTGCTTTTGTCTTCTTACTAGTTGTTGAGTTCTTTACTTAGTGGAAGGTTAAGCATATGATTATAAAGTACAATGAAAGCATGTCATTGTGGCTGGCTCCGCGGCTCACTAGGCTAATCCTCCACCTTGCGGCGCCGGCACACCGGGTTCTAGTCCCGGTCGGGGCGCCGGATTCTGTCCCGGTTGCCCCTCTTCCAGGCTAGCCCTTTGCTATGGCCCGGGAGTGCAGTGGAGGATGGCCTAAGTGCTTGGGCCCTGCACCTGCATGGGAGACCAGGAGAAGCAAAGTACCTGGCTCCTGGCTTCGGATCAGCGCGATGCGCCATTGGAGGGTGAACCAACAGTAAAAGGAAGACCTTTCTCTCTGTCTCTCTCTCTCACTGTCCACTCTGCCTAAAAAAAAAAACATGTCATTGCAACAAAACCAAAATTTTACATTGTAGTTTTGAACATTTTTAGAGATAATATCTTAGTATATGGGTATGTGTAGACCTCTTATTCATTCCTGAGTTTCATGTTTTACATATAGAGGAATTTGAAATTGTAGTTGCATAACTTGTTTACATACACATAAAGAAAGTGGTTCAAAAGGAGGAGACTCAATTCAGATTTAAAAACTTCATGAATAATTAGGATTATTGAAAGTTGACAAATTCATTATACATCCCACAATTTTCCCTGTTTTGTTAGTTAGCTCAATATTGATTTAATACTAAACATTACTTAAAAGAATATTATACAAGTATATGTTTGTATTTATTGTTTACAAAGGTTTATAAGCTTAAGCATGCTACATTAATGGGGTATTTATAGATAAATTAGTAAGAATTGTGAAAACTTGGAATATGAAATTATTTCAACATTTTATCCCATGATTATTTTAATAACTATATTTAAAATGTCTAGAAAAGTAAAAAATTTACATTTTAGTTGAAGATTTTGTCATTGTCAAACTAGGGTTGTTAGGAAGGTACTTCTTATTTTTTACAACCTTCTCTTCAGATATAATTATATATGTTAATTTTGCAAAATAATTTTTTGTATCCCTGAGTTTAGTGTTTCCTTACATTTCAAAAGTGAACAGTATCACAAATTTTCCATTAATATGAATGTGGTTAATAATGGTGGTAGAATCTACATAGGAGATACTTAAGAACAGTAGCAATCTGGCTCATAGAAATCATCACAGGCATGCTCGTTTTCTGAGTTTTAATTTGTACTTCTTTATTTGAAATGCAGAGAGATAGACAGAGGTCTTCAATCTGTTGATTCTCTCCCCAAACGCCCACAACAGGTTGGGTTTATCAGGGCTGAAGCCAGGAGCTGGGAACTCAATCCAGATCTCCCATGTGGATGGCAGGGATGCAACTACTTGGACCTTCACTTGCTGATTCCTACCTCCTAACCTCCACCTGTTAGCAGGAAGTGAAGTCAGGGGTGGAGCCAGAACTCAAACCAAGACACACCAATATGGGACGTGGGTATCCTAATTGGTGTCTAACTGCTTAGATTTTTATATTACAGATCAGTAAAGCAAACATTTCTGCAAGTGCCTGTGTTTATATTTTATATTTTTTGATTGGTTTTATTTGAAGGAATTTGGGAAAAATTGATTTTGTAATTTATGAAAATAAATGGACAAAAAAGTTTATGTTTACTTACTAGGATTATATAATAAAACAACATTGTAATGTTATTGCAAAACAAAATAATGAAACTCTACACAAAAAAGGAATAAGAGTTTCACTTCTGAGAATTACAATAGGTTCTTAATCCTTTATAAAAGAGTTCTGAAAATCATGTTTTCTTATGCTTGTAGGAAATTTTTGGTGGCAAAACTGACTAAGCCAATATGTGCTTGTTTGTTGCCTTTATTCTACTTAGTGTGACTATATTTTTTACAGAAATTAAATTTATTTGATTATGAAGTATGAACAAAAATACTACTGGGAATGATGTGTAATACAGAGTAACTGCACAATACTTTTTTTTCAATGTTTGTATTTTTATTTATTTGAAAGGCAGAGTGAAAGGGAGAGAGGGAGAGACAGTCTTCTATTTACTGATTTATTCCCCAAACGGCTACAACCGGCAAGTCTGGGCCAGGCAGAAGCCAGAAGCCCCAGAACTCCATCTGAATCTCCCTTGTGGGTGACAGGGGCACAAGCTCTTGGGACATCTTCCACTGGCTTCGTAACATATTAGTAGCACACTGGATTGGAAGCAGAGCAGCCATAACACCATCACCCCTGCTCCCTGAATATTGATTTTCTAGCATCCAAAAACTTATAGTTTGCAAAACCTACTCAATCTCAGGAGTTTTGCATAAGAACCTCATTGCCAGTACAAATAGCAGATCCAAGGTGCCATGGGACTAGGAGAGATCAGAAGGAGAAAATAAAATCCAAATCTGTGAACAAATTAAACTCTTTTTCCTGGATAATTTCAAATTTAAGAAGTGATTGTGTCCAGATAAAGGGTGCTTTGAGGCATGGAAGTTAAAGACTCAGTGGAATCAGCAGCATTCAAAAGGAGGTCTAATTGGGGTGTGCTGTGATTGTTAATGACCTAGGAGGTAGCAGTTGAATGGGCTATGTTTTCTGTTATGGTTGTACTGATTGGCTTTCCAGAGGTAAGCATTTTTGGAGTCCTATTAGTAATTTTCATCCATACTCTGTTCAACCTGTGCTGGGCCAGGCCAAAGCCAGGAGACAGAGGCCTTATCCAGGTATCTCATGTCCGTGCCAGGGGCCCAGTCAGAAGAACCATCTTCCACTGCTTTCCCAGGCCATTAACGGGGAGCTGGATCAGCAGTGGAGCAGCTGAAACTTGAACCGGCACCCATATGAGATGCCATCATTTCAGGTGGTAGCTTTACCCACTATGCCACAATGCCCACCCATTTAATCCACGCTCTGTCAGAGGAGCTAGTTCCTACCACTGTCGTGGATTGGTTTCGAATTATATTTAGTCAGTATAATTTAGTTATCCTAAAGTTGGAGGATAATAATTGCAGTAGATTTTTAGGCCCTGTAGAGTACCTTAAACAGTTAACCTGGAGCAGTAGTTGGAAAATTTCTTTCAAAGCACATTTTAGCATATAAAAAATTGTTTTTGAAAATTCTCCTGGTAACCTAGTGAACTTAAAATGACAGAGTTCCTGCCGGAGTACACTCTTTTAGCACAGCTGAAGCAAATTAGAAGTGAAGTTCTCCAGAAATTGGGATAATTATATATCATGAAATTAATAGTAAATGGTAGTTTTGCTTTCATTATCAAACCTTTAAGACAATATCCTTTGATATTCTTCTTCTTTGAAGTTTTTTGTTTGTTAAAAGTTAGAATCTGGGACTGGCGCTGTGGCACAGCGGGTTAAAGCCCTGGCCTGCAGTGCCGGCATCCCATATGGGCGCCCGTTCTAGTCCCGGCTGCTCCTCTTCTGATTCAGCTCTCTGCTATGGCCTGGGAAAGCAGTAGAGATGGCCCAAGTGCTTGGGCCCCTGTACCCACATGGGAGACCTGGGAGAAGCTTCTGGCTTCTGGCTCTGGATTGGCACAGCTCCGGCAGTTGTAGCCATCTGGGGAGTGAACCAGCAGATTGAAGACCTCATTCTCTGTCTCTACCTCTCTCTGTAACTCTTTCAAATAAATAAAATAAATCTTTAAAAAAAAAAAAAAGAGTCTAAAACATCATTTGAAGCATCCTTTCAGAAAATGTTGCAAGTGTTTGGTGCAGTAGTTTAGTTGCCACTTGGAACACCCACACCCCAAGTCAGAGTGCCTGGGTTCAGATCCCAGCTCCACTTCCCATTCAGCTTTCTGCTAATGTGCACCCTGGGAGGCAGCAGTGATGGTTCAAGTACTTGAGTCCGTGCCATCTATATAGGAGACTCAGATTGCTTCTGGCTTCAGCCTGGCCCAGCCCCAGCTGTTGGTATATCTCCCTCTCTCGCCACATCCCCCTTTAAAATAAATAAATAGAAATTTATTTTTAAAGACATTATTATTTATTTGGGTACAAGCATTTGTGGAAATTCAGGTACCTAAAACATTTTTTTATTTGAAATTTCTGTGGTATCAATGAACCACAAGTAGCTAAAACGCTAAGACAATTAGCAGTACAATTTCAGTTTCTCTTTCTGTGTTAAGGGAAATTAATGCACTTACCTTACATATTCTTAGATGCAAATACCTTCCATATTCTCAAATTCTGGCTCCCTTCCATTTGTATTTGTATTTGACTAAACAGAGCACACCTATGCTCAAGTTACCACCTTCTTTTAATTCCCTTTTTTTCCCTCTGGATAGTTATTAAACAGTACAACAGACACTTTCAGAAGTTTTAGTCCGGAGACCAGGAGCAAATTCTAGTGTATATGCGACATATGAAGGTCACTAAGGCCTACCTTCTATTTGATCTATCTTATGACATCATACCTAGTAAGATGCAATAAACACAGGGAAAGCACATGGTTCCCTTCCAATATGAAGGAGACTGTTTATTTTAACTTATGTACACCTCTTTGTGTAGCCAAGGACAGGATGAATTGAATCCAGAAAATGTCTTAGCTAATTATTTATTTGCCTTTCTCCTCACCGTGGGTGGATTTGGGTATCTCTACTGCACAAGAGAGCATTTAACGCTGAACACTACACAAATCTGAGAGCATCACTTCTGGGAACAGAATATGTATATTCCATTACCTTAGAAGAAAAGAGTTGTCTTCTCAGGACAAAAAGGGGTATATGAGCAAAAGTTCATATGGTATATGAGCAAAAGCCCAAATTAGCCAAGTTCATTGTAAAAAAGAGAATTTTTTTATTAGTGGTTTTAGATCCTGATATCTCCTCCACATAACATATGCATACACATGAACACAGAATATGAACTTTGTTCTTGGGACACTTTGAAGCCTATACTAGCCTTGCAACTGGTAACATTAACAAATCCTCTGCTGTATAGTAATTGGTAATTTCTTTTCTTGCCCTTATTGTTTTCTTTTTTCTACTTATTGTAGGTTTGCTTTGCTCTTTTTTTCTAATTTGTTGAGGTACAAACTGAGGTCATTGTCTTTTGTATTTTTCTACTTTGCTAAATATTATAAATACTAAAAGCTATAAATTTCATTCTACCTTAACTGTAACCACAAAACTTTTCATCTGTTTTCATTATCATCAAGTTTGAAATATTCCAATATTTTAATTTATTTTTTTAACTTTTATTTAATGAATATGAATTTCCAAAGTACGACTTATGGATTACAATGGCTTCCCCCCCATACCGTCCCTCCCACCCACAACCCTCCCCTTTCCCACTCCCTCTCCCCTTCCATTCACATCAAGATTCATTTTCTATTATCTTAATATACAGAAGATCAGCTTAGTATACGTTAAGTAAGGATTTCAACAGTTTGCTCCCACACAGAAACATAAAGTGAAAAATAATAGATGATTTTTTTTAAATGATGAGGAAATCAGATCAGACCTATTGTCATGTTTAATCCCAGTGAGAATCAAGTTGGGAATTGATAATTTCTTTTTTTTTTTTACAGAATTATTTTATAACCCATATATCATTAAGAAGTATGTTGTTCAATTTCCAGATATTTGGCATGCTCAGAGATGTTAATGATTCATATGCAATTCCATTGTAGCCACACAACATACTGTGTATGGTTTTCATTATTTTAAATTTGAGGATTGTTATGTCCCAGTTTATATGAAATTTCTTAGGAAACATACCATGTGCAATTGAAACTACTATGTATTCTTATGTCGTTGAGCATACTTATAAGTAAATTTGAGTTCGCTCAATGCAGTTGATAGTGTAGTTGAGATTCTCTATGCTGCTAATTATTTTTGTCTACTTTCTAGTTTCTATTAAAAGAGCTGTTATCTCCTAGCGTGACTGTGAGATTATCTGTTTTTTCCCTTTATTTCTGTCAATTTTGCTTTATATATTTGAGGCTCTGGTTTTTGCTAAATACACATTTGTGAATATTATACTCATTTTTTTAAAAAAATAACTGTTTTATCACCTTTAAAGATTGCTCTTGGTGTCTGGAAGCAGTCTGTTTTAAAGTATACTTTGCCTGATAATAACATAGCCACTTTAGTTTCTTATACTTATGTTTATGTTCTTTTCCCATTCATTTATTTTTAACCCATCTGTGCCTTTATACTTTTAGTGCATTTGTATACACATCATAAAGTTAGGAATTGCTTTTAATCTGTTTTGACCTTTACCTTTCCATTTGAAAATTTCATCAATTAATATTTAATTGTTGACATGACTGAATTTAGCTCCACAATCCTAATACTTATTTTCTATATGAGTGCTGTGTTTATTTTTGGTTTACCGCTATGTCCCCACTTTCTGTATTCTTTTGTGTTGCTTGACTATTTTTTAAACTTTAATTTTATCTATTTGATTTTTAGCTACACCTCTTCGCATTATATTTTTTAGTATATTTCTAGGGACTATTTCATGCATTCTTAACTTTGATACCCCTGGAGTTAATAGTGCACCACTTCATATAAAATATAGAAAGCTTGCAACCATTTGGATCCATTTACCTGCCATTCCCTATACCCAGACTCTTTTCTGCTCTATTTCATATATAAATTATATCTGCATTAATTAGGAATCCCATAATAGCATGCCCATTGTTTTTTTGATATCACATACATTTTAAAGAAATTGAGAAGGAAAATTGTTGTTTATATTGCATAGTCATTTCCCATTAGTTTATTTCTGAGGAATCAATATTCCATCTGATTTTTATTTTCAGTTTGAGGGATTTCCCTTATCATTTCCCACATTGATTGTCAATGAGTTTTCACACCTTTCCTGCCACTGAGAATGTGGGGATTTTATCTTCATGCTTGAAGGATGTCTCCACTGGATATGGGATTTGGGACTTGGTGTTCTATTACTTTTCTTCTAGCTTTTTTTTAAAATGCTGTTCCATTCTTTTTTTTAAAGGATGTTTCCAGGGTTCTGTGTTATTCTTTTTTTTTCCTCTGGCTACTTTCAAAATTATCTTTATCTTTGGTTTTCAGCAATTTGATTGTGATGTGCCTAGGTGTGGTCTTCATTATTGTTATCTTCTCTGGCATCCCTCAGCTTCATGAATGCGTCAATTTATGTCATTCCATATGTGGAACATTTTTGTCCATTTTTTTTTATTTGACAGGCAGAGTTAGACAGTGAGAGAGAGAGACAGAGAGAAAGGTCTTCCTTCCATTGGGTTACCCCCCAAATAGCCACTACAGCCGGCGCACTGCGTCAATCCGAAGCCAGGAGCCAGGTGCTTCCTCCTGGTCTCCCACATGGGTGCAGGGGCCTAAGGATTTGGGCCATCTTCTACTGCTTTCCCAGTCCATAGCAGAGAGCCGAATCAGAAAAGGAGCAGCCAGGACTAGAACCAGTGCCCATATGGGATGCCGGCACTGCAGGCCAGGGCTTTAACCCGCTGTGTCACAGCGCTGGCCCCTTTGTCCATTATTTCTTAAAGTATTTTTCTGCTGCATTCTGCCTGTCTTCCTAAGGCTCCAATTCCTTATATGGTCATCTTTTCAATACTGAATTATAGATAGCAAAGCCTCTGTTTATCTTTTTAAGCTTTTTTTATTCTCCTTCAGGGTGAATAACTTCTACTGATCTATCTTTGGCTTCACTCACTTTTTTTGTTACTTCCAGTTCTTAAGCCATTCAGTAAATTTTTATTTCAGACATTTTATGATTCCATTATAGATTTTTTATTTTGTTCTCCTTATTTTTTCCATTTCCCGAGAGGAATATTGTTTATTCATTGTGAATTTATTTTCCTTTATTTCATTGTAGCAGCTCCTTTAAAACTGTTATATGATAATGGCAACCCCTAACGCATCTTGCAGTTGGCATCTGTTGATTTTGTTTTCTCCTGAGAACGAGTCAAGTTTTTCAGTCTTTGCAGTTGTTGTTGCATTCTAGCCATTGTGAGTGCTATGCGGTGTGATTCCAACCCTTCTGCAGCCCTTCTTACTTCACTTGTTCTGTTCCTCATCCGAGTGTCCGTAGTAGTCTATCTTTCAGAGTCCTACCCACCCTGTACCACTCTCAAGACCATAGATCCCCTTAAGACAAATTTCAAACACGAGGAACTCACCCTTGGTTAACAACTCCCTCTGTGTCTTAACCATGTTTTCATTTATCTTTAGAGCCCTCATGTTGGGTTTATCTTGATTTTGCCCAGACTTTAAAGTTGTCCTCTCTGGGAGATTTTTCAGACACTTACTCCTTCAAGCTAGAAACAAAGTTGCAGCTAGGAATGATTTTTTTTTTCCATTTCTTTCTTTTCCTCACTCCTCCTTCAGTACTCCTCCTTCTGCTCCCATGTTGTATAGGTTAGTCCTGTTAGTTACATCTAAAAATATATCCCCTTTCTGACCCCTTCTCCCCATTGCCAATGCTCTGCTCTCCACTCCATTGTGGGCTTCTACACCATTCTCCTAACACACTTTTCAGCATCCTCTTTGAACCTGAACTGTTTTATCCTCACTCACAAGCCGGAGGGAGATCAAGTATAAACTGGATGCAATATTATCATCCCTTTCTTAATCCAAAGACTGCTTCAAGATCCCATGTGATCCTGCCTGGCCTAACTTTGAGAATACATGTGAACCCCTTGTCCCTTAATTTATGCCACACTGACATTCCTTCTGTTACTTAAACATACCAGGTTACACCAGCGGATTTCCTGCCAACTCAATCTTTTGTCAAGAATGTTTTCACCAAAAAAACCCTTTTATCTTTGGGGCCTGGGTCTTTCCCATCGTGAAATATCAGCTCGTATGTCATCTCCTTCTAAAGGCTTTCCCCAACCATACTGTGTGGAATGTTCCTACTCATTCCATATCCCCTGAACTACGCTTCATTTTCTTAACACTGCCATTTTCCAAAATTATTTTACTTGTCTACATATGCCATTTCACTACATAAGACTATAAAATCCAATAAGGGCAGAGATCTTTTTTGTCTTGATCAATTTTGTATCTCCATTTCCTAAAAATAGTGCCTGTGACAGAACAGTCATTCAATAAGTATGTGCTTATTCAATGCTGAAGGGGCTGCATGGACTTGACGTATGACTTCTTGAAATACTAAAATGATTAGACTTCATGATTAAAGAACACAGTGTAGTGCCTTGAGGTTTGTCCTGCAAAGCCACACTGTCGGGGAAGAGCAGGGCAGCAGCGTCCTTTCCCACAAAGGACACCAGAGACAAGTTTCAGTGAACATGTCCAGGCTTATTCACAGCCACATCCATTTTCAAAAGGCAGGCAGAAGGGGCGTAACTAACTCAGGGGAACACAACAACAGGACAGAACTGATACTGGCGCCATATGCCTCTCCAATCAGCTTGAAGGTCACATAGCTTTCCAGGTGGGCCTGATGGGCCTAGGCCACACCCGGGAGCAGTTTACCTGATTGGCAGAAGGTGGGGTGGGGAGAAATGTGCTTGGACTCACGCTAACTGCTGGGATTGCCCACAGTGGCTCATACTTTCTAGTCAGAAAACCCACTCATTGGCATGTATGGCGTAGCAATTAAGATGCCCCTTAGACTATCTATGTCACATACATAGTGTCTCAGTTCACATCACAACTCCACTCTCAATTCTAGCTTCCTGCTAATGTAGCTCCTTGGAGGTAGCTAGTGATGGCTCAAGTACATAGGTTCCTTACTTCTCACATGGGAGACGTGGATGGAGTTCCTGGCTCCTGACTCTGGGCTGGTCCAGCCCAGGCTGTTGCAGGAATTTGGGAAGTAAACCACTGTATAGGAGATCTCCGTCTCTTCTCTCTCACTCTTTCTGTCTCTCTCCCTCTGCCTGTCCCTCTCCCTGTTTCACGTTGTGTGTGTGTGTGTGTGTGTGTGTGTGTTTCAAATGATTAAAAACAAATTTTAAAATTTAAGACAAAAAAAGAAAATATAAGTTCAAAAGTTACAGAAAAACAAGAGACATCTAGTATATCCCATTTCTTTAGAGGAAGGAAAATGATATATATTTTAGAGGATTGTGCCACATCTTTGAGAAAGACCATGAAAGAAAAGAACCTGAGAACTCACATTAACAAGGAAGTTTCAAAACTTTATTCAGATCTTGAGGCTCTATGTGATCTGACTCAACTCTCTCCTACTACTGCCTCAATTCATAGCCAAGTTTCCTTTTCCGTGTTATACAGTTTGTAGTCAGGAATTTATAGTATGGGTTGTTCTCTTAAAATGTGTGAATGGGATTCAAACTATAGGATGATGGAAGTCAGCAAAAATTTCCATTAACCAAAAATCATTTATTAATTCATTCATTTGTAGAATACCGCCATGTGTAGAGAAAAGGAAAGCATTTCAAAGAAACCATTGTTACTGGAGTTGGATGTTTTTGGGGCTTATTCCTTTTCAGTATGGCTTTACCACAGGGTGAGCCCTGTGCTTCTCTGGACCACATGGCACACAGCCCGAGATTTATTTCTGGTAACTAGAGCACAGTAGTCACTCCAAACAGGTGCCATAACCAGTACCATTTCTAAACACTGTTCAAAATACAGAAATGATCAAAACAGAAAGGACAGAATAGTGGGAGTTGCAAGAATGAATGCACATACTCACCAGCCCCAAACTCAGCAGATGATATTTTTAAATGAAGCATTGCCACCTCCTTGACAAAATATTTGCAAAGTGTGATCCAATTGCTGTCAGTGAGTGTTTCTCAAATAGACTATTATATGGTCAAAAGAATTTAGGAAAGTTGAATGCAAAATAATTCAACAATCTTGTATCCTGCAAATTTCCATTTATGTAGAAAACCCTTCACCAGATCCCCTAGTCATCTGTTATTTAAACCTTTCTGTGTAGGACAATATTCTAAAAATCTGTAAATAGGCTGTCTCTGTAAGACAGCTTCCCCCACAAGAGAAAATGTTCTAGCTTTTTTACACAGGGTTATTGCCATCTTTAAATAGTTCATGAATCAATAAG
Organism: Oryctolagus cuniculus; assembly: GCF_964237555.1. Taxonomy (NCBI): domain Eukaryota; kingdom Metazoa; phylum Chordata; class Mammalia; order Lagomorpha; family Leporidae; genus Oryctolagus; species Oryctolagus cuniculus. The sequence goes on along the minus strand of NC_091440.1, from coordinate 78,770,142 downwards.
CGCTGTGTATGGCTTTAGAGTATGCTTTTAGGGACAGCAGAGGTCATTTATTATCAACTAAATGTACATCATTTTATGCTCATTATTTATATTTATATTTTTAAAAACTTCATTGAGGTCTAATCAATAGACTATGGATTTAAGTTTTAAGCATGTAATCTGTCTTTTTGTAAAAGATGAGATACAAAATGGATTATTCCATCTGTAATTTTGTTATATAATGTGTGCAGAAAATCTTAGTTTTTTAACATGCCACAGTTATTAAATTTATGTGAACTATTTAAATTTTGAAAATGGAGCCAAAATAATCTAAAATAAAATATCAAGAAACTAAAATCCAAATTTGGAAAATAATTAAAAATCTCCTAAAATGGTAACAAGAAAAAATTCAGTTATTACATTTTAATGTAAAATTTAATTTAAATACAATTGTAATACCTGATATATAAATTTTGAAGAATTTGGGTATATTTAAATTTAAATATGTGTTATATTAACATTCACAAAAATATTTTACCAAAAAAAGTAAAAATGAGTTAAAATTAAATGTTATTTTAAAACATTAATATGTAAATACCTACAAAGTCATTCCTCTATTGTGAATACAAATTTTTTAAATATTTGTCTACATTAATGAGAATGAGGTAATAAAACTACAGTGAAATGGTTGCTGTATGAATACTAAACTCTAGGGGATGCTTTTTCCTTGTCCCTTCATTATTACAATTATATTAGTTTGGAAAATATAAATAATGGAAAGAAAATTACTTTTTTTTTTTTTTTTTTGACAGGCAGAGTGGACAGTGAGAGAGAGAGACAGAGAGAAAGGTCTTCCTTTTGCCGTTGGTTCACCCTCCAATGGCCGCCGCGGCCGGCGCGCTGCGGCCGGCGCACCGTGCTGATCCGATGGCAGGAGCCAGGTGCTTTTCCTGGTCTCCCATGGGGTGCAGGGCCCAAGCACCTGGGCCATCCTCCACTGCACTCCCTGGCCACAGCAGAGGGCTGGCCTGGAAGAGGGGCAACCGGGACAGAATCCGGCGCCCCGACCGGGACTAGAACCCGGTGTGCCGGCGCCGCTAGGCGGAGGATTAGCCTAGTGAGCCGCGGCGCCGGCCAAGAAAATTACTTTTAAAATGGCTTTATATATATTTCAAACTTTATTTATTTGAAAAGCAGAAATATGGGGTCGGTGGACACAGGGAAAGAGAGAGATCTTCCATCTGCTGATTCACTTCCACCAGATTCGCAGAACAATTGGAGCTGAGCCAGGCTGAAGGCAAAAACCCAAAACTCCATCCTGATCTCTTTCATTGATGGTTAGGATCCAAGTACTTGAGCCATGATCTACGTTGTGCATTAGCTGGGAACTGGATCAGAAGCAGAGATGGGATTTGACCCCAGACACTTAATATGGGATACAGACATCCCAGAATTGGCTTAACCCTCCGTGCCACCACAGCTGCCCAGGTTTTATTTATTTATTTAGTAAGATTTGTTGGCTTATTTGAAAGGCAGGGTAACAGAGAAGGGGGAGAGAGAGAGAGAGAGAGAGAGAGAGAGACGAAGAAAGACAGATCTTCCATCTGCTGGTTCACTGCCCAAATGTCTAACCGATAAAGTTAGGCCAGCACAGTCAGGAGCCAACAACTCTATACAAATCTCCCAGATGGGTGGCAATGACTCAATTACCTGAGCTGTCATCTCCTGCTTTCCAGGGTTTGTGTTACCAGAAAGCTGGATTGGAAGCAGAGGCAGGACTTCAGGTTAGAAACTCTGATATGGGATGCAAGTGTCTCAAGCCAAAGCTTAACCCACTACACCATACCACCTGCTTCAAGTCTTATAATTTTATGTACTGTCATTTGTTTAAAAAAAAAGTACCAAAATGCAGAGGGCATACAGTTTGGTAGTGTTCTGAAAGGACACAAAATTGAAAGCTTGAACCAGGTTGAGAGCTTTTATAAGCAGAAAGTTAATTGTAAAGCTAACAAGTACACTTTTTCAATTAGCTTAAAAGCAGATGTCTAATATAACTTTTAGGGGGATGAAAACATTTTTCTCAGATGTGGCTGATAAATATCAGAAAGAATCAAATACAAATAGATCAAGCTTGCATTTGATTACTGAGATAATTGCTTGGCCAAGAGCAAACTTCACAAAAGCAGACTCAATTGTCACCAAGTTCTTAATTTACTATTACAGTTTCTTATTTGGATTAAGTATGTTTCTGGCAAGTCATTTCATCTCCAGAAGGATGATAAGCTACTCAAAAAGTGATGCTTTTAGTTCTATTATCAGTAGTTTGAAAATGAGTTCCACCAAATTTAATG